>NC_092045.1:27480657-27796907 GCF_003086295.3 Arachis hypogaea
ATGATGAAATCCACTCAAATCAATCCAAAATTCATCGTCAAATATGGATTCATCATGGACCATAGGATAGGTTTGAATTGCTGATAGTGGATTATGATTATTGATGTTTGTGATGATTTTAGATGAATCATGACGATAACTATTGATGTTCGGGTGAATAATGATAACTATGTGAATTATAATGAAATATGATGAATTGTGTTCGTGAAGAGTCAAATTGTAAAGGTTGGAATCTTGATTGAGAACTTCGGGAGTTTTGTTGAATTACGTTTGGAAAGTTGAATGAAATATATTTAAAATGATGAGGAAGTTAATTGGTAAGTGGAAAAATATATGGTTGTGATGGTGGGCATGAATGGTGAGTTTTGGTGTGGTTTTGAATGTTTACGAATTTGTTTTAGTTTTGAAGTTTTAAGATTTAGAGAACCTTGCTGATTTTGTAAAACTTGATTTTTAGCAAATTTTGATGGATCACAACTTGAGCCTTAAATCTTTAAATTTGATGATTTTTATTTTAAATTAAAGATTGTTTTAAGAGCTTTAAATTGATATAAAGTTTGAGGAAAATGGATTTTTGTAGAGGAAGTTATGAACATTTAAAGTTTGGTGTTTAAAAGTGAAATTCTACAGAATTGAAAATTTTCTAAGTCTGGTGAGGTTTACGTACGGGACACAGTGCATGTGACGCGAGCATTCTATCTAGGTTGGGTATCTCGCGTAAATGGGTACTTCACGCGTACGCAAACTATCAGAATTTTGACCCTTGCATACGCGAACTTTAACACGCGACATGACGAGAGGGATTTATGCCGATTCAGAATTTAACAAAACAATTCCATTGATAGCATAGTCCAAACTGACAATTGATACTCTCAATCAAAGTTTAAATCAAAATGTTACATTCTTGGTTGTGAAATACGGGAGTTTTGATGTATAAAGTGGGAAAATTAAAAGAACTAAAGAATAAAACAACTAGCAAGAGATAAAAAAGGGAATTAATGCAATTTAAAAGAAGATAATGTCAAAACTAGTGAAAATGCGATAATTGTATAAAAGAGCCTTGACTTGGGAATGAGAATTAAGGAATTCTATCATCGTCATAACCATAACTATGGCAATTATGATGAGTTAATCTCACTTCGTCAACCCCTAATATCGAGAAGTAAGTCAAGCAAGTATAATTGACTTTAATCCGTAAGTCCTAGCTAACTTACTAATTAACTTAGTAAAAAGCTAGCATCAATAGAAACAAGAGCCAACTAACAACCCAAGAATTACCACTAAATATCGGGTATTATGACTCTAGTATCCTAGGAACTCATTTCCTAAGTCAAGGTGTGAAAATCTACTCAAAATCTATAGTTGGCATTTGCACAAACACCTTGTGGGCATAAAAACAAAGCATGATAAATTGCAAAGGAAAATGAAAAATATAACCAAACTATTCACAATATCAATAATAGAAACTAAATCAAGCATATATAAATCATAAAAGACCAAATTCATAAACAAAAGATTCAAGAAATTAAAATTGTATATATTAACAAAATAACTTGAACCATAAGAAAACAAGAGTAAGTGTGAAGTAATTAAAGAGAAATTAAAGAGTACTTACAAAAGAGATGAATAAGGAATGAGGAATGACTGGAATGAGGAAGAAGATTTTGAATGACTGGAATGAGGAAGAAGATTTTGAAGGTAAAGATAAAATCTGTTTCGTGGCTGGTAATGATCATCTTGATGAGGTAAATTACTATGACTTGTCTATAGATGATTTACATGCTATAATAGATGATCTTACACTAAATTTCTCAAAACTGTTGGAAAAATACACTAAATGCAAATCTAAGAAAGAAATGTTGAAAGCTGAAAATGATTTTTTGAGAGAAAATGTGATGGAAACTGAATGTGCTTTGGAAATTATTGAAGAAAACAGATTTCTAAAATCTAAACTTGAAAGACTAAAAGGAAAGCACATTATGGATCATTCTCAAGAGTTTATTGATGAAAATAAAAGACTAAATGAAATGATTAAAAAGCTGAATGGTGATTTAGCAAAATTTGCTCAAAGTTCTAGTAAATTGGACAAATTACTTGCAAGTTAAAGACCATTGTTTGAAAAATCTGGTTTAGGTTATGTAACCAAGAAAAGTGCAGTTTTTAATGATTTCTCTATGAAATTTGTGACTTCTTCATCAAAAACTAAATCCACATCCAACAAATCTAGTATTGGATATGTTCACACACATGAGCAGAAATTTGATGAAACTTACACCAGTGAAACTGAGCCATCACCAAGAACCGAACCTACATCAAATAGGTCAGGTCTGGGATACATTTTGAATAATAAGATTGCTTTCAAAAAACCACCACTTTATAACAAAACCTCATATTCAAAGAGTCCTAAGGTTTTCAAAAATTCTGGTGGAAATGCTTTTGCAAAGAGGAATAATTACAACAAAAATTAGTTTGTCAAAAGAAATGCACCTCTTCCAAAAACCAGAAAATTTCAGTCCTTTAATCATTTCCAGCACAATAACTCACCTCAACTTCAGCGATATGCATCAAAAAATCATTGTTTTAACTGCAAGAAATTTGGTCATTCATATTCACAATGTTTCATTGAAAAAGGAATTGTAGGAAACCAAATTTACAATATTGTTTGTGATTTCAATACACTTGAGCAACCAAGATGGATTAACTTCAAAGGATCCAAATTAATTTGGATACCTAAGATTACTTGAAGTTTTTAATGCAGATTTGCCTAGCATCTAAGAACAAAAGGGATATGTGGTACTTGGATAGCGGATGCTCAAGGCACATGACTGGAAGGTCAACTTTCTTCATCAAACTAAACAAGTATGATGGAGGTTTTGTAACCTTTGGAGATGATGGAAAAGGTAAAATAGTTGCTGTTAGAAAAGTAGGTAATAATCACTCTACTTTCATTGATGATGTCTTTTAGTAAATAGCTTGAGGCACAATCTTTTGAGTATAAGTCAATTGTGTGACTTGGGTTATTTAGTCACTTTCAAAAGATTTGAATGTTGTGTTATAAATGAAAAGACCAATGGAGTGCTTTTTATTGCTAAGTGTTGTAATAATGTGTATGGACTTACCCTTGATGAACTAAAGGATCAAATTGTAGTTTGTTTCCATTCTAAAGATTCTGAAAAGTGGTTATGGCACAAGAGATTGGGCCATACAAGTATGTTTTAAATAAACGAACTTGTTAATAAAGGACTAGTAAGAGGTCTTTGAAGGAAAGATTTTTGCGTGGTCTAGAATTCAGAATAAATTCCCGTTGCAAGTATAGCTTCTAAACCAACAAGAATCCTTTCTTACAAATGTTTTGGTTGTCACAAGTAACAAACCCCTTTAAAATTGATAACAGGGTATTTAAACCTCGAGTCGTCTTCTCAAGGAATTGCAGGGAGGTATGCTCTTATTATTAGTTATGAAGATTGTAAATCGGGGTTTTGAAATTTGGGCAATGGGCACATGTATATTTAAATGACAATTAAAATAAATTAACAATAATAAAATCTCTTGGCAAGGTATAAGAACTGGAAGTCCTATCCTAGTTATCCTTATCAATTGAGATGAGAATTGGATTTTTCTCCCACTTTGCTAACCTCTAACTATGAAGGTAAGTTAAGTGGATGAATTAATTCGAATCCTCAAGTCCCAGTATTTCCTTGGGAAAAGTTAGAGTTATTGGATCTCGAATCAATTCTTGAAGAATTCCAATTTTTAATCAACAATGAGTTTGATAACTCAAGAGTCACCAATTAATCAACCAAAGCCAAAAGGGGAAATATCTAAATTAAATTAAAAGCATTCATGTAAATAAAGCAATCAAACTACGTTTAAACATAAATTCAAATTCAACATAAAAGAGTTCATAAATTAAATTGGGAAAATAAGTAAAGGAAATATTAAACCTAGAAATCAGAAGAAAATTGTAAGTTGGAATAATAATAAATCCTAAATCCTTTAAGAGGAATCTTAATCCTAATCCTAAGAGAGAGGAGAGAACATCTCTCTCTAAAAACTACATCTAAAATAATAAAAAGTGAATTATGAGAGCATAATCTGGAGTCCCCTTCATTCCTCCACTTTGCAGCCTTTAATCTGTGTTTTCTGGGCTTGAAACTGGGCCGAAAATAGCCCAGGATTCGCTGTTTGCGAAATCTGCCACCTGATTTTCGCAGATGTGATGCGATGCGTGGATGATGCGTTTGCGTCGCCTGTCTGTACGGCCACTATGGCAAATTATATATCAAATCGAAACCCCGGATGTTAGCTTTCTAACGCAAGTGGAACCGCATCATTTGAACCTCTATAGTCCAAGTTATGGTCGTTTTAGTGCGAGAGGGTCAGGCTGACAACTTTGCAGTTTCTTCAACTTCTTGTATTCCTTCCACTTTTGCATGCTTTCTTTCCATCCTCTAAGTCATTCTTGCCCTGTAATCCCTGAAATCACTTAACACACATATTAAGGCATCTAATAGTAATAAGAGAGGATTAAATAAAAGAAAATAAAAGCCAAAGAAGCATGTTTTCAATCACAGAACAAATTCTGGGAAGGAATTGTAAAACATGCAAATCATATGAATAAATGTCTGAAAGATTGATAAAATCCACTCAAATTAAGCACAAGATAAACCATAAAATAGTGGTTTATCAACCTCCCCACACTTAAACAATAGCATGTCCTCATACTAAGCTCAAGAGAAGCTATAAAGGGGTGAAGAGGGATGGTAGAATGTATGCAATGCAACCTATCTATATGAATGCAACTACATGCAAGAATGTTTCTACTACTTGGTTAAAAGTAAATAAGTTCTCCAAGACAAAAATAATTTAAATTCCACTAATTCAAATCATATAAAATAAAGACAAGTAAACTTGTAAGAAGATAGCTCATGAAAGCAGGGAACATAGAATCAAGCATTGAACCCTCACTGGAAGTGTATATCACTCTAATCTCTCAAGTGTATAGGGTTATTCACTCTACTCTTCTCTAGTCATGCTTTCTAAACCTTGTTCTTCATCTAACCAATCAACAAATATTTAATGTACCAATGCAAACATCATGAGGTCTTTTCAAGGTTGTAATGGGGCTGAGGTAAAGGTAAGGATATATGTATGGCCAAGTGAGCTTTATAAATTGAATCTTTAATTATCCTAAGCTTTCACCTAACATACATATACTCTATATAACTCTAGTTCATGCCTAGCTACCCAAAATTCCCACTTTTACATCACATACTCATGTATCAACTTTTTCTTTTTAATTTATCACATGTGCATTGATTTTTCATTAACTTAACATTGGGGTAATTTTGTCCCCTTATTTATTTATTTATATTATATTATATTATATTATATTATATATATATATATATTGTTTTTCTTTTTCTCTTTTTTTTTGAATCATAAAAGCAAACATAACTTATCAATGCACATGGATTCTCCATTATTTTTCTATTTTGGTTTTTCATGAGTAGGTTCCTAAATTCCTTATATTCAAATAGATTAGAGACATGATGCTTTTCCTTATTAACCCATGTTCCCATAGTTTTCCCCACACTTAGTTGATGCACAATCTCTATCTTAAGCTAACCAAAGATTCAATTGGGATATTACTTTTGTTTTTCTGCTTAAGGCTAGTGATGTGATAAAATACAGAACAAATGGGGATTAAAAGGCTCAAAGTGGTTGACAATGGTGATTTAAAGGGTAGGTTTATTTGGGATAAGTGAGCTAAAATCAAACAATGGCCTCAATCATATGCAAGCATGTAAATACACTAAATAATGGACATATAGATTGGAACAAAATATAGATTACAATCATAGAGGAAGAAACACACAAGAATAAAATATTTATGGTTAAATAATGTAACCATGTAAATAAGCTCAAAATCTCATAGGTTGTGTGTTCTTTGGCTCAAAAACCATGTTCCAATTACAACTTCAAACAAATTTACACAAAAATTTAAATTAGTGAAATTTTTCAAAAATAGGATCTTAAAAAGAAACTTATTATTTTAACCAAGCAGTGGCTAAAATGCATAAAATCAAACAAACATGCAATTAAACATGCAAATGCAATAATGAACAAACAAAGAAAATAAAACAATGGTGTTGAGACAAGAAAGTACTAACCCATGGAGATCGGTATCGACCTCCCCACACTTAAAGATTGCACCGTCCTCGTTGCATGCTAAGATATACAAGTGGATGGGCTGCTCCAACTGATGCCTTTCTCCAAAGATTGTGCAGGTAGACTTGTTTGTCTTCCCATTAGGAAGCTTTTCCTCTCCCTTTGTGGTGGCCATCCTGAAAGAAGAAGGAAAATAAGAAAAGTAACCCAAAAATAAAGATAGAAAATAAAAAAAATATGGGTGTTAATGCCAGATAATAAGGGTCTCAATTACATGGTAGCTACAACATGCAAGTGAGAAAACAGTAGAAGTACATGGCAAAGCAAGAGTGCAAAAATTTGAGACAATGGGAAAGAGAGTGCAAGATAATATAAATTCATGTCAATGCAAAATTAATACAAATATCATAAAAGATTAGCATTGACTTAAACAATATTACCCAACAGTGTAAAACAAGTCGTTGAGTACCAAAATAATACCAGAAAAGATGCAACAGTTAAATAAGAACAAGTAACACCAATAGAAAAATAATAAATTTAGAAAAGAAAATAAAAATATGCACAAAATTAAAATGCAATGGAAGAAAGCATGCAAATAAATTAAATAAAATAGAATGGAGGTGAAAAAGATGAGAAGTCAAAGAAAATAAGAAAGGAAGGAGAAAGAAATAAGAAAAGATAAGAAAAATAAGGATTTGGAGAAGAAAAGATAAGATATTTGGCAAATTAGGATAAGCTGTGCGACGCAAGCGACGCAATCGCGTGGGGCACGCGGTCGCGTGACTTGCACTTATACGGATTGACGTGGTCGCATCGGTCACGCGGTCACGTGACACAGTTTATGCTACTGGCGCGAGGGCAGCCTCGCGCTCGCACAACTCTCTGTTCAAAATTTTTATTTTCGCCAAATCTGGGGTAACGCAATCGCGTGGGTCATGCGATCGCGTGAGTGGCCATCATGGAGATATGACGCGGATGCGTGGGGCACGCGTTCGCGTGGGAGGGCTTGGGCTTCCAGCACGAGTCCGGCCCAACTCTAGCACAACCTTCGGCCATGCACTCTTTTTATGTCGATATTCAGGTCACGCGGCCGCGTTAGTGACGCGGTCGCGTGGGAGGCCAATGTTCCCACATGACGCGGT
The DNA here is from genome assembly GCF_003086295.3 of Arachis hypogaea. Taxonomy (NCBI): domain Eukaryota; kingdom Viridiplantae; phylum Streptophyta; class Magnoliopsida; order Fabales; family Fabaceae; genus Arachis; species Arachis hypogaea. Next base: position 27,487,971 of record NC_092045.1, read on the forward strand.
CGCGTGGGGTCAAGTTATGCTAAAGGCGTGCCTCCAGCCACGCTTTCGCGTGACTCTGTGTTCAATTATTTTCTCCCCAACGCACGAGTGATGCGGACGCATCAGCGACGCTGCCGCGTCGCGTGCGTGTTTTCCCTTTTTTTTAATAATGCAGTATGCAGAATGCAATGCTAATATGAATGTTATGCAAAATTCCAAGTTCAATACAATAAAATAAAATAAAACTCGAAAACAAATAAAACTAAATAAAAATGAAAAAGGAACGATCATACCATGGTGGGTTGTCTCCCACCCAGCACTTTTAGTTAAAGTCCTTAAGTTGGACATTGGTTGAGCTTCGTGTTATGGCGGCTTATGTTTAAATTCATCCAGAAATCTCCACCAATGCTTGGAATGCCAATAGCCTCCGGGGTCCCATACTAGGCATGTAAAGCTTCTGAGCAGCTTCAAACAAATTTTCAGGCTCCTGGGATGACGAATGTCAGGATAGGATCCATGATCCCAAGCTTTTCTTTTAAATCCGCCTCTATCTTGATATACATGATTCCATCCGGGCGGTTTAAAAAGTAGATTCTCACCATGGTGACCAAACGTTCTCCGTGATCCATTCAATTGAGCATGATACCAATTCTTGCGCTTCGAGTTGAAGTGTGGAACCTTATTGAACCTTGTGCACCAGCTCTGAGTACGAGCTATTTCCCTTTTCCTCTTAAAGCCGCAAAGAGCTCTAAGCTGGCCATCTGTTTCAAGTAAACCATATTCAAGTGCAAAAATAAAGATAAAAGCTAAGGATTTTACTCACTTGAAGCTTGTATTGGGTAGTAGTGGCCTCGGGATAGGTGGTTCCAGTGGTTCTATAAGTTTTACTCCCTTGTGCTCTTCTGTGAATTTCTCCACTTTATTGCAAATTTCTTCCACTTCAACCATGTCTTGATCAGAGTCTTCAAATTCTCCCTTATCATCACTCAAGTCATATATTGGAGGTTAAGAAAAATCTATTTCAGCATCATCTTCATGTTCACTCGGGGAAGATTCTTCTGTCTCAAAGAATTCACTTGAGGATGCAAGTTCGTCACTAAGAGAACAGGACTCGTGATCATCATCATCAAGGAAACCTGCGTCCTGGGTTATTCCGTTCAGTTCTTCATAAGATATTTGCAGTGGAGGCGGTGCAAAATCCTCCTCAGCATCAATTGTAACATCCTTGACGGAATTCTCCATAACTCTGGATTCAGGTGGCGGTTCGGCGTCTCCTAAATCTTCAACCAACTCTTCTTCTTCTGCAATGACAGCTTCCTCTACTTGTTCCAGTACGAAGTTATGCTCTATGCTTTTCACTGGAGCTTCTAGCATCTTCTTTGTACTGCATTCTTCATTGGATTCTCCACTTAAAGCCATGGGAGTCTGTTGAGGGGCTGAACGTCTGGAAGATAATTGATTTATTGCTTGCTCCAGTTGATGAAGGGTTGCAGTAAATTGTTTTATTGATTCTTTAAGGTGAACCTGTGATTCTGGCTTTGATGGATATGAGTATGGTGTATGGGGGAGTGGTGGTTCTTGGGAGTAATTGGGTTGGAATCGGGATGGTTCTATATATGGTTCATATGGCTCATAAGGTGGTTGGTATGGTGGTTGAGGGTTAGGGTCATATGGAAGTGAATGGTGAAAAGGGGCTTGTGAGTATGGTGGTTCAAAATTATATTGAGGAGGATGGGGTTCATAGGCATATGGTGGGTCTTGTTGGTAGTCCAAAGAGTGCTCACCATAGCCATTGCCTTGATATGCATCACAGAATGGTTGTTGATAGTCCATTGGAGGTGGTTGTTGCCACGAGGGTTGATCAAATCCTTGTGGCTCCTCCCATCTTTGATTGTTCCAACCATGGTGCATGTTGTCATTATAATCTCCTCTTCCTGCAACATAATTATAACCAGACTCATAGCCAAAGGGGTGAGAGTTCATAGTAGTGAGAGATAATAAAAACAAAAACTAACAAAAAAATTTTTTTTTTGAAAAATAATTACAATAACCAATAATAAGGCACACGTTTGCAATTTCCCGGCAACGGCGCCATTTTGACGTTAGGATTTTTGCTAGTAAAGAATTTATAAAAATATTCGCATTGTAGATATAGCTTTTAAACTAACAGAAATCCCTTCGTACAAAAGTTTTGGTTGTCACAAGTAACAAACCCCTTTAAAATTGATAACTGAGTATTTAAACCTCGGGTCGTCTTCTCAAGGAATTGCAGGGAGGTATGCTCTTATTATTAGTTATGAAGATTGTAAATCGGGGTTTTGAAGTTTGGGCGATGGGCACAGGTATATTTAAATGACAATTAAAATAAATTAACAATAATAAAATCTCTTGGCAAGGTATAAGAACTGGAAGTCCTATCCTAGTTATCCTTATCAATTGTGATGAGAATTGGATTTTTCTCCCACTTTGTTAACCTCTAACTATGAAGGTAAGTTAAGTGGATGAATTAATTCGAATCCTTAAGTCCCAGTCTTTCCTTGGAAAAGTTAGAGTTATTGGATCTCGAATCAGTTCTTGAAGAATTCCAATTTTCAATCAACAATGAGTTTGATAACTCAAGAGTCACTAATTAATCAACCAAAGCCAAAAGGGAAAATATCTAAATTAAATTAAAAGCATTCATGTAAATAAAGCAATCAAACTACGTTTAAACATAAATTCAAATTCAACATAAAAGAGTTCATAAATTAAATTGAGAAAATAAGTAAAGGGAATATTAAACCTGGAATTCAAAAGAAAATTGTAAGTTGGAACAATAATAAATCCTAAATCCTTTAAGAGGAATCCTAATCCTAATCCTAAGAGAGAGAAGAGAACCTCTCTCTCTCTAAAAACTACATCTAAAATAATAAAAAGTGAATTATGAGAGCATAATCTGGAGTCCCCTTCATTCCTCCACTTTGCAGCCTTTAATCTACGTTTCCTATTTTCTGGGCTTGAAACTGGGCCGGAAATAGCCCAGGATTCGCTGTTTACGAAATCTGCCACGCTGATTTTCGCAGATGCGACGCGTCCGCATGAATGACGCGTTCGCGTCACCTATCTGTATGGCCACTATGGCAAATTATATATCAAATCGAAGCCCCAGACGTTAGCTTTCCAACACAAGTAAAACCGCGTCATTTGGATCTCTGTAGCTCATGTTATGGTTGTTTTAGTGCGAGAGGATCAGGCTAACAGCTTTGCAGTTTCTTCAACTTCTTGTATTCCTTCCACTTTTGCATGCTTCCTTTCCATCCTCTAAACCATTCTTGCCCTGTAATCACTGAAATCACTTAACACACATATCAAGGCATCTAATGTTAATAAGAGAGGATTAAATAAAAGAAAATAAAAGCCAAAGAAGCATGTTTTCAATCATAGAACAAATTCTGGGAAGGAATTGTAAAACATGCAAATCATATGAATAAATGTATGAAAGATTGATAAAATCCACTCAATTAAGCACAAGATAAACCATAAAATAGTGGTTTATCAGTCTTCCTTTAATAAAATTTGACAAAGACATCACTTGTGATGCTTGCCAAATGGGAAAACAAACAAAAGGTTCATTTAAATCAAAGGAAGACATCTCTACTAAAAGACCACTTGAATTGCTACATATTGATTTGTTTGGTCCAACAAGAACTCAAAGCTTAGGTGGTAAACATTATGGTTTGGTAATTGTGGATGACTACTCTAGGTTTGGTTGGATTTTATTTTTTGCACATAAAAATGAAGCCTTTTCGGCATTTGAAATCTTTTGAAAGAAAGTTCAAAATGAAAAAGATTTAAAGATCTCTTCTATAAGAAGTGACCATGGAACTGAATTTGAAAACCAATTATTTGAATCCTTTTGTGAGGAATTTGGAATTACTCACAACTTCTCTTGTCCAAGGACACCACAACAAAATGGTGTTGTGGAAAGAAGAAATAGAAGCATTCAAGAAATGACAAGAGCTATGCTTTGTCAGAGCAATGTTCCAAAACTCCTTTGGGTTGAAGCGATTAACACAGCTTGTCACATTTTGAATAGAACTATCATAAGAAAGTTTTTGAAGAAAACCCCTTATGAACTTTGGAAAGGTTACCCTCCAAACTTGGACTATTTGCACATCTTTGGATGCAAATATTTTGTTCTTAATAATAAAAATAATTTGGAAAATTTTGATCCAAAGGCGTATGGGTATTTATTTGTATGATATTCCACGACTAGTAAAGCATATAGAGTTTATCATCAAGATGCTAGGATAATTGAGGAGTCCATACATGTTACATTTTGTGATACTAACTTAGTTCAAAGTGTTTTGGAAGACTGTGATGCAGGGAATCAAGCTCAAAAGGAAGATGAAACTGCACAAAATCATGAAAATGAAAATTCTGGACAAGCTGAACCAGAAACTGCAGCTGCTAAAAATCCAACAAGAGACAATTCCATTTTGTCTCATGAATCTAAAGAAAATCCTAAAATTAGTAGTTCCCTGAATCCCTTGGTGACTGAATCTGCCTCTAAGTCTACCAGACCTCATGAATGGAGATTCTTGAAGAATTATCCTGAGGAATTTGTCATTGGGGACGTCTCTCATGGTGTTAAGACTCGATCTTCAACTAGAAAGGAAAATAAGGAATCAAACATTGCTCTTCTCTCTCAAATGGAGCCTCAAAATGTCAAGGAAGCCCTTAATGACCCTTCTTGGGTAAAAGCAATGGAGGATGAGTTTCATGAATTTGAGAAGAACCAAGTTTGGACATTGGTTCCAAGGCCGAATGAAAAGAAAGTGACCGGCACTAAGTGGATATTTCGGAACAAGCTAGGAGAGGATGGTAGCATTGCAAGAAACAAAGCAAGGCTAGTGGCACAAGGATATGACTAAGAAGAAGGGATAGACATTGATGAATCCTTTGCCCCTGTTGTCCGAATGGAAGCCATAAGACTTCTCTTAGTTTATGCTGCTTTTTGTGGTTTTAAGTTATATAAAATGGATGTGAAATGTGCATTCTTAAATGGTGTGATAGAGAAGTGTATATGGAGCAGCCATCCGGTTTTGAAAATAAAGAATGCCCTAACCATTTTTTCAAATTATCAAAAGCTCTCTATGGTTTAAGACAAGCTCCTAGAGCTTGGTATGAGAGACTTAGTTCTTTTCTTTTAAAAAATGGTTTTCAAAGAGGCACCACAAACACTACTCTATTTATCAAGAATTCTAATGATTCTTTTATTCTAGTCCAAATATATGTTGATGACAGATGAGCGGATATTTTATACGCTTTTTGGGGGTAATTTCATATAGTTTTTAATATGTTTTAGTTAGTTTTTAGTATATTTCTATTAGTTTTTAAGAAAAATTCATATTTCTAGACTTTACTACGAGTTTGTGTATTTTTCTGTGATTTCAGGTATTTTCTGGCTGAAATTGAAAGCTGAGCAAAAATCTAATTTAGGCTGAAAAAGGACGGCTGATGTTGTTGGATTCTGACCTCTCTGCATTAGAAATCGATTTTTTGGAGCTACAGAACTCCAATTGGTGCGCTCTCAATTGGGTTGGAAACTAGACATCCAGGGCTTTCAAGAAATATATAATAGTTCATACTTTGCACGAAGATAAATGACATAAACTGGCGTTTAACGCCAGTTTCATGTTGCATTCTGGCATTCAGGGCCAGAAACAGGTTGCAAGTTGGAGTTAAACGCCAGAAACAGGTTACAACCTGGCGTTTAACTCCAGAAACAGCCTAAGCACGTGAGAAGCTCAAGTCTCAGCCCCAGCACACACCAAGTGGGCCCCAGAAGTGGATTTCTACACCATCTATCTTAGTTTACTCATTTTTTGTAAACCTAGGTTACCAGTTTAGTATTTAAACAACTTTTAGAGACTTATTTTATATCTGATGACATTTTTTAGATCTGAAATTTGTACTTTTGATGACATGAGTCTCTAAACTCCATTGTTGGGGTTGAGGAGCTCTGCAGCATCTCGATGAATTAATGCAATTGGTTCTGTTTTCTATTCAAACACGCTTGTTCCTATCTAAGATGTTCATTCACGCTTCAATATGAAGAAGGTGATGATCCGTGACACTCATCATCATTCTCAACCCATGAACGTGTGCCTGACAACCACCTCCGTTCTACATTAGACTGAATGAGTATCTCTTAGATTCCTTAATCAGAATCTTCGTGGTATAAGCTAGAATCCATTGGCAGCACCCTTGAGAATCCGGAAGGTCTAAACCTTGTTTGTGGTATTCTGAGTAGGATTCAAGGATTGGATGACTGTGATGAGCTTCAAACTCGCGAGTGTTAGGTGTAGTGACAGACGCAAAAGGATCAATGGATCCTATTCCGACATGATCAAAAACCGACAGATGATTAGCCATGCAGTGACAGAGCATTTGGACCATTTTTACTAAGAGGATGGGAAGTAGCCATTGACAATGGTGACGCCCTACATACAGCTTGCCATGGAAGGAGCCTTGCATGTTTGAAAGTGAGAAAGCATTATGTTACAGGGATTTAGAAGACAAAGCATCTCCAAAAGTCCAGCATATTCTCCATTACTGCATAATAAGTATTACTTAATCCATGTTCTCTTGTTCATTTGCAAATCAATTGATAACTATAATTGGTATCCTGACTAAGAATAATAAGATAACCATAGCTTGCTTCAAGCCAACAATCTCTGTGGGATTCGACCCTTACTCACGCAAGGTATTACTTGGACGACTCAGTGCACTTGCTGGTTAGTTGTGCGGATTGCAAAAGTGTGATTGCAATTTTTGTGCATCACGTTTTTAGCACCATTGTCGGGGATTGTTTGAGTTTGAACAACTGACGGTGATTCTTGTTACTTAGATTAGGAAAAATTGTATTTTTAGTTTAGAGTCACTAGGATTGCATCTTCTATTATTCTTTTTAAAAAATTTTCAAAAATATTATTTTTCTTTATTTGAATTTTTGTTTTTTTTATGAGTTTAGTGTCATGTTCTAAGTTTGGTTTCAATTGCATGCTTTTCTTTGTCTCTCAATTTTCGAATTGCATGTTCTTTATTTTTTCTTGATCTTCAAATTGTTCTTGTCAATTTTTCTTGTTTGATCTTTGGTTTTTCCTGTTCTGTTTGTTTTCATGTTTTCCTTGTGCTTTTTCAAAATATCAGTTTTCAAAAATATTAATGTTTATACAATATTAAAATAAGTTAAATTTATAGCTCAATTGGCTAGAGCATTGGCTTATGTTCTTGGCAATTGGGTATCTTCTTTTTAAAAACTTTTTCAAAAATAATTTTTCTTTGATTAAATCTTGTGCCAAACTTTAAGTTGGGTTTTTCTTATTAATCTTTCTTTAATTTTTGAAAATTTTATTGTGGTTTTCTTAAAATTTTAAGTTTGGTGTTCTTTCTTTTGTTCTTGTTGTTCTTGTGAGTCTTCAAAGTGTTCTTGAGTCTCCTTTGTGCTTTGATCTTAAAATTTTTAAGTTTGGTGTTCCTTGGTGTTTTTCCTCCAAAATTTTCGAAAACAAGGAGCATTAGATCTAAAAATTTTTAGTCTTGTGTCTTTTGTATGTTTTTCTCTTTCATCATAAAATTCAAAAATCAAAAAAATTATCCTTTCTAACTATTTTTAAGCAATTATTTCGAATTTTTTTAAGAAAAATCAGATCTTTCTCAAAAAATATCTTAACCACTTTCTCTCTCCTCACTTTTTCGAAAATCTTCATAAAATATTTTTAAATTTTTTATTTTTTATTTTTTTATTTTTTATTTTTCATTTTTTATTTTGGTTTTTATTTTATTCTATTTTATTATTTCGAAAATAATTTTTTTAATATAATAAAATAAATAAAATAAATCCACATCATCTCCCTTTCTGCACCATGGACCTAAGTGGAAATGAACAGTCCAGAAGGACTCTCGGGTCATATGCTGACCCCACTACTGCTTCATACGGGAGTAGTATCTGTATACCCTCCATCGGAGTCAGTAGCTTTGAGTTGAACCCTCAGCTCATTATCATGGTGCAGCAAAGTTGCTAGTATTCTGGTCTTCCACAGGAAGAACCTACAGAGTTTCTGGCACAGTTTTTACAAATTGCTAACACAGTACATGATAAGGAAGTAGATCAGGATGTCTATAGATTGTTACTGTTTCCATTTGTTGTAAAAGACCAAGCTAAGAGTTGGTTAAATAACCAACATAAGGACTGCATAAAGACATGGAAACAACTGTTAGAAAAATTTCTGAATCACTATTTTCCTTCAAAACGGATGACACAGCTAAGGCTGAGCATTCAAGGCTTCAAACAAGGAGATAATAAATCCCTTTATGATGCCTGGGAGAGATACAGAGAGATGCTAAGAAAATGCCCCTCTGAAATATTTTCAGAATGGGTGCAGTTAGACATCTTTTATCATGGGCTTATAGAGAAAGCTCAGATTTCTCTAGATCACTCATCTGGTGGATCTATACACATGAGAATGACAGTTGAAGAAGCTCAAGAGCTCATTGATACAATTGCTAGAAGTCAGCATCTGTACCTAAGCAGTGAACCTTCCATCAACGAAGAGGCTAAAACAGTAACTGTTGAATTCAGTCCTGCAGATCAAGCTACAGAATTCAATCAGCAATTAGATTTTCTAACAAAACAGTTAGCCGAATTCAAGGAGAAATTGCAAGAAACAAGAATGGCTATTATGAATATGGAAGTCCAGTTGAAGCAAACAGAACAGCAATTACTAAAACAAATAATAGAAGAGTGCCAAACAGTTCAATTAAGAAGTGGAAAAATATTAAATACCTCACTTCAAGGCAGCAGGAAGCCAAGAAATGAACAAACTGCTACCCAAAATTCCTCAGAGGACAGTCAGAGCCCAGAGAGGAATAATTCTGGTGCTCAAACGCCAGAAAAAGGGTGGAAAGTTGGCGTTGAACGCCCAACCCATGCTCAGTCCTGGCGTTCAACGCCAAAAACAGGCAAGGAATTGGCGCTGAACGCCCAAAGGAAGCATAGTTCTGGCGTTCAGACGCCAGAAACAGGTAAGGAGTTGGCATCTAACGCCACTCCAGCTTCCACCCCTGGCATTCAAATGCCAGTGGGAGATCAGACATATACAAGTGCTGATAGCAACCCATCTAAAAAGGCTTCTCAACCCACATCTATAGGTAATAAACCTGTAGCAACTAAGGTTGAGGAATACAAAGCCAAAATGCCTTATCCTCAAAAACTCTACCAGGCGGAATAGGATAAGCAATTTGCCCACTTTGCAGACTATCTCAGGACTCTTGAAATAAAGATTCCGTTTACAGAGGCACTTGAGCAAATACCCTCTTATGCTAAGTTCATGAAATAGATCTTAAGTCATAAGAAGGATTGGAGGGAAACTGAAAAAGTTTACCTCACTGAAGAATACAGTGCAGTCATTCTGAAAAACTTACCTAAGAAGCTTAAAGATCCTGGAAGCTTTACGATACCATGCACATTAGAGGGTACTTGTACCAAGCAAGCTTTATATGATCTTGGGGCAAGTATCAACCTAATACCTGCATCTACTATCAGAAAGCTTGGTTTAACTGAAGAAGTCAAACCAACTCGGATATGTCTCCAACTTGCTGATGGCTCCATTAAATACCCATCAAGCATGATTGAAAACATGATTGTCAAGGTTGGGCCATTTGCCTTTCCCACTGACTTTGTGTGCTGGAAATGGAGGAGCACAAGAGTGAAACTCTCATTCTAGGAAAACCTTTCCTAGCAACTGGACGAACCCTCATTGACGTCCAAAAAGGGGAAGTAACCCTGAGAGTCAATGAGGACGAGTTTAAATTGAATGCTGTCAAAGCTATGCAGCATCCAGACACCCAAAATGACTGCATGAGCATTGATATTATTGACTCTCTGGTAAAAGAGGTCAATATGACTGAGAGTCTCGAATCAGAGCTAGAGGATATCTTTAAAGATGCTCAGCCTGATCTGAAAGAACCAGAGAGAATAATAGAACCTCTAAAAATCCCTCAGGAAGAGGAGAAACCTCCCAAGCCCGAGCTCAAACCATTACCACCATCCCTGAAATATGCATTTCTGGGAGAAGGTGATACCTTTCCCGTAATCATAAGTTCTACCTTAGAGCCACAGGAAGAGAAAGCACTAATTCAAGTGCTAAGGACACACAAGACAGCTCTTGGGTGGTCCATCAGTGATCTTAAGGGCATTAGCCCAGCCAGATGCATGTACAAGATCCTATTGGAGGGTGACGCTAAGCCAGTGGTTCAACCACAGAGGCGGCTAAATCCAGCCATAAAGGAGGTGGTGCAGAAGGAGGTCACTAAATTACTAGAGGCTGGGGTTATTTATCCTATTTCTGATAGCCCCTGGGTAAGCCCTGTCCAAGTCGTCCCTAAGAAGGGTGGTATGACAGTGGTTCATAATGAAAAAATGAATTGGTTCCTACAAGAACAGTTACAGGGTGGCGTATGTGTATTGATTATAGAAGACTCAATACAGTCACCAGAAAGGATCATTTTCCTTTACCATTCATAGACCATATGCTAGAAAGACTGGCAGGTCATGAATACTACTGCTTCCTGGATGGATATTCAGGTTATAATCAAATTGCAGTAGATTCCTAGGATCAAGAGAAAATAGCATTCACATGTCCATCCGGAGTATTTACATACAGAAGGATGCCATTTGGTCTGTGCAATGCACCTGCAACCTTTCAAATGTGCATGCTCTCTATTTTCTCTGATATGGTGGAAAATTTTCTGGAAGTCTTCATGGATGACTTTTCAGTATTTGGAGACTCATTCAGCTCATGTCTTGACCATCTAGCACTTGTTCTAAAGAGGTGCCAAGAGACTAACCTGGTTTTAAACTGGGAGAAATGTCACTTTATGGTGATTGAAGGAATTGTCCTTGGGCACAAAATTTCGAACAAGGGAATAGAGGTGGATCAAGCTAAGGTAGAGGTAATTGAAAAATTACCACCACCTGCCAATGTTAAGGCAATCAAAAGCTTTCTAGGGCATGCAGGATTCTATAGGAGGTTTATAAAAGATTTTTCAAAAATTACCAAACCTCTGAGTAATCTGCTAGCTGCTGACACGCCATTTATGTTTGATAAGGAGTGTCTGCAGGCGTTTGAAACTCTAAAAGCTAAGCTGGTCACAGCACCCATTATCTCTGCACCAGACTGGACACTACCATTTGAACTGATGTGTGATGCCAGTGACTATGCCATTGGTGCAGTGTTGGGACAAAGGCATGACAAGCTTCTGCACGTCATTTACTATGCCAGTCGTGTTTTAAATGACGCACAGAAGAACTACACAACCACAGAAAAAGAGTTACTTGCAGTGGTTTACGCCATTGACAAGTTCAGATCTTATTTAGTAGGATCAAAAGTGATTGTGTACACTGACCATGCTGCTCTTAAATATCTACTCACAAAGCAGGATTCAAAACCTAGACTCATCAGATGGGTGTTGCTTCTGCAAGAGTTTGATGTAGAAATAAGAGACAGAAAAGGGACAGAGAACCAAGTAGCAGATCACCTGTCCTGAATAGAACCAGTAGAAGGGGCGTCCCTCCCTCTTACTGAGATCTCTAAAAACTTTCCGGATGAGCAACTCTTTGCCATCCAGAAAGTGCCATGGTTTGCAGATATTGCAAACTACAAGGCAGCGAGATTCATACCCAAAGAGTACAATAGGCAGCAATCAAAAAAATTGATCACGGATGCAAAGTACTATCTTTGGGATGAACCATATCTCTTCAAGAGATGTGTAGACGGAGTAATTCGTAGATGTGTGCCTAAGAAAGAAGCACAAAAGATCCTCTGGCACTGCCATGGATCACAGTATGGAGGACATTTTGGAAGTGAGCGAACAGCCACAAGAGTCCTCCAATGTGGCTTCTACTGGCCTACTCTCTATAAAGACTCCCGAGTGTTTGTACTTAATTGTGACAGTTGCCAAAGATCTGGCAATCTGCCTCACAGTTATGCCATGCCTCAACAAGGGATCTTGGAGATTGAGTTATTTGATGTATGGGGTATTGACTTCATGGGGCCTTTCTCACCATCATATTCAAACACTTATATTCTAATGGCAATGGATTATGTATCCAAATGGGTTGAGGCTATTGCAACACCGACTAATGACACTAAGACAGTGTTGAAATTCCTCCAGAAATACATCTTCAGCAGATTTGGTATCCCTAGAGTACTAATTAGTGATGGGGGCACTCATTTCTGCAATAAATAGGTTTACTCTGCTTTGGTTCGATACGGAGTTAGCCACAGGGTAGCTACTCCATATCATCCACAGACAAATGGACAAGCAGAAGTCTCTAATAGAGAACTTAAAAGAATCCTGGAACGGACTGTGATTAACCGTAGAAGGGATTGGAAAAGAAGCTTGGATGATGCTCTGTGGGCATACAAAACAGCATTCAAGACTCCTATAGGAACTTCTCCATACCAGCTTGTGTATGGAAAAGCCTGTTACTTGCCAGTGGAACTGGAGCATAAGGCCTATTGGGCAACCAGATTCCTAAACCTTGATGCCAAGTTAGCTGGAGAAAAACGATTGCTCCAGTTAAATGAGCTAGAGGAATTCAGACTCAATGCTTTCGAAAATGCAAAAATTTACAAATAGTAAGCAAAAATATGGCATGACAAGAAGCTGTCATCCAGAGTCTTTGAGCCATGGCAGAAAGTTCTGCTATTTAATTCTAGGCTCAAATTATTCCCCGGGAAATTGAAATCTCGGTGGAGAAGTCCATATGTGATTACAAGTGTGTCACTATATGGATACATAGAGCTTCAGGATAATGATTCTAACAAAAAGTTCATTGTTAATGGATAGAGAGTCAAACATTATCTTGAAAGCAATTTTGAGCAAGAATGCTCAAAACTGAGACTTGACTAAAGCTCAGTAATAGTCCAGCTAAAGATAATAAAGAAGCGCTTGCTGGGAGGCAACCCAATCATGAGTTTATTTTATTTGTAATTTTAATTTTAAAAATTAGATAATACATTTCAGTGAATGATACAGAGTTACAGAAGGCTTCAGAGGATAAAACAGCAAAAAGGAGCTCCCTGGTGCGAAAAAGCCAATAAGAGCTATTTCGGGCGTTGAACGCCCAAAAGAAGCATCTACTGGGCGTTCAACGCCAATAGAGATAGCCATCTGGGCGTTAAACACCAGAAAGAAGCATCTTCTGGGTGTTTAACGCCAGATTTACAGCGTCCTGGGCGTTCATAAAAATGTCCAATAATAAAGGAGTTCCTGGCGTTTAACGCCAGCTAGATGCTACAGCTGGCCGTTAAACGCCTAGGAGAAGCTACAGATGGGCGTTAAACGCCCAAAACATGTAGCGTTTGGGCGTTTAACGCCAGGATTATGGGGAGGAGGTGAATTCGTTTTTAACTCAAATTTTTTCCATTTTTTATATTTCAATTCATGATTTCTTGCATAAACATGTTACAAATTCTCAACTTTCAACTTCAAAATGCAAAAAAATTCTTAATCCTAAAAATATTTCTTCATTCTTCTTCAATCTCTTTTCAAATCTTTTTCAAAACTCATCTATCTTTTTGAATTCTTGTCAAATCTTTTTAATTTCTTCTCAAATCTTTTTCAAACTCATCATATTATCTTTTTTAAATTCAAAGTTATCTTTTTCAAAATCTCATCATATCTTTTGAATTTTCGAAATTGCCTCTCCTTCTATTCCTCTCCTTTCCTTTCTTTTGCTTGAAGACAAGCAAACCTCTAAGTTTGGTGTGTTTTTCCATGATCACTGAGCTAAAACTCATCAAGATCATGGCACCTAAGGGAAAACAAACCACTTCAAGAGGTAAGAAAAAGAATATTCCAAAATCACTTTGGAATCAAGAGAAGTTCTTAACCAAAGAACATGCAGACCAGTACCACAAAATAATGGGTCTGAGATCAGTGATCCCGGAAGTTAAATTCTATCTGAAAGAAGACAAATATCTGGAGATACAGGAGCTGAAGCGCCAGAAGCTGTCTTTTGAAGGACCAAGCACCCCACAGACCAAAGGAGCATCCACCTTCCAAAATAAAGGTTGTTGAGTCCTAATCTTAATCTTAACTCTGTGATAGTTGTTCTTATAGGAATTTACCTTAGAAGTTATATATGAGTAGTAGTAATTAGTATATCTATTTTGATTTTATCTCCAAGTAAGCTATAATTTATTTTCTCATCATCATCAAACATGAATAAAATAGTAAGATTTTTAGAATAAAGAGGCAATATTTTTTCGAGTTCTTAATAAGGAAAATTCTAATTATTTATATGTGGTGGCAATACTTTTTGTCTTCTGAATGAATGCTTGAACAGTGCATATTTTTTATATTGAATTTTATGAATGTTAAAATTGTTGGCTCCTGAAAGAATGATGAACAAGAGAAATATTATTGCTGATCTGAAAAATTATGAAATTGATTCTGGAAGCAAGAAAAAGCAGTGAAAAAAAAAGTAAAAGAGGTAGAAAAAGCCAATAGCCCTTTAAACCAAAAGGCAAGGGTGAAAAGGATCCAAGGCTTTGAGCATCAATGGATAGGAGGGCCCAAGGAAGTAAATCCAGGCCTAAGCGGCTAAATCAAGCTGTCCCTAACCATGTGCTTGTGGCATGCAGGTCCAAGTGAAAAGCTTGAGACTGAGTGGTTAAAGTCATGATCCAAGGCAAAAGCGTGTGCTTAAGAACTCTGGACACCTCTAATTGGGAACTTGAGCAAAGCTAAGTCACAATCTGAAAAGGTTCACCCAGTTATGTGTTTGTGGCATTTATGTATCCGGTGGTAATACTGGAAAACAAAGTGCTTAGGGCCACAGCCAAGACTCATCAAGTAGCTGTGTTCAAGAATCAACATACTAAACTAGGAGAATCAATAATACTATCTGAATTCTGAGTTCCTATGGATGCCAATCATTCTGAATTTCAAAGGATAAAGTGAGATGACAAAACTGTTCAAAAGCAAAAAGCTACTAGTCCCGCTCATCTAGTTAGAATCTGAGCTTCACTTAAAACTCTGAGATACTATTGCTTCTTGATTTCTTTTTATCCTATTTTATTTATCTAGTTGCTTTAGGATAAGCAACAGCTTAAGTTTGGTGTTGTGATGAGCGGATATTTTATACGCTTTTTGGGGGTAATTTCATATAATTTTTAGTATGTTTTAGTTAGTTTTTAGTATATTTCTATTAGTTTTTAGGCAAAATTCATATTTCTGGACTTTACTATGAGTTTGTGTGTTTTTCTGTGATTTCAGGTATTTTCTGGCTGAAATTGAGGGAGCTGAGCAAAAATCTGATTTAGGCTGAAAAAGGACTGCTAATGCTGATGGATTCTGACCTCCCTACACTCGGAATGGTTTTTTGGAGCTACAGAAGTCCAACTGGCGCGCTCTCATATGGGTTGGAAAGTAGACATCCAGGGCTTTCCAGCAATATATAATAGTTCATACTTTGCGCGAAGATAAACGACGTAAACTGGCGTTTAACGCCAGTTCCATGTTGCATTCTGGCGTTCAACGCCAGAAACAGGTTGCAAGTTGGAGTTAAACGCCAGAAGCAGGTTACAACCTGGCGTTTAACTCCAGAAATAGCCCAGACACGTGAGAAGCTCAAGTCTCAGCCCCAGCACACACCAAGTGGGTCCCAGAAGTAGATTTCTGCACCATCTATCTTAGTTTACTCATTTTCTGTAAACCTAGGTTACCAATTTAGTATTTAAACAATTTTTAGAGACTTATTTTATATCTGATGACATTTTTTAGATCTGAACTTTGTACTTTTGACGGAATGAGTCTCTAAACTCCATTGTTGGGGGTGAGGAGCTCTGCAGCGTCTCGATGAATTAATGCAATTGTTTCTGTTTTCTATTCAAACACGCTTGTTTCTATCTAAGATGTTCATTCATGCTTCAATATGAAGAATGTGATGATCCGTGACACTCATCATCATTCTCAACCCATGAACGTGTGCCTAACAACCACCTCCGTTCTACATTAGAATGAATGGGTATCTCTTAGATTCCTTAATTAGAATCTTCGTAGTATAAGCTAGAATCCATTGGCAGCACCCTTGGGAATCTAGAAGGTCTAAACTTTGTCTGTGGTATTCTGAGTAGGATCCAAGGATTGGATGACTGTGACGAGCTTCAAACTCGCGAGTGTTGGGCGTAATGACAGACGCAAAAGGATCAATGGATCCTATTCCGACATGATTGAAAACCGACAGATGATTAGCCGTGCTGTGACAGAGCATTTGGACCATTTTTACTAAGAGGATGGGAAGTAGCCATTGACAATGGTGACGCCCTACATACAGCTTGCCATGGAAGGAGCCTTGCATGTTTGAAAGTGAGAAAGCATTATGTTACAGGGATTTAGAAGACAAAGCATCTCCAAAAGTCCAGCATATTCTCCATTACTGCATAATAAGTATTACTTAATCCATGTTCTCTTGTTCATTTGCAAATCAATTGATAACTATAATTGGTATCCTGACTAAGAATAATAAGATAACCATAGCTTGCTTCAAGCCAACAATCTCCGTGGGATTCGACCCTTACTCACGTAAGGTATTACTTGGACGACCCAGTGCACTTGCTGGTTAGTTGTGCGGATTGCAAAAGTGTGATTGCAATTTTCATGCACCAATGACATTATTTTTGGATCAGCCAACGAATTCCTTTGTACTGAATTTGGAAAACTCATGACAAGTAAATTTGACATGGGTATGATGGGTGAACTTAATTTTTTCCTTGGACTACAAATTAAACAAACCAAAAATGGTATTTTCATTCATCAAGAGATGTATGCCAAGGAACTAGTTAAGAAATTTAGTGAAATGCCAAACCCATGGGAACTCCCATGCACCCTAATTCAAATTTAGACAAGGGAGAAACTGAGAAAGATGTATATGAGACTATGTATAGAGGAATGATTGGCTCTCTTATGTACTTAACTTCTTCTAGACCTGATATTGTGCAAAGTATTGGAATGTGTTTAAGATTCCAATCTAAACCAAAAGAATCTCATCTTTCTGCAGTTAAGAGGATCATTAGATATGTTCATGGCACATCCAATTTTGGTCTTTGGTATCCTAAGATTGATGATTTTTTTGTAGTTGGTTATTATGATGCAGATTTTGCCGGTGATAGAGTTGATAGAAGGAGCACATCAAGCTTATATTGTTTCCTTGGAAAGTCTTTGAATGTTTGGTCAAATAAGAAGCAGCCAACAGTGGCTTTATCCACTACAGAGGCTGAGTATATAGCTGTTTCTTCTTGTTGTTCTCAGCTTATGTGGTTAAAAACACAGCTTGCTGACTACAAATTAAATACTGAAAATATTCCCTTATTGTGTGATAATATGAGTGCCATTAATATTTCAAAGAACCCAGTTTTTCACTCTAGAACTAAACATATTGAAATGAGGTCTCACTCAATAAGAGAACATGTTCAAAAAGGGGAAATCAACATTCAATTTGTTAAATCAGATGAGCAATTAGCTGATATTTTCACGAAACCACTAGTTGAGGACAGATTTTGCATGCTCAGGACTAATCTAGGGATTTTAAGCTATGATTCATTGTTTGAAAGTTGTTGATGTGTTTGTTGGATTTTTTGTCTCATAAACAAGTATGAGACAATTTCGGGCAAATGAAGAACCTTCTCTCCAAACAGCGTTCTCTGGCCTTGTTGGACATGCAAAATCATCTGGGCCAACCTAAAAAATCAGAACATGGGTGGTCCTATATGTTTCCTTAATCCAAACCACCTCTGGGCCCAATATAAGTGCTACATGATTTTTTTGTTTTATTTTGGTTTGTTTGTTTTATTTTATTTTCTCTTTTTGTCTTCAAGTCCAAAAGGTTTCAAATTTTAAAATTAATTTCCATTTTAATTTTTTAATAAAATCAAATCTTTCTCTTTGTGATGTCAAATCCTTTCAAGTCAAATCAGAGGTGATGTAGTTGCATGGTTTAAGTAAATTTCTTTTGGGTACGGATATCATTACTTCTTCTTCTCCCTCCATAACTCCTCAAACTCTTTGGTTTCTCCCACTACCTTTATTGCTTCTCTTTGTTCAAAACCAAAAACCAACCAAATGAGGAAGAAAACTATTTCACAAGAGCCCCCTCGTGAAAAGATCTTCAACCTTCCTGTAAAACAAAAACCCTCCACTCGCTCTCAAGAACAAACCTTCACTCCATCTCCTTCTCCTCCTACTTCACCTCCTCAGTCGGATCTAATGGCTCGCACTAAGAACCCCTCAAGGTTTCCACCCTCAGCCAAGCAGACGCCACCACCAAAGGAACTTCTTCTAAACTTGGTTTGTCGAAGCTAAGCTCTTCGAAAGGGAAACGCCTAGTTGCTACCGAACCTACCTCTGAACCCACTCAACCTAAGACAAGGTCTGTTCCCTTGCATTCTCAGAGAGATAAACCTCGACTCCGGATGCATGAAATTTTAATCCCAATATCAAAATCAAGATTTCTTATGATTTCATACCACTAACCAGCAAGTGCACTGGGTCGTCCAAGTAATACCTTACGTGAGTAAGGGTCGATCCCACGGAGATTATTGGTTTGAAGCAAGATATGTTTATTTTATTATTCTTAGTCAGGATATCAAATACAATTATCAGTTTGAATTATTAGAAAAATAAAAGAGCATGAAATAATTACTTGTTGTACAGTAATAGAGAATATGTTGGGGTTTTGGAGATGCTTTGTCTTCTGAATTCCTGTAATGTAATATTCAACTCAATACCATAATGCAAGGTTCCTTCCATGGCAAGCTCTATATAGGGTGTCACCGTTGTCAATGGCTACTTCCCATCCTCTCAGTGAAAATGGTCCAAATGCTCTGTCACAGCATGGCTAATTAGTTGTTGGTTCTCGATCATGTCGGAATAGAATCTATTGATTCTTTTGCATTTGTCATCATGCCCAACACTTGCGAGTTTGAAGCTCGTCACAGCCATCCAATCCCAGAATCCTACTCGGAATACCACAGACAAGGTTTAGACTTTCCGGATTCTCATGAATGCCGCCATCAATCCGGCTTATACCACGAAGATTCTGATTAAGGAATCTAAGAGATATTCATTCAATCTGATGTAGAACGGAGGTGGTTGTCAGACACACGTTCATGGGTTGAGGAAGGTGATGAGTGTCACGGATCATCACCTTCTCCATAATTAAGCGCGAATGAACATCTTAGATAGGAACACGCATATTTGAATGGAAAAATATAAGTGATTGCATTAAATCATCGAGACGCTGCAGAGCTCCTCACCCCCAACAATGAAGTTTAGAGACTCATGCCATTAAAGAGTATAAATTTCAGATCTAAAAATGTCATGAGGTACTAAAAGTTGTTTAAATACTAAACTCCCTGGCCATTTGCAAAGTGGGGACTCGATCTTCTCGGACCCTTTCCCCAGGGATCGGGACAAGTCAAATTCCTCATAGTAGGGATAGACTATTTCACAAAATGGATCGAGGCAGAATCCCTAGCCAACGCCACTGCTCAAAGAAGCCGGAAATTCCTATATAGGAACATCATTACAAGGTTCGGGGTCCCATACTCCATCACCACAGATAATGGCACCCAATTCACAGATGCAGGCTTCAGAAAACTAGTGGCCGACTTGAATATAAAACACTAGTTCACCTCCGTCGAACATCCCCAAGCCAATGGACAAGCCGAAGCGGCCAATAAAGTCATATTGACCGGGCTAAAATGGAGACTGCAAGAAGCAAAGGGAGCTTGGGCCGAGGAACTTCCACAAGTCCTATGGGCGTATCGAACAACCCCCCATTCTACTACGAACGACTCACCATTTCGATTAGCATACGGAGTGGAGGCAATGATTCCAATAGAAGTCGAGGAAGGGTCTCCCCGAGTAGTCCACTACAATGAACAAACCAACTCTCAACTTCAAAGAGAAGAGCTCGACCTACTTTCGGAAATCCAAGAAAGAGCTCGGATCAGAGAAGAAGCACTAAAGCGGCAAATGGCTTCCAGGTATAATTAAAAGGTAGTGCCAAGAGGTTTCGCTGAGAACGATCTCATCTTAATCCGAAATGATATTGGAACAACTCGACCCAGAGAAGGAAAGCTGGCAGCCAACTGGAAAGGACCCTATCAAGTCAAAGAAGTACTTGAGAAGGGCTACTACAGACTGTCCAAACTCGAGGGACGAGAACTCCCCAGATCATGGCACGCCTGTAACCTAAGAAGGTACTATAGATAGGAAAGGTAAAAGATCTCATCACAAGATGCACTCTTTTTCCTGAACAGGTTTTTTAATGAGGCATCAAGACTGAGATTTAATCCGACTTAAGGGTACGAAAAACTCCCACATGTATATATTTGCACTTTCTTTGAATCAAATACATTTCAGATATTCTACAAATTCCCAAGACGCATTAACCTGAAGCATTCATCGTTTGATTATAAAGCAATAGATCGACAGAAAGTGAAGAACAGATTCACTGTACGATCTCGATAGGAATGATCGTCCGACAAAGGTGAAAACGCGATTCACCTAAAGGACGATCAACCAGGACAGAAACCACCATCTACAAATCGGCAAAGATGAACACAGAATAATGCAAGAAGTTATCGAAAGTGATCCCAAAAAGAACTTGACGAGGTCTTATGGATTGCTACATAATAACTTAAAAAGACTGGCCGACACTAAAAAATCAGACCAAGTCAACCCAAGTTATCAGCAAATCCCTGGAAAGAGGTCTGGCCAACCCTATTAAAGAGGAATTGCTATAACTTAGAAGAGATCGACCTAACGAAGTCGGTCTCCTACAAGACAAGTTATAAAAGTAATCCCTGAAAGAGACCTGACAAAGGTCCAAGAAAGAGGATTACAAAAATAACTTAGAAGAGATCGACCTAACGAAGTCGGTCTCCTACAAGACAAGTTATAAAAGTAATCCCTGAAAGAGACCTGACAAAGGTCCAAGAAAGAGGATTACAAAAATAACTTAGAAGAGATCGACCTAACGAAGTCGGTCTCCTACAAAGACAAGTTATAAAAGTAATCCCTGAAAGAGACCTAACAAAGGTCCAAGAAAGAGGATTACAAAAATAACTTAGAAGAGATCGACCTAACGAAGTCAGTCTCCTACAAGACAAGTTATAAAAGTAATCCCTGAAAGAGACCTAACAAAGGTCCAAGAAAGAGGATTACAAAAATAACTTAGAAGAGATCGACCTAACAAAGTCGGTCTCCTACAATACAAGTTATAAAAGTAATCCCTGAAAGAGACCTGACAAAAGTCCAAGAAAGAGGATTACAAAAATAACTTAGAAGGGGACTAACACATAGAAATCGGTTATGGGGCGCTAAAATACAAGCAAAAGCAAGAAAACCGAGAAACAAGTTGGACCCATACAGTCACGGCCTCAAAGGATCCAAGTTACAAACAATAAGTACAAAAGCAATCCAAAGAGGTCAAGCAGCAAGATCCTAACACTCTCAGAAACCAGAAGAGATACCATGTTAAAGCGCAATAAAAGCATAGTATAATAAAGCTTCAAGAGGCCACCAAAATCTACCTCAGAAAGCTACTTTTGTTTTTCAAAGTAAAAGTTGCCAGGCACGCAACTAAAAAGCGTCAGTAGTTAAACAAATCAATAAAACAGTTCAAAAGCCCATAAACCAGGCTGTTTACACAAATACTTAAAAAGAAGATCAGCAAAGATCGGGAGCTTTCCCGGCAGCATCAGTACGAGGAGAGGAGGGCGAGTCTGAATAGGCACAGCATCTACAGTTCCATCATCCCGGTTCAGAATCTGACAATCTGGATCAGACATATCTAGAGGAACCGAGGAGGTCGACACCTTGATAGAAGGCACTGGGGGATTTTCATCATCATCATCATCCTGGTCATCAGGGACAATCTTACCATCCCTCACAACATTATCCAGGCTGAAGAGACTAAGATCGGCCTCAGGAGCAATAACCCGAACCTGCTCCTTCAGGTTCTCATAGGCAGCAGTTACACTGCCAACAAGATGACCCTAGAGCTCGGAGTAATCAGCTCGGACGTTCTCCAACTCCTCCTTCAGACGCATTCCCTCCCGATAAGATGTGACATAGCTATCCTTATGCCTCAGTACCGTGTCTTCAGCCAGCCTCACAGAGGTAGCCAAAGAGAGGGAACTCGCCTTCTCATTCTCCATATCTTTTTCCAACTTGGCCACCTTCACTTCAAGCTCCTCCTTCAAGCCTTTTATCCGATCAAACTCCCGTTTGGCCTCCTCCATAAAAGCTTTGGTGGCATGGAGAGGAAGACTTTGAGCAGTTCGATACAGGGCCGCTCCCATGTGTGCCATCTTGTTACTACTTCAAGTTATATAATCAAAATGATGAAGAAGTGACACGTCATCCATAGGGAGGACACCATAAGGACCGATTTGTTGATCTACAAACTCGACCGCATCAAAATCAGAAGCATCAAGGTTGAAAGGCTCAATTGTTTTTTGCTTCTTACTAGGAGGAGCACCAGAAGCAGCGGCAGAAGTCTGTGGAGGATCGACCAGACGAACCCGAGGAATAGGGATTGCTTTCCTCGACCCGGGAGAACCGGCACAGGAGGTTTCACTGGAACCTGAGAAGATCCCTCTCCGGCCACCTTGGCCGAGATGTTTTGAGCAGCAGTTGCCTTCTTTGCCTTTTTGAAGACCTTCATGGAGTCATTGTTTTTTGACATCTCTGCAAATATAGAATCAGCCATAGTAAAGGGTTACAATCATAAGAAGAGGAAGCAAAACTAAGAAAACAAGTACAGAAACAAGTCAGACAAGTACCCAAAACAGTCCGAACCAAGGACGGGTCATTCAAAAACTTTTTTGTATCAAGATGGGGTGGTTCCCCCATAAATCCTCAAGAACAACAACAAAAGCACGCTCAACCTCGTCAAGCATCTCCCATGTATACCAAGACACTCTCACATCCTTCTGCCACTCTAGAGGGAAAGAAGGCTCATCATTTTCATAAAAAAAAAGGGCGGGCCCCCTCGACAGCACAAACTCTAAAGAAGTAATTCTTAAAATCCTTAAAGGACTCGTCATACATGGCGAAAACTTTATGGCCTTGGGCAGACCTGAAAGAGACCCAAGAAGCTTTCTTTTTGGAAGAACCACCAGGCTTGGCAGAAACAAACATATAAAGGAAAAGAGTCTGAGAAGGTGTTACGCCTAACTCTTGGCAAAGTAGCTAAAAGATCTTGACAAAACCCCAGGAATTCGGGTGAAGCTGGGATGGGGCAATGTTACACGACCACAACAGGTCGGTCTCGAAAGCAGTAAAAGGAAAAGTAATGTCCAACTGACTGAAGAAATATTCATAGGCATAGAATAAGGGACGCTCTCCCTCGATGGAGGTAAGAAAATAAACCATTTCATCAGAATCAGGAGCGACAAGCTCATAATCCCTCTCCCAGGCACTATTACCACATATCCTATGACGCTTCCTCAGCTCTACGCAAAATTCAACATCCACAACAGAGACACACATCAAGACAAGGGAGTCCAGCCAATCGGACATCCCCTCGGGAACTCTGGAAGACATCTCTACAATGTTATTGCGAGAAGACATGAGGCCAACTAATCCTACAATAAGAAAAGAAGATGGGATTATTAAAAACATCTCGGACGAAGGACAAAACAACTCGATTAATACGATACAGGTGAACAAACAGAAAAGGAAAACCCCAAGACTCAAACCAAAGTCCTGGGGCATCCTTTGGAGGCAGTAACAAAGCAAGGTTTTCAAGAAAAATCTGCAGCTCGCATCCCAGCATCTCTCAAATAAGAAAAGAAAACTTCAAACAAACAAAGAATTTCGAAAAAGGAAAGTAGAAACACAAAAATCATCAAAGCCACTATCTTTCTACAGTCTACCAGCAAAGAGCATTGTCAACAAACACCAAGCAGAAAATCGTCAAAAACACAACCTTTTGCAGACTCAAGCAAAAACCCTAAAAAGTATCAAGAGGAAGTCAAGAAAATGCACTCCAAGCAAAAAGCAAACTATAGGTATCATTATCTCCCACAAAGGTACAGCAACAAGGATCTTTTGAAATTAAGGAGCAAGAAGACAGTTTTTCCAAAAATAACAGCCAGAAGCAACAATAGAACATGCAAACCCCTGGAAAACCACAAAGAAGAAACACCAGGAATACGCGAAGAAGAAAAAACACATTACAGCGACAAGAAAACACAAGATCATAAGAAAGGTTCAAACTTTTTCAACATTCAAGCAAATATCAACAATTTACCAGAGAATTAAAGACAAAGCAAAATGAAAAGAAAATGGAACCAATCTAGAAAAAAACAGGAAGCTTCAGAAAAGTTGGAGATGGAGAGACGGAATCACCGATCACTGAACGACGCCGCAACGCAAGAAAAGCAAAAATGTGGGCGAAAGACAGAGGGCGAGAGAACGAAGGGAGAAGTTACGAAGAGGAGCGAAGAAGGGAAACCGTTTTCTGATCGCAAATTCAAAATAAAAGGCCACAAGGAAAAACGAGGCAATTAATACCAATTAATGAAGGTATTAAACCCTCGCACGTTCCCAAAGCGTTGATATAAAAGCACGCGCTTTTAGAGAAAAACGTTCCAGCTTCAAAAAGCTTCTACAAAGGAATCGACAAAATGCTTGAGTTCAGCTTTACTAGAGAAGCATCGAAGTCAAGGACTCGACCTCAAAAAAAGAAGACCGAGCTCAAGCAGGGGCACTGTTCATACCCGGGGTCAAGCTGTCCGAGCCGAGATGTTCAGTAGCAAAGCGACCGACCTCTTTAGGTTATATTCTGATAAACCACTATTTTATAGTTTATATTGTGTTTAATTGTGTGGTTTTGTCGTGATCCTTACCCACTTATTCATCAATTTAGCATGCATTTAGATTTCCTTCCTGAATTTATTACATGTTTGAAAATTGCTTCCCAGAGACTTTAATTATTTAATTTTAATTCTCCTTTATTCCATTCGATGCCGTAATCTGTGTGTCAAGCGTTTCAGGCTTTATAGGGCATGAATGAGACGGAGATTAGAGAGGAAGCTAGCAAAAATGGAAGGAACACAAGAGTTTGAGGAGATAACCAGCGAAAAGTGACGCGGTCGCATGGCTCACGCGATCGCGCGAAGGAGCGCAAATCGCAGTGACACGGCCGCATGGCTTGCGCGGCCGCGCGGATTGGGAAGCACAAGCAACGCGGTAGCGTGGACGACGCGAATGCGTGAAGAGGAAAAGCGCCAGCGATGCGTCTGCATGGTCGACGCGATCGCGTGACATGCGCGATCTGCATAAACTACAGAATCTGAAACCAGCGATTTTGGACCCTATTTCAGTCCAGTTTTCGGCCTGGAATAGCATACCAGAGTCAGAGAATATGCAGAAACAACAGAGAAAACATTCATTAAGTAGTTTAGATCTAGTTTTGACTCTCTTAGGTTTTTTTTCTCTCTAGTTTTAAGAATTTTAATTTTCAATTGATCTTAGCATTGGAACATTGAGAAGAGTTATTTTCCTTATCAAGACTTCATCACTCTAGTTTGTTCTCTTAACTTGGTTTTATTCTTCCATGTTCTTTGTTATGTTCAATTTTGTCATTCAGATATTTTTATGATTAATTAATGCAAGGATTATTTCTTTTTAATTTAAATTCCATTCCAATAATCATGTCTTCTTTTAATTCCCTTTCATGTGCCATGGATTCTTTATTTACAATGCGTGAGTAGTTTCATTACTTGATGGGGAGTTGATTAAAAGGAACTCTTGAGTTGGAAGGATTGAAAGAAAAATTTGTAATTGGGTTGAATGTTGGATTGCTATCCTGTCACCGACGCCAATCCCTTTGAACTAAGTGGGTTGCAACTTGTGAACAGATCTGGCATTTCCACTTGTTTGACTTTCTCTTACCTAGTAAGGGATAACCAAACAGAACAACTATTAATTATAAATTAATCTTACAATCACACCATCAATGATAGAGATTCTAACCAATCAATTTCCAGTCAAGGCCTCTTATTTTTATTATTTAAAATTCCTCAATTTAAATCCCAATTTACTTAGCTCAACTCTTTTTGGAATATCTGATTAATAAAACAGCACATTTTTCTGCAACTCGTCGGGGGACGACTTGGGACTTAAAACTCCCAGTAATTTTAATTTAAACTTTCAGTGACATATTTCTAAATTGATAGGCAGATTTTCGGTGAGTTAAGAACTATACTTGCAACGTAACCATTTTAATAAATTTTTAATTCACCAGCTTCTGCACTCCATCAATTTTTTCTCACGTACATGTTGAAGCTTCCATGTAAATGAGACCATTATCATTTGGCATTACCCAACCCATATTTCATTTATTTTCTATCTTTATTTTTGGGTTACTTTTCTTTCCTTTTTTCTTTCAGGATGGCCACCAGGAAGGGAACGAAAAGAAGTTTACATGGGGAGACAGACAAGTCCATCTGCAAAATCT
Source organism: Arachis hypogaea (assembly GCF_003086295.3). Lineage (NCBI taxonomy): Eukaryota > Viridiplantae > Streptophyta > Magnoliopsida > Fabales > Fabaceae > Arachis > Arachis hypogaea. The sequence goes on from NC_092045.1 coordinate 27,514,537, forward strand.
TGAAGAAAAGCATCAGTTGGAACAACCCATCCACCTGCACATCTCAGCATGCACCGAGAACGGTGCAATTTTTAAGTGTGGGGAGGTCGATACCGATCTCCAGGGTTAGTTACTTCTTGACTCAACACCAATATTTTATTTTATTTGTTTGTTCATTGTTGCATTTGCATGTTTATTTGTTTTTTGTGCATATTTTACCACTTGGTTAAAGTAATATTTTCTTTTTCAAGAAACCTTTTAGAAAATTTCACTAATTTGAATAAAATTTAATGTTACACTTGTTTGAAGAGATATTATACTGGAACATGGTTTAGAACTCGAACACACAAAACCTGTGAGATTTTTGAGCCTATTTGAATTGGTTGCATTTTATCAACCAAAAATTTTGTTTTAGTGTGTATTTTTCTCTCTAAAATTGTGATCTTTGTCTTGCTTAATTCTATATTTCCATAATTTGATGTATGCATGCACTTATATGATTGAGGCCTTTGTTTCACTGAGCTTACATACCCATATGGCCTTAACCCTTCATTATCCCTTGCAAACCAATTTTGAGCCTATTTTACCCCTTTGTTCTTTATTTTAGCACATCATTAACTCTAAGCAAAAAAATAGTAATGTCCTTAATTTGAATCCTTGGTTAGCTTAGACTAGTGAGAATGCTTATGAATTAAGTGTGGGGAAAAGTGGGTTTGGAAATATCTGGTTTGAGAATTGAGTATGTTAGAATTTTCTGAAAATGTGAAAGAAATGTTTAGGACATGTTCATGCATTCAATAAATTAATCATATGCATTGAGAAAAACAAATATATATATATATATATATATATATATATATATATAAAGAGAAAAAAAGAGCAAATAATAAAAAGGGGACAAAATGCCCCAAAGTAAGTGGTGAAAGCAATGCATATGAGTTGTACTTGAAATTAGAATGTATGAATATGTGGAAAACATAGTTAATGGACAGTTAGGTTTGTATTGTGATTACATGGATTGTCTAAAGTTAGGTGGAAAGTTTAAGTTAATTAAGGATTCAGATTTTAGTCCACTTGACCAAATACAATCCTACCTTGACCCTAACCCCATTACAACCCTTAAAAGACCTCTTGATTTGTGTATCTGTGCATTAAACTTATGTTGATTGTTAGATAAAGAGCAAGCCTTAGAAAGCAAGGTTAGTAGAGAATTGAGAGATCGAACCTTAAACACCTGAGTGATTAGAGTGTATACACTACCAGTAAAGGTTCGATGCTCAATTCCTTGTTCCCTGCTTTCATAAGCTATTTTCTTCTTACAAGTCTATTTGTTGTCACGGCCTTGGACACACTCCAACACTGCCGTGCCGGCACTCAGACTTACTCAACCTCTTGAGCTAAGACCAAGTCAACCTAACCCTCAATACTTAGCAAGAAAGCTAAGAACACAAGAGAACACAAGAAAAAGGAAGCTTGGTGGAAAGAACACTTTAGTACTCAAGTGTGGTTACAAATGATTCACACCCTCACACTAACTCTTACCTCCTATTTATAGCCATCCACCTCCTCAATGGATGGTTAGGATTAAATCTAATCAATGGTCTAGATTAATCATCTAGAACCTTCTTTATAAATATCTATCCTACCACTACTTTCTAAATACTTCTAGATTATTCCATACAACTCTTCATACTTTTATATCAATCCACACTCTTCTAGAATATTCTATGATCTTCTAGAGTCTTCTAGAACCTTCTAGGGTATTCCAGGAATTTCTAGGACATTCTAGAACGTTCCAGAACCATCTAGAGTATTCTCAAACACTCCAAAAAACTATACAAACACTGTTAAATCTAACCTTCTAAAAATTTACCGTGACATTGTGCTTCATTTTTTATGATTTGAATTAGTGAAATCCAGTTCATATTTGTTCTTGAAAGATTTGTTTATTTTTAATCAAGTAGGTAGAAACATTTTGCATGTAGTTGCATTTATATAAGATAGGTTGCATTTCATACATTCTATCATTCCTCTTCATTCCTTTATAGCTTCTCTTGAGTTTAGCATGAGGACATGCTAATGTTTAAGTGTGGGGAGGTTGATAAACCCATATTTCATGGTTTATCCTGTGCTCAATTGAGTGGTTTTTATCAACTCTTTACCCACTTATTCATACTATTCGCATGTTTTACATTTGCCTTCCTAATTATGTGCTTTGATTGAAAACATGCTTCTTTGATCTTATATTTGCTTATTATTAATCCTCTCTTAATACCATTAGATGCCTTGATATGTGTGTTAAGTGTTTTCAGATATTATAAGGCAGGAATGGCTCAGAGGATGGAAAGGAAGCATGCAAAAATGGAAGGAATACAATAAGTTGGAGAAATTGCTAAGTTGTCCAGCCTGACCTCTTCGCACTCAAACGGCTATAACTTTAGCTACAGAGGTCCAAATGACGCGGTTCCAGTTGCGTTGGAAAGCTAACGTCCGGGGCTTCAATTTGATATATAATTTGCCATAGCTGCCCCGACGCCAAGCGACGCGAACGTGTGAGTCGCGCGGACGCGTGACCTGGCAAGAACGCAACCCGCGCGGCCGCGTGAGCCATGCGGCCGCGTCACTTGTCTGCGACCTGTACGGACCAAAAAGCGCTGGAAGTGATTTCTGGGCTATTTCTGACCCAATTTTTGGCCTAGAGAACACAGATTAGAGGCTATAAAGTGGGGGAATGCATCCATTCATAACAAGGCTATCATAATTTACTTTTCCATGATTTAGATTTAGTTTTGAGAGAGGTTCTCTCCTCTCTCTCTTAGGATTAGGATTAGGACTTCTCTTAGTTTTAGGAGTGACTCTCAATCTCAGGTTCTTTATTTTTTTTTAATTTATGAACTCTTTCATGTTACATATAATTTTCTTAATTAATGTTATTTGAGGTATTTCCATTCATGATTGCTTTCTTTTATTTACATGATTACTGCTTCCCATCTGAAGACATTTTTTATTCAGTAAATTTACTATTTTCTTTTTGCCTTTGGTTGAGACATTGGTAACTCTTGAGTTATCAAATTCATTGTTGATTGAAAATTGGAATTAATTTGCCCACTTAACTTACTTCCATAGTTAGAGATTAATAAGATGGGGGAAGAATCCAATTCTCATCATAATTGATAAGAATAACTAGGATAGGACCTCCAGTTCTTAATACCTTGCCAAGAGTTTATTTTTATTGCTATTATTTTATTTCCTCTGCTATTTACTATTGTTGCTTTTTATCTCATACTTTAAAAACCCCCCAATTTACAATCTCCATAGCCAATAATAAGAACATACCTCCCTGCAATTCCTTGAGAAGACGACCCGAGGTTTAAATACTCGGTTATCAATTTTAAAAGGGGTTTGTTACTTGTGACAACCAAAACGTTTGTACGAAGGGATTTATGTCGGTTTAGAGACTATATCTACAATGCGACTGTTTTTATGACATTCTTTACTGGCAAAAATCCTCTCACCAATAACTCATACTCTGATTCTATTCAATACCTACTTAATACCCTTGCTAACTTAAGCATCGGAGTCCCTTGCAGGTAACCCCCACCCTCCGGGGACGAAGGATCAGCACTACCACCAAGTCCAACAAGTCGGACACAACCGCTCCAACCAGCACAGAAGACCTCATCCGAGATCGACCTCCAGTTTCAGGTAACCCTCAGAACAGCAACCGAATCAGGATAAATGATGGTTGATGAGAGAATTTATTGGCGGTCTAGAATTTACCGATTAAGTCCGTCGTGAGTATAGTCTAAACCAACAAGAAATTCCACACCAAATTTAGAAAATGTGTTACCACAATTCAAAATCAATAACCGGGAGTAGAATCCTGAGTCGGTCTCCCTAGGAGTTGCCCTACGATGCACATCATTGGTTAGGAGTTCTCTTGATGTTTTGGAGTTGAGTACAAGGAAAGTAGATGAGCATAAATTGAGACAATGAGCAATTAACAATTGGAATAAGAGAACCAAGAAATCAAACTAATAAAGGTGAATGACAATCAATCAATGTAAAAGCCTTGGATAGGGGTGAGAATTGGAAGTCCTATCACCATAGTCTCCATCAATTGTGACAATAATTGGTTGTTGCTCCACTTAGTCAACTTCTAACTATGAAGAAAAGTCAAGTGGAGATAATCAATTTGAGTTCACAAGTCCTAGCCAATCCCTAAGGAAAGGCTAGCTTTAGTGGCATGCAAATCAATTAGCAATTTCCAATTATGAATCAACAAAGGACATTGACAATTCAAGTGTCTCCAATAACTCAACCCCCAAGCCAAGAGTGAAAAGTCTACTCCATAACTATAGTTGACAATTTCTCAAACACTTGGTGAACAAGAATGAAGGACATTTTGAAATTGAGAAGAAAATTCAAATCAAAGTTATCTACCACAAATAATAACAACAATAGAGTAATTAACAACAATGAATATGAAATACCTCAATGCATTAATAGAATTAAAAGGAAACAAGATCCAAATCCAAGATCTACAATAACTAGAGTAACAAGAACACTAAAACAAGAGTAGAAGAATGAGATCTACAAATTAAAGCAATGTAAACTTGAATTAAATTCAGATCTAACCAAAGGATCTAAGAGAAATTCAAATTGAGAAAGCCAAACCCTAGAGAGAAGTGAGAGTTTCTCTCTCTAGAAACATCAAACTCCAAAAACTAGCTAAAAATCTCTAATGTCTGAATCCCCCCCCCCATTCCCTTGGTCCTCTTGGGTCTTTAGCCTTCAGAATTCCTTCAGATTGGGCCCTAAAGCTCTTCAGAAATCGCCAGGCACAATTTCACTAATGAAGTCACGTGCTGCGCATCACGCGTATTCGTGGGTCACGCGTACACGTCGATGAGATTTTTAAGCCACGCGTACGCATAGGGCACGCATACGCATCGATGGGATTTTTGCTCATCCACACGATTGCGCCAGCAATTTGCGCCAATTCCAGCATCATACATCCACACGTGTGCGCAAGGCACGCGCGCGTTGATGCTAAATCTCCAAATCTTCCATTTTTCATGTTGCTTCCACTTGTGCATGCTTCCTTCCTCTCTTCTAAGTCATTCCTGTCCTATGAACTCTGAAATCACTTAACAAACACATCACGGCATCGAATGGTAATAGAAGAGGATTAAAAATATAGCATATTTGGTGTAAAAGAAGCATGTTTTCAACTATGAATCAAAATTGGAAAAGAAAACACAAAACCATGCATTTTATATGAATAAGTGTGAAAGAATATAGATAAAACTCCCAAATTCCATACAAAATAAACCCTAAAAAGGGGTTTATCAATGGTGTCAGCTTCTTTCTTTCCTGCTCTGTTCTGTTTTCTGATATTCATGAGACAAAATAAAATTGTCTCATAAATTTTCCGCTACTGAGTTCAAACATATTCGGATTGAAAGTTTGCTTTAAAAGGGTCATTTCATTAAATTAAAAGAAGGTCATAGATTTAACCCCCCTTCTCTAAGCCTTCTACAACCTTCACTCTGTTTTCACAAAAAATTTTGAAAGTTTTAAGGCACCAAACATGATATCAATCAAAGGTTTCCACCCCTAAATCGTATTATTCATCAAAAACACATGATCAAAACTAAAATGCAACAAACTAAGCTTAGGATCCACTTAAATTAAGCTAACCAAAACAAACAAAATTCAATAAGCAAAAACTAAAAGAAGAGAGGAGTTAGAATAATATTACCATGGTGGGGTGTCTCCCACCTAATACTTTGGTCTAAAGTCCTTAAGTTGGACTTTTTTAAGTCAAGCTTGTGTCAAGGTGGCTTATGCTTCCATTCATCCTTGAGTTGCCACCCATGTTTGCTCTTCCAAAATCCTCCGAATCCTAAACGAAGTACATCAAGCTCTCAAGCAAGCAATTGGGACCCAAGATTGTTGATCATTGAAACTGATATCGAGATCCCATACTCTAGTTTTTCGGTCATCCTCTTGTTGATCTTTGCTCTTGCACTTGGATGAACAAACTCCCAAATCACCTTTGAAGCACCCAAATAAATCTTGGAATCCTCCTAATTGCACCTTGCACCACTTTCGAATTCTACTTCTTGATTTGGCTTCCTTGGTGAGCCTTGAACTCCTTTGGCAACCAACGCATATTTCTTCATTGTTGAACACTTCAAGAAGGATCTTAAGTTGGTGATCCGTTTCCAATATAGCAAATTGATGTGGGCCAATGAAGTTTATTGGTGATATTGTTACCCACTCAATTTGCTCTTTGATTAGAGTCATTCTAATGGACTCTTGCATGAATGCTTTCACTTCTTGGGTGTCTACCACTTCCTCACTATCCTTTTCTAGCTCTTTCTCACCAACCTCATCTAAGTTTTTCCCAGTATCATTCAATCCATACTTAAGAGGTTGTGTGAAGTCTACTTCCATATCTCTCTCAAATTCAAAGGGGGAAGGTTCATCAAGATCATTGAGGGGATTGACCAAGGTGGACAAAAAATCATTGATGATGGAATTCACTTCTTAATCAAGTTCCCTTAATTCTCCATTTACCTCTTCCGGTTCAATTGTCTTACCTTTCTCCTCTTGTGACTCAAGCCTTAACTCCACTTCTATTTTAGGCTCCATGTTCTCCTCCTCACTACATTCCTTAGTTGATCCTCCACATTTCTCAAGGGAGATGTCTTGACTGTTTGAGCATAGTAGGGCTAAGCGGTTCACCACTTTGGTTATGGTAGCCATGAATTCCCCTTGCTTCCTTCAGAATTCTTCTTGCTCTTGGAGAAAAGCTTGAAGATCTTGTTGTTCTTGGGGCAAAGGTTGGATAACTTCACATTTAGGTGAAAAAAAGTTCAATGGTTAAGAGAAAAGTTGTATAGTTGAAAGATATGTTATGTGGGTGAGTGGATTGAGGTGGTGTGTAAAGAGGTGATGGTTCATATGGTTAGTGGCAAGGTATATAAATATTCGGATTCCATAGAGGTGGATGCTGTGAAGCTTGAAAGTTTGGTGGTTGAGGGTTGTGTAGGGGGTACCATTCATATCTTTGGGTTTGTTATGCATATTAGGGAGGGTTTTGCTCATTGTAACATGGGGGAGGTGGTTACCATGAGTGCTTTTCATACGCATGCGATTTCTCCCTCAATTGATTCTCCCATTCCATGATGCAATTGATTGCGTAGGATTTATACCGGTTTGGAATTCCACAAAATATTTTCGTTGTTAGTATAGTCCAAACCAATAGTCAATCCTCGAATCAAATTAAATTTAGTTGACACAAATAATAAACCCCAAATAAGAATTAACCAAAGTATTTGAACTCCAGGTCGTCTCGCGAAGAATTGCAATGAAGTGGTCAATTATTGGCTATAAAAGTGCAACGGGGTTTTGGTTGATAAAAAGGGCAACAAAATAAATGACAAGAAGAGAAAAGAGAGCAATTAAAGAAAGCCATTAATGAAGAGAGACATTCATGGCAAGGTATGAGATCATAGGCCTTTTGTCCTAGTCATTAATCATAACAATACTTACCAAGAATTTATCTTATTTCGTCATCTCCAATGTTAGAAGAAGGTGTAAGTTATCTTCCATTAGAGAAAGTCAAACAAGACTAGTTAATCTCAAGTCAAAATCCTAATCAACTCACTAATTGGATTAGCAAGAGATTAGAGTCATTGAGAATGATATTAACTAATAACTCTAGATCACCAATCTAAATTGGGTACTAATGACTCAAGATTGCCCACTTACTCCTTCCGAGCCAAGAATGCTCAAAATCTACTATAAAGCCCAACCAAGCATTTTGTCAAACACTTGGTGGGTAATAAAGGAAAGCATAATAAATGTGCAAGATTAATAAATCTACCAACTACCAATTGCAAGAAAAGTAAATAAACAACTCAAATCATCAATAAAAGAAATATCAACATCAAATTGCATTAAAAGAGATATAAATCCAACATGAGCATCCATGGACATAAAAGAGAGCATAAAAGAAAAATTAACACTACAAACCATGAGAATCAAATAGTAGAAGCAAGAATTCACAAAGAAAACAAGATGAAATCATGAAATTGAACCTAGATCTAAGATGAAAATATCCTAAGAACCCTAATTCTAGAGAGAAGAGGGAGCTTCTCTCTCTAGAAACTAAACTACATGATGTTACACTTCAAACAATTGCTCCCCCCTTTGCTTGGACTTCAACTCTGCATGAAATACACTCAGAAACAAGTTGGAATTGGGCCTGGGCAGCTCAGAAATTGCCTCCCAGCGTTTTGCCTTTAAGTGAGTCATGTGCAAGTATTGCCGCGTACGCGCCATGTGCGCGTGCACGTCGATTGGCTATTTCTTCATCTGCGCAGACGCGTCATGTACACATGCGCGTCTCTATGCGAAGTCACTTTTGCGCGCGCGCCTTGTACACTTGCGCGCCCATCGATGCATTCCCAATTTTTGTAAGCTCATGCATTCTCCACTTTGTATGCTTCTTTCCTCATTTCTTCCATCCAATACTTGCCTTATGAACCTGAAATCACTCAACAAACATATCAATGTATCGAATGGAATTAAGGTGAATTAAAATCACCAATTTAAGGGTCTAAAAAGCATGTTTTTATATTTAAGCATAAATTAAGAGAGAATTACAAAACCATGCTATTTCATTGAATAAATGTGAGAAAAAGTGAATAAATCCCCTAAAATAAGCACAAGATAAACCACGAAATCAGCAATCCATATTTGAAATCATTATACCCTACAATATGATCACAACTAAGCTCCAAGCAATAACGATGATAACTCATAAAGAAAGTAGAAAATAAAAGGAAAAGATATCAATAAACAAGAAAAATAAACACCTAAGTATTAACAAAAACAACCAAATAACCAAAAAAATAAGTTATTTACAATATTAACATATTCACAACAACAAAAAATATGACACCAATTGCATAGTCACCGGCAACAGCGCCAAAAACTTGACGAGAGGGATTTATGCCAATTCGGAATTTAACAAAACAATTCCATTGATATCATAGTCCAAACCGACAATCGATCCTCTCAATCAAAGTTTAAATCAAAGATGTCACAATCAACACAAAATAACCAGAAGTTTTAATTCCCGGGCCGTCTCCCTCGGACCATGAAAATTAGGTGCACATTCTTGGCTGTGAAATACGGGGGTTTTGAAGTATAAAACGGGAAAATTAAAAGGACTAAAGAATAAAAGAACTAGCAAGAGATCAAAAAAGGAATAAATGCAATTTAAAGGAAGATAAGGTCAAAAGTAGTGAAAATGCGATAATTGTATAAAAGAGCCTTGACTTGGAAATGAGAATTAAGGAATCCTATCATCGTTATAACCACAATTATGGCAATTATGATGAGTTAATCTCACTTCGTCAACCCCTAACATCGAGAAGTAAGTCAAATAAGCATAATTGACCTTAATCCATAAGTCCTAATTAACTAATTAACTTAGTAAAGAGCTAGAATCAATAGAAACAAGAGCCAACTAACAACTCAAATATTACCACTAAATATCGGATATTATGATTCTAATATTCTAGGAACTCATTTTTCAAGCCAATGTGTGAAAATCTACTCAAAATCTATAGTTGGCATTTGCACAAATATCTTGTGGGCATAAAAACAAAGCATGGTAAATTGCAAAGGAAAATGAAAACTATAACCAAACTATTCACAATATCAACAATAAAAACTAAATCAAGCATATATAAACCATAAAAGACCAAATTCATAAACAAAAGATTCAAGAAATCAAAATTACATATATTAACAAAATAACTTAAACCATAAGAAAATAAGAGTAAGTGTGATGTAATTAAAGAGAAATTAAAGAGTACTTACAAAAGAGATGAGCAAAATCCAAGATCAAAACTTGAAATTATAAAATTCTACAATGAAACCTAATTAAAATCTTAAGAGAGCATTTTATAAACTACACTACTCCTACTCCTAATAATGTGTAAAAAAATGTAAAAGTGAGCTATCTCTTGATATGGAATGAAGTCCACTTGATATAGCACTCAATCAGCTTCAAAAACACCAAAAATTGGGTCAAAAGGCCCCCAAAATCGCGAGCCATGTGCTTCATCAGTGAAGTCATGCACTGGGACTTGTGCATATGCACAGATGTGTGCGTACGCACACTTGCTGATTCTTCACTTGTGCGTACGCACAGAGGGTTATGCATACGCACACTTGACTGTGTGCTTCTCCTTTGTTTTCTTCATGAAATCTCCCTTCTTGCATGCTTCCTTCCACTTTTGCTTAGCCATTCTTGCCTATTGGACCTAAAATCACTCACAAAATATATCACGGCATCTAATGGAATAAAAATAGAATTAAAATGATCAATTTAAGTACAAAAACGCATATTTTCACATTTAGGTCTAATTTAGAGAGCAGTCACAAACGTATGCTATTTTGGTGATTAAGTGTGAGTTTATGTGATGAAATTCGTCCAATTCAAGCAAAAAATTTTCATTAAATATGGACTCATCACGACGCGAGCATCCCATTTGGGTTGAGGCACTCGTGTACGCGAGCAGGGGTGTACGTACGCACAATCCCTATTTTGCTGAAAAATGGTTTTTCTTCATTTTCAAGGGTTCCCTAACTTTCTAAACTTTTTAAAACTGCTGTTTAAGAGTACTATCTAGTAATTAGGAGCTAAGATTATTAGAAAAATATTAGTGACTAAATTTTGTGAATTTATGTATGAATTTAGAAGACGGAGACTTAGGTTTCTGAAGTACTAATGATGGAATAGTTGTGTGGATTGGAAGAGTACTATATTGATAATGAGTATGATGAGCGGTGGAAATGAGAATTGATAATATTTGTGATGAGTCTAGGACTCGAAGATAAACGATGAATTTATGAATACTGAAAGTGATCATTGAGGAATATGGATATACTGTTTATTACTGAGGTTGTTGAGACGCTATGCGCCTGGAAAAGATAGTTGCTTAATCCCGCTTGTCGAGGTCATCGTGGCGGCATAAGGGCGGTGGTTAGTCCCGCTTACGTTGAGATGTGAGGTCTATGACTGAGTATCCCGTTCACATCCTTTTAGAATCACAAGAGTGTGCGCGGACACTTTATCCCCGGACCATGTGCCAGGTACGATATCCCTGGGGTACTCATTTTATTTGTGACTAAAAGGCGACATTTCCATGGGAATGTGTCGGGTTGGCAATTGAACCGACAATGTGATATCACAGCCAATAGGACAGGCATTCATCATATACATTTACTATGTGTTTGCTTGCTTTGTTTACTTGCATACTGTGCCTAATTGTATAACACGATTAAGTGCTTCGTGATTTACTTGCTATACATGATAATTACTTGTACTTTACTTGTATGAACTATTTGTGTTTTCTACTGGGATTGAGGAGGTTTGGAAGGCGGTGGCGATGGAATCGCATGGCGGTTAGGCTGGCAAAGGCTGTGGGACAGCGGGGTAAATGTTAGATTAGAAATCCCCTAAGTTAGATGACCTGTTTGAGGATTTATTTATCAGTTTTATAAGCTTGAAAATTATGATGATGTGAAGTTCTAGGATTGCCTCTGGCATCCCGAAATCTTATATGTTACATTACTGGGAACTGTTACCATACTAAGAACCTCCGGTTCTCATACCATATTTCGTTGTTATTTTTCAGATGCAGATTGTAACCTACCTTGGTGAGTTACGTGATGGTGATAGAGCCGAGGATCTTTATCATATTTTGGATATTTTGTTTATTACTTTCACTTTTGTATCTTTATTTTTCTTAGAGGCTAAATTTGAGAGAGATATTTTATATGCTGTTTTAACTTTTCAAACTCTGTTATGTATGCATATATCTAGTCGGCCTAAACTCCGCAAGTTGAGACTAGTACTTTATGACTACGGGTTGAGACTAGTACTTTATGACTATTATACTGATATATCTACATATGCCTTGTTATCTTGGATCTATGTCTTGTGCTCTTAAGCTTGTAGTTTCGTGTGAATGTTTTGCGCTTTTGTAACTCTATTTTTTTAGTTTATTTCTTTATCGAACTTCTAGATTTACTATCTCTTTCTATATATATTATTATATAAATCTTAGAACTGTCGTGACCTTTAATTATCCTTTGCTTTACGGTATGAGGTAAAGCTTAAGATAATTAGAGTGTTACACATAACAAAATTTTTAACACTATACTCAAGATATATGCAGTTTATAAAAAAAATATTTAAAAAATATTTATCTATCTTTTATTCTTATATATTTAACTCATGAATTATTCCGTCGATCTGAATTTTATTATTGTATTTTTCATAATTTTATTATAATCAATATTTAAAGACTTATTATTATTATTATTATTATTATTATTATTATTATTATTATTATTATTATTATTATTATTATTATTATTATTTAATTCTCTTACTAATATAAAATATTTTTTATAATATCTATTTAGTTTAGTTTTTTATTTTTACGATAAATTTCACCTATATTTAAAATATTAATAAAATAAAATAAAATATAATACATACGATCTAAAAATGAAATTATTTAATTTTTATTATTTTTAATTGTGAAAATTTTAAATTTTAAATATAAAAATACTCAATTATTGTAAAAATTATATAAAAATTTTAATTAATTTAAATTTATTTTTTAAAAATTTAATTTAATAATATTTAATAAAATAATTTCTGAAAATAAAATTAATTTTTATACTGACGATCTTGTTAAAATTGTGCATAAATTATTACTATCTTTATATAAATAGTACTGAATTATTAATAATTGATGATATTAAACATTATTTATACATTTTATGATTTATAATTTTAGTTTTGAATGATAGTATCAATCAAAAAATATTTGTTATTTAACTAATAATTTTTAAAGTTATACTTTAATAAGATCATAAAATTTTTGTTGATGTAGTGTTTTAAATTTAAATGACATTTTAAAATTTATATTAGACTATAATTATGTTTTAGTATGTTTATTTATATTTATATTTATTATTTAATTATAAAATGGTTATTCCAATTGAATTACAGTTGAACTAATTAGACCAATAAATCAATAAATCAATAACTAAAAGTCTAAAATAATTCAATGACCGGTAACTTTACTTTTAAGGCTAGCTAATGTAATAAGCTAGTTGGTTAGCTAAGGTGTTAAAAACTTAAAATCTAATTTAATTCAATATGATCTAATTAAATTTAATTATAAAATATATCAAAATTAAAAATAATTTACATTGAATTTAAGTTAAATTTTAAGTTTAACTTTAAAAATTTATCTAATTTAATACAAATAAATTATCTTTTTATTTTTATTATTAAATTTATATTTTGCTTATAATATATTTTTATTTTATAAAGTGATCTAATTAATTTTTAAAAAATTAAGAAAAATATCAGAATAAAAGATAGATATATTATTTAAATAAAAAAGTTGTTTTTTTATAAACTGCGGTGCATTTCAAATACAAAATATTCGAATTGTGTTTTTTATGATTTTGATTGCTTTTTATTAAGAATGTATAAAATTTATACAAATACGTAAATACGCGATGGTACATTTTCATAAATATTGTATTTAAATAATTTAAATAAAAAATCTGATTATTTTGCTAATTTAATTTGATTATGTAATCTTTTTAAATTGCTGCGGATTGTTTATTTTATAATTGGGGAGAATGTATGTTTTTCTTCAAAATGAAAAAAAAAAAAAATTTAACAGTACACTAGAGGCATCGTCTTGATGGATCTGTATTCTGCTCTATGTGTAATGTATTTGCATCTTTTGTTGACGGAGCATCGCTAACATCTGATACGTTGCCTTTTTCTCTCGCCAAAAGATTCTAATTTCTAGATGTCTACAAACACGTATTCGACAGCGCGATGAACATTTTTGGAATCCTCAAGGTGGATTCTGTTATTATAATACACTCCCCTTGTATTATTTGCATAAAGAGGCGGATTGACGGGAGCCTAAAGTGACCATGGTTTTCCAAAATTTTTCAAAAAATTAGTAAATAGTAATAATTAATAATATTAAGTTTTTTTTATATATATGATGATATAAGTTGTAGAATCTTGTAAATTAAAGTAACAAAAACTTGTAATATATATTAAATATTTGAGCTATTGTTTTTTAGTAGTCCATTCTAATAATTAATAAAAATAGTTATATTATACTAGTCTAATAGGCAATAGCCCATATTATTAATTAAAGTAGTATTAGTACATTTTTCAAATTTTTCTCTTCAAAGCATCAAAGGCTCAGAGCGTGAATCAGTGCACACTTTTCTTTTTTTTAGTGGCTTCCATTATAGATTTGTGTAGACTTTTGGTCTTTCCATTTCAATTTTCTTTCCATATCAAAACTGACAAATGACAAGATATATGAAGAAAAACCATTGAAAAATTGAAGTGGACAGCAAAATATTAACCATTGGATACACAACAAAGACTCAAAGAGATATATCTCAATTTTTTTAAGTTAATAACAATGTCAAGTATTATTAACATTACTTATTTAAAACAATTAATTTATTTTTTTTTATAATGGACAATGTTCAAAGGTTGAACTGAGAGCAAAATTCAATAGAGATATTTTTTGGTGACATTTGGAACAAAAAATAATAATAAGGTAAATTAATAAATTTATTTTTTGTTGTTATACATTTGTGTTTCTAAAATTATTTGTTATTGCTTAATAGATTTAATATTTTTTTTAAATAACATATGCAATTTTTTTTTTGGCTAGATAGTTCAGGTTAAGTTAAAAATGTCAAAAATGAAAACAATTCACTCATTTTTCAAGAGAAAAGAGAGAATATATGATGAACGAAATTCAGCTTCAGATTCTTTGAGTAATGTTCAAAATATTATTAAACAACCTAAGATACAACCCGTGACACAACTTGTTGAGTAAGATATTCAACCACCTGCTTCTAAAATAACAAGGACTGAAATAGATCAAGTTAATATTGATACATTGATGCGTGATTCCGGAAAGCGTCCACAAATTTGGAATTATCCTATCAATCAACAAGATAAAATTCGTAGAGCATATATAAAGTTTGGACCATATCAATTTATTATGGATAAGTACCCTCTTTCTGGTCTTGAAAGTCATCCTCGTCGTTTCAAAGCTCATTGGTTTAAGAGTTTTTCTTGGCTAGAATATTCACTAGAAGTGGATGCTGCATTTTGTCGTCCATGTTATTTATTTTTTAGAAAATTAAGTCCATTCACATCAGAGGATTTTGCAATTGGAAAAAGTGAATAATGGAAAGGATTGTGCATTGTTATCTGATGTGGGTAAATCTCTTAATTCTCTTCATAATATTGCTGTTAAGTCTTGTAAAGATTTGCTTAACCAATTATGTAACATTGACAAAGTATTAGCTAAACAAAGCTCACAACAAATTTTAAGTAATAGATTGTGTCTTAAAGCCTCTATTGATACTGTAAGATGGTTAACGTTTCAAGCTTGTACTTTTAGGGGACATGACGAGAGTCATGAGTCTCAAAATCGAGGAAATTTTCTTGAAATGTTAAAATTATTAGCTTCTTATAATAAATAAGTGGATGCAGTTGTCTTAGAGAATGCTCCTCAAAATGCAATATACAAATCACCTTTTATTCAAAAGAAAATTCTACATGTTTTTACTAGAAAGGTACAAAATAGAATTCGTAATGAGATTGGTAATGCAAAGTTTTGTTTGATTGTTGATGAAGTTAGAGATGAATCTAAAAGAGAACAAATCACACTTCTTGTTAGATTTGTTGATAAGCATGAATTTGTCAAAGAAAGGCTAATAGATGTTGTTCATATCAAAGATACTACTTCTGCTACTCTTAAACAAGAGATTTGTTCTGCATTATCTCATCACAACCTCAAGATTCAAAATGTTCGAGGTCAAAGGTATGACAGGAATAGTAATATGCATGGACAATGGAAAGGGTTACAAGCTTTAACTATTCAAGAATGTCCTTATGCATATTATGTTCATTGCTTTGCTCATCAATTACAGCTAGCTCTTGTTACCGTGGCTAAAGAAGTTGTTGATGTTCATGCTTTTTTCTAAAGTTTGAGTAATATTATCAATGTTGTGTACTCTTCTTGCAAACGCAATGATGAATTACAATCTGCTTATGTAACTGAAATTCCGCATTTAGTTGCAACTAATCAAATTGAAATAGGAAGGGAAGCTAATTAAATTAGCACATTAAAAAGATCAGGAGATACCAGGTGGAGCTCTCATTTCAACTCGATTTGTAGCCTTTTGCATATATTTGGAGCAACAACTTCAGTTCTGAAAGATTTGGCTACTAATATATCTACATATTCTCAACGTGATAATTCTACTTATGCTCTTAAATCTTTATTATCATTTGATTTTGTTTTCATTTTGCATATGATGAAAGAAATCATAGAAATCACTGATAAACTTTGTCAAGTATTGCAACAAAAATCTCAACATTTTGAATGCCATGCATTTGGTTTTTAGTACAAAGTCATTGATTCAACAGTTAAGAGATGGTAGTTGGAGAGCACTTTTAGAAAAAGTTAGTTCTTTCTGCAATGATCATGCTATTCAAATACCTGATATGGGTGCCTTTTAGTGACATTATTCGGTCTCATCGTAAAAATGATGTTGTCAATGTTGAACACCACTACCGTGTTGACATTTTTACTAGCGTGATAGATTTTCAATTGAAAGAGCTAAATAGTAGATTTAGTGAGCAAGCAACTGAGCTCCTCATATTGAGTACATCTTTGGATCCTAAAGATGCTTTGAAGTTATTCCGTGTTTGCAACATATGCAATCTTGCAAAGAATTTCTATTCTTTAGGATTTTCTGAGCAAGAGAAGATTCAATTGGATTATGAGTTACAACATTATAAAATTGATGTGGTTAAAGCCCCAGATTTTCAGAATTTGCCTACTATTGCTGAATTGTGTTAAAAATTGACAAAGACAGAAAAATCAAATATATATCCTTTAATTGATAGATTAATTCGTCTTGTTTTGACTCTTCCTGTGACAACAGCAACAACTGAATAGGACTTTTTCAGCTATGAAAGTTATCAAAATAAGGCTTAGAAACAAGATAGAAGATGAATTTTTAGCAGATTATATGATTGTATATATTGAAAAGGAGATTGCTTTAAAATTCACTTCAAAGATGATAATTGATGATTTTAGTTCCATGAAGCATCGTCAAGCAAGTTTAAAATACCAAAATCTTAAAGTATGTAGTTGAATATTGACTTTTATATAATATAATTATTCATTTGATATATACGCTACAAATCATATTTTGTTAATTTTTTATTATATTATATTTTAATTTATCTTGTATTTAATTGGCCCTCTCTTGTAAAATTTTTGGTTCCATCACGGTTTGCATGTGCGCACGTGTCTATACCCCTCAACCCATGATTCTCGATAATCTCCCTCAGTCTCTCTTTAATATTCACGTTCTTTCTTTTCCTCTCACTTTTAAATTTTGTTTTCTCTCTTCTTCAAGATCACTCTCAGCAACTCTTTCAACTTTTTTTTCGAACTCAAAACAACCACTTTTTTTCATACTAACAACTTATCTTCAGACTCATTATTTTTAATTATATTTCTATCAACATCATCAAATAAGTATATTTTTTAGCAATAATATTTTTAGTTAAATTATTTTAATTACTATAAATAAAAAAATAAATTAGATTAGATTTTAAAAATTAATTTGTGTTAATTAATTAAATGTTAATAATAAAAATATTCAACCTAGTAATAGTTAGTTACACGGTTTTAATAAGATTAAGAAAGTGCGTACTAAAATATATTTTTAGTTTGTTAAAAAAACAATACTAAATATATTATTTAGATACGTTTAAATATATTTTATATATTATATATTATTGTAAATGAATTTAAATACTTAAATATATGTTTAAGTGTGTACAAACATATGTTAAAGATTTAAATATATATAATTATATGTTAAAATTTGAACATGTACAGATTTTTTGTTTAAATTGAAATATGATATATTTTATATAATGTATATTGACGAAATATATTAAATTTATTTTATTTAAATATTTTTTATATATTATTTAAATATATATTTTATATATTTAAAAATAAATTAAACATATTTGATATAATATGTTGAGTAAATAGTCATTTTTGACTATAAATAATTCAAATACTTACAAAATTGACTACAAAAAATTGAAACTAAAGTTATACTCATATAAAATAAATTTTGTCTGACAAAAATAACTAATTATTAAATTTTTGTTTATAACTCCATAAATACCCTTGATTTTTTATCTTCCTTTATCTCTAAATCCAATCCCTAACCCTATCAATTTAACCCCTTCCTCTTCTTCTACCCTCTAACCTTTTTCACTGTCACAATCTCCTTTCACCACCTCCATTCTCTCACCTTCCCTTCTTTGTCAACTATCACTAACTCCAATACTACCACCGCTTCATTTCCTTTCCTACCCCTCCCCTCCAACCACTTCCTTCACCGCCGTTGAAGATCCTCCTCAGCTCCTCCAAAGAAAAAAAATTTTTCAAATTCAAAATCCTGTACTTGTTATATATTTATTATCCATCATAAATAATTATTTTGCTTGCAAATTGGAATCCTGTTACAAAAATTTGAAGTACAAGTAGAATTAAAATTTTTATATTAATTTTCAGTCTAATACATTATTTGATCGGAATTCAAAAGTGAGAAAGAAACTAATAATGTTCTTCTCATCAAACCTATTATTAACATGCAGATTGGTTTCTCCAGCAGCGGCGGCAATGATGGAGACAAAAATCCATTCATGCCAAAGACGTATGCACTGCGGTACTGGGACAAAGTCATTTAAAACACACTTTCAAAGCCATCTTTCCTCACCTCCAAGGCCTCACCACTAACCGCCATCCAAGCCGCTAAGTACGCCAAACTTGCCGCCACCAACGCCCTCACCACGTGCCTCCCTAAGTTCTGTTCCGCTGTGCACTTTCTTTGCCTCCCTGACATCAAGCCCAATTTCTCCAAGCAAGACAAGAGACAAAGCTTCACCGGCTTTGAAGACGGCCATAACTTTACCAACTATGGCATCAACGAAGCCGAAAGCGTCAACGACTTCAAGAACTACTCTGACGGCTTTGGCAACCCCGGGTTTAACGAGTTTCGCTCTTATAGCTGCAATTCCAACGGCGGAAACGAGACCTTCACGAGCTACGGTGAAAGCAACAATAACTTTGAACAATGCTTCAACACCTACAGCAAACTTTTTGGAGGTGGCATCGGCGAATTCACACAGTATGGAACCAACACAAACGACCCAACCCTCCAGTTCTTGTCGTATGGCAAGGAAACAGGCGAAAGGCAAGAGCATTGGGAGTGCGATAGAATCATCGTTACTGAGATTTTCAATTTGAAAAGTTTTTTCTCTTTGGAGGAGCTGAGGAGGATCTTCAATGGTGGTTGAGGAAGTGGTTGAAGGGGAGGGGTGGGAAAGAAAATGAAGCGGTGGTGGTGTTGGAATTAGTGATAGTTGACAGAGAAGGGAGGGTGAGGGAATGGAGGTGGTGAAAGGGGATTGTGACGATAGAGAAGGTTGGAGGGTAGAGGAAGAGGAAGGGGTTAAATTAATAGAGTTACGGATTGGATTTAATGACAAAGAAAGATGAAAAGTTAGGGATATTTATGGAATTATGAACAAAAATTTAATAATTGGTTATTTTTGTCGGACAAAACTTATCTTATATGAGTATAACTTTAGTTTCAATTTTTCATGGTCAAAAATGATTATTTACTCTAATATGTTAATATATATTGTTTACATATATTATTTACATGTATATAAAATATAAGATTTGATGTCATATATTATTTAAATGTGCGAAATATATTTTAATTAATGTATTATTAAACTTATATTGAATAAATGTTAAAGTAGGACATGTTTATTTTAAACAGAACCAAAAAATTTTATATATTTAAATATATATTTTAATATATTTAAGTATATATTTTATATAATATTAAATATAATCAAATATATATTCAAAAGTATTTTAAATATTTATTTTACATATCTAATATTAAAAGTATTTAAAATATTTTAATTTTGAAAATAGATTTAAATGTATCTAAATTTTTAGTATTTAAATATAAATGTATTTTAATTTTTAACATGTATTTTTAATATTTAAATAATATTATATGTAATGTTATTTAAATATACTTTTATTTATTTAATGTTAGTTAAATATTGGATATATGTTAAATATAGTATATATATAATATAATAGTTATTTTGTTTTAGAAAGAATAAAAATAGAAGATAGTTCATTGATACGCAGGCCATATTGTTGGGTTTTTCAATGGCTTAAATATTGCTCTATATATATTTTTTTATCTCATCCATCCTGTTTATCTCATGAATATATTGTTGTCAATCAAGTAGTTGGTTCGCACAACATGCAAAGATATAACAACAAGGAATTTGATCCATCTAAAACTTACCACAATCACAATGTCGTCGATGGAGATTCACTGCATACTCCATACCGCTGGACATATCGTGCACCTCAAAGATCTCGTTCTGTCTATCAAACAAGTTAACTTGGATGTTCTCCACTACTTGCTTTTTTAATTGAAGTCTGTTGATCGTATATTCAGAGAATACATGTCTTGCATTCTTTCGAGCCTCAGCCTCAGCTCTCTTTTTAGTGAATAACTCATTTAGTCTGTAAAACGTTACTTTGACAAGTGATGTGATAGGAAGATTCCGTGCCCCCTTCAATACCTAATTGATGTACTCTATTGTGTTTATGGCCATATGACCCAGCGATATCCATTATCAAATGCCAAAATATACTACTGTCATGGGATCCGATCGAGCCACTGAGTGTAAGCCTCATCATGCTTACATAATCTTGCATACTGTACAATAAATTCACGCACAATTCTACAATAACCTGTAAAAGAACAAGAAAACAAAAATAATAAGTATCACCACATAACATGAGCGTCAGTATTTTATTACAATTTACGTAATCATATTTACAAATCAACTTCTGTAGATACGGTGTCTTGAAATTTCTCAAGAAGTTGGATGCTATGTGCCTAACACAAAACATGCGGCTAGCTCTCGGAGGCTCCCATGATTTATTACTACGTGCTATTGCTGAGGTAATAGAGTCGTGTCAATCAGAGATAAGCCCAATACCATCCCGAGTCACCACATGTGTGTGCAAATGAGTAAAAAAGAAGTGGCACGCATCAAAAGTCTCACCCTCAACAACGGCAAATGCAAGAGGCACAATATTGTCATTACCATCTTGAGAAACTACAACTAAGAGAACTCCTTTGTATTTGCCATACAGATGTGTGCCATCTATTTAGACAATTAGTTTGCAGCTCCTAAATGCTCTAATGCAAGGATAAAAGCTCCAAAGCACCCGTGTCAGTATCCTAATATCCTAGGCTCCGTTTGTTTGCTGTCTTAACCAGCAATAGACAGAGACACAAAGACACAACAGCACATAGATATGAACATACACAAATATTTTATCTTGTTTGGCAACATTATATATAGCAGTACACTGGTATACACAAATTTATCAAAATGACAAATTTATCATCACCAGTAACACCATTGTATCCATAACTACCATCATCTACAGACACTATCACCATCTACTACCACCATCACTACCACTATCAGATTTATCATCTTCATCATAATCTATAATTACCAAAAAATCATTGATAATTTTTTTAATAATCATCATTTATCTCCAAAAAAAAAAAGAAAAAAAGACAAAGAAGACAGAGGCAATAATCACAGTAACTATAACCAAAATTAAAAAAAATCACAAGAGAATGAAAGAGATGAAGGAGACGGTGAGAGAAGGATTAGAGGAACGTGTTACGATTTTCTGGGCACGAGCGTTGGATGGCGACAATGACTTGTTGTGTCGAGAGGGTTGGATGCTGCTGCAACTCGCTATGAGTTAGACAATGTTGTGACTCTGTGTCGCGAGGGATGGACAGCGAGGGCGACAGATCTGGACGAGTGGCAGCAGCGATGCAAATGCAGCACAGATCCGAGAAAGCCGATAACAAAAGAGTGTGGAGGAGACACAAATTTAAGAATGCAACAAAGAAGAGTTTGGCGAGAGCGAGCGAGCGAGAGAGAGAGAGAGAGAGAGAGAGAGAGAGAGAGAGAGAGAGAGAGAGAGAGAGAGAGAGAGAGAGAGAGCACCATCGGAGGAGGGAGGCATAGTGGCACCGATCGGATCTATGGCAGAGGAGAAGAATCTGGAAAAAGGTAGAAGAGTGATGGAGAAAGAAGAGGGAGTAGAGAAAGGGGTTAGAATAGGGTTGAGGTAGGCTGGATTTTGCAATTAACTATGGATAAAAGTAGAAAAGGTTGTGTCTCAGTGTCTCAACTTTAAAGAGAGACACTGAACACATGTATTCTGTGTATACCACCATGTCCATTCAAAATTCGTGTCTTGGTAAACAAACAGTGGACGTGTACCATCGTGTCTATGTACTAGTATCCATGTCTAAGCAAACAAATGCAGCCTTGGAGCACCTCATCCCCTTGGTATGTTGGTGTAGTTTCGATCTCAACTGCTGCTGATAAATCCTTTTGTACCATTGTTTTAAACCACGATGACAAAGTTTCATAAGAAGCTTTCCAACCACCAAATTTTTTTGCAATTGCCTTTTGCTTAGCTAGCCATGCTTTGTGGTACATTATCGTATAATTGAATTTCAGTTGCGCTTCAGCAATCACAGATTTTACCTTTAAAGATGAATCAACTTCAACCAATGGCTTTATCACCTCTACAATCATTTATGAGTTTAGCTTAGCATGATCTTAAGAAATTATCATTTTGGTGCATGTGTGACTACTATTATACCACCTTATAACCCAACAAAACTTTCTCTTAATAAGACTAGCCATGATAAGCAATGTTTTGAAAACCAGACCGAACCGTCCAGTCGAACCGGTTTAACCAGGAACTGGCGTAGAAAATGGTCCGATCTTTCTCCTAAAACCGCCCTTCAAATCACTAAAAAATCGCTGAACTGGCCAGTAACTGGCCGGTTGGACCGGATCAGAAATTGACCGGTTCTTCTGAAACAACGCCATTTTCGTTGTTTAAAAAAAACAAAATCTCTCACCACCACACAAGTCCGTCACCCGGTTAACTGCCTTCCCCCAAACACCACTCCGTTGATACTCACACTCCTCACAAACAAGCCTTAAGGAACCCTAAACCCAGCTTCATCAACGGAACCGTCGCCGCCATCCGTGGTTTTTGGCGTCTCCGCGGCCTCCTCCTTCCTCTCTCCCAAACCCAAACAGCCAGACCTTCTCTTCTAACTCGACACGTCGTCCATTCCCCCGGTGACTTCATTGTTCGAGGCTTCCAGTTGCTGCGCCATCATGTCTTTGTTGTCTCGCCGTCATCGTCCTACTGTCAGTGGAAGGTTAGTGGCATTGTTTAATAATTTCCTTTGATGCTCTGTTGAGTCTGTTTCGGTGTTTTGAATTTTATTTTGATGGTCTCTAATCAATTATTTGGGATTTCTGAAACTGAAATTAATTACTTTGAGATCAGTGTTTTGAATTTGAAATTTATGATCAATGATTTGTTATCTTATGCTGATGTGCCGTTTAGGGGTTTTTTAGTATAATGTTTCTGAATTTTTTTGAAATAGTTATTGATTCAAGGGTTTAGGGGTGATTATTTATTGCTGGTATTTAATTTTTTATTGATTCTTTTTTATTTTTGGTTATGTTAAGTTCTGCTTTTGGTATTTGGTAATTTTTGTTGCTGATGCTTTTTATTTTTGGTTCTGTTAAGTTATGCTTTTGGTATTTGGATTTGATTTTTAGGCGGATTCGTATACATTCAAAAGGGAATAAAGTAAACTACTTGTCAATCTATTTGTCTGTTGATGATAATGCTAATTTTCCTATTGATTGGAGCAAAATTTGTCAATCGACTAATGGAAAGGAAATCATTATTCAAATTTTGTGCTGCTACTCATTGATTTTGTGCTGCTGCTATGTTTTTAATTTTTGAAAGTTTTGTTGAAATTTGGTTGCTGCTGCTAAACATAGAAATTAAATAAATACTAAAAATTTTATGCTTCTACTCATTGATTTTGTGCTGCTACTGTTTTTTCAATTTCTAAAATTTTTGTTAAATTTTTTTGCTGTTGCAAAAAATAGAAATCAATTCATTATTGAAATTTTTTATTTTTTTATCTTTATTGATTTTAGGTTTAGTGTGGCTACTTTATGCTCTGTTTAGTCTCTTGTTAATGTTGTTTTTGATTAGGTCTATCCTTTGAGAGCTGCTGTTTGTGTAGTCTGCAACAAGTTCTTACGGATTTTGATGATTGATAAATCTTTATGTTAGCATTTAATATTTGATATTTTTTTAACTATTTAAGTTGAGTTTGCATTTTGATAAGATCATATAGATTTGGCTAAGGATATTTTATGTAGTGTTTTAAATTTGGAAAATCTTTTAATATTTATATTAGACTATAATTATATTTTACGATGTTTATTTATAATTTATTTATTATTTTATTTTAAAACAGTTCTTTCAGTTGAACCACTAATTAGACCGTTTGGACCAATAAACCAATGAACCAGTAACTAAAACAGTTTGATAATCGATCCGTTTTTCAGAACCTTGCTGATAAACCAATCTCAACTTGTTCCATATTGTATACACTTAGCATAAAATGTGATTGGCTCAGATTCACACACTAGATAATCCACACCCCTATGAATGATATAATCTTTAATTGCTGCAATCACAGTTTCTATAGAACTAAACTCCATGCCGATGACAAATTCACCATCCGTAACAACAACAGAGTCTACACCAATAATAATAATAATAATAATAATAATAATAATAATAATAATAATAGATGACTACTTATCTACATAGACAAACTCAGAAAATTCTGATGCATTCATAGCATCTAATTCAAAACGTGCATAAAAGAATGATTTCTAGATGGATGTTGGTTTTTAGTGCGTTTGTCACATCTGCAACGTCAGGCTTAGCTATGATATCATCTTCGTCTACATCTTCAGTTGGACCAATAATATGATAAGTGCCCTCAAATTCCTATTCGCTTTCAGTGTTATAAACCATCCAGTGGATGTTAGCCTCGGATAAATCAACCTCAACTAATTCTTCGAACTCAACATATAACTCGATAACTGACACTTGTGCTCATGTTTGCTAGAAGATCAAAAACATTCATTGCATACTTGCATCGTCAACCATATACATTATTTGAAACTAAACAAAACTACCAAATACTAACACAAGCTGTCTATAAAGAATATTTGTAACTCTCTTTAATATTTGACTATCAATACATTAACAAAGTATACTCTCAAATTTCTCACATTTATTTTAAAAGGAATAACGACATCGTATGAATTTTCACATACAAAACTCATACCTTTAGATGTTTGGAGAAATATTTGGCCATTGTAATATTTTCTCAAACTAACACATCCTTCCATTTTTATTCTCTTACTCTTTCAACGAAATAAATATTCTCACGCTCACACTCAACTTAACAAATTTGTTCCTCCTTTTATAATACTCGAGGTATATTTTTTAATCTGAAAATTATAATACGCCTCATGTGTAATATCAATCCGCTCCCTGCGTCCTGACAATACGTCCCTTGTATTGTCAATACGCCTCTCTTGTATTGTAAGTTAAATATTAAATTAATACAATATGCTCCTTTGTATTGTCTTTTTAAATTTAAAAAAATACAATATTCCCCCTGTATTGTGTTTCTGTATATTTAAAAAAGTGAACAGGACAAATAGGTCCTTAACCTTTTGATCTATGGACATTTAAATCTCTGAGGATTTGAAAATACATTTAAGTTCTTGACCTTTTTAAAACTTGGACATATCGATTCTTGGGTATAATTTGCCTCATTTTAAAAACTCTTCCACTTGTGCATCCGTATATCGGCCATGTCAGTACAACGGAAGCCAGGTTTGATTTTTTCATTGGGTCTGGCAGACCTAAGTGAACAGAGAGATCGATTTGTCTAAGTTTTGAGAATGTCAAGGACTTAAATGTATTTTCAAATTTTCGGAGATTTAAATGTCTGTGGCCAAAAGGTCAAAGACCTATTTGTCCTTTTCTTTTTTAAAAAAAAAAGAAAAATATAGGAGAACAATGTATATAGTAAACAACGTGAACAACAGTTTAAAAAAGAAGATAAATTTGAAATTAAAAAACATATTTTAAAATTTGAAAACATTAGAATTAGCACCTAAGCCACTATGTACGATTACACATCCATATATTATACGTTTTGCACCCCACCCCCTCAACGGCGTCAGTCTCTCCCGCAATCGTCATCGTCGTTGCCACAAAGGTCTTGACACCGCCGCCGCCCTCACCGCTGCAGCATGTTCTCTTCCAACCCAGGTAGTGACATCGTTTTGCACCCCTCACTGGCGTCGATCTCTTCCACCTCCGCCAACTATTTCTCATTGGATGGTGCCATATCGCGCTGGAAATTCATGGTGTCGCGACAGTACCAACATTTTCTCGACAAGACCACGTCGCACATGCTCAGCCACTGGATTGGTTCCTTGACCATCACTTGTATCTATGTTCTGCGCTTTTACTTGATCCAAGACTTCTATATCGTCTCCTACATCCTCGAAATCTACATGCTCAACCTCCTTATAGGCTTCCTTTTCCCTTAGGTTGATCCGGAAATTTAGGAACTCTACGACGGTACAACTCTCCCCACCAGGGGCTCCGATGAGTTCCATCCCTTCGTTTGCCACCTTCTTGAGTTCAAGTTCTGGTATTCAATCATGGCTAGTTCATGATGGTCATTTTAGTAGGTATGCAGATGATTATTTTAATTCTTATGTTGATGCTTATTTGATTGGATTGGATTTAGTTATATACAATTAAAATATACTAGATATTCAATTTACTAGATATGCGGATGATTACTTTTATCTTTAAGTGGATAGTTATTTTCACTAGGAGTGAGTGATGCCGGTGATGGTGCGTGACAAGCCAAGCAACGACGACAAGAAGGAGTCTGACAATGCTATTCATTTTTAGTCTGAAGCAATGTTGATGAGGGTCCTTATTAACGAACCAGTGGTAGTGAGAATGATTTCGGAGATGACGATGGAGCTGGTGAAAAAAAATTGGTAATTTAGTAAATTAGATTATAATAAATGGTAATTTTTTTTAATTTCATTGAACCAAATTTCCAATCTATTATTATATTGTTCAGATTTTTCGTTGTATGCTCGATAGAGCCGTTAAAAAAAAATCAGACTAAAGCAATCGGCCTCCTACCTACAAATTATTAGTCCCCAAAAACTTCGTAAAATACCATAACATCCAAATAATAAAGCATCACACCTAAACTAATCCAATATCCAAAAATATGAGCCAACTGCTGCTTCTCATCGGAAAAAAAAAAACTCGTTAGGGAGCAGCAGAGTTAAAGGCCCGCCGTCGTAAACGAACCAGAGGGGGAGAGAGAGCATCCACCAAATGTCGGATTCACATTCAACTCTCCGGGAGCTTCTCAATCGGTCGGATACTCTCTCTCTCTCTCTCTCCTTTATTGCCGTTTTCTCATACTGCAATTTTCTTTTCTTTAATTTTTATTAGGTTATCGAACGAAATCGCGGAGTGCCTCGCCGGAACTCCTTACACTGCTCCTGAGAGCTCCTCCGTCTCCGTCAAAGCATTCCTCCAACCACTCCTTCTTCCGCCGCCGTCCGATGCTTCCAACACCACCACTGCCCTAAGCGATTCCATCAAGGACTTCGCCCTCGCCTGCACGCTCTTATCCTCCGCTTCAACCTTCAAGCCCTTCACCTCCGACCAATCCACGCTCCTATCCTGGATCCCCACGCACCTCTCCTCACTCGCCGCGGCCTCCTTCCTTGAATTCTCCCAACAATACGCTGCCGCCGCAGCGGATGAGGGTGGGATCTTCGATAACGTTGCCGAGTTCGGGCTGAGTTGTGACTCGCTCCCGAAAGAGAAGAGGTGGTTTTAAAAATTCTTATTTTATTAGTCAGTTAGATAGAGACTAATGTATTAGTTGAGAAGTTAATTTTCTGTTATTAGTTAGTTGGAGACCAAATTGGAAAGTTAGTTTTCTGTTAATTGTATCATTGGGATCAATCATTCACTCTCTTTGGGTAATTTTTTGTTTGAAGGTTGGTGGTGGAGCTGGTTCCTGAGGTGTTGCCGCTTCTCAAGGAGAGGATAAAGGAGAGCTCCATTGATAAGAGTGATGATAATGATGAGTTCTCCGCTGCTTCAGCTAGGGTGCCGGTTGGGTTTGCCGTTCTGGCTGCTTTTCAGTTACGATGGTTTGTCACTCAGGTATTATGGCTTGTTTTGATTTCAGTTATGACAACTCACACTGTAGTTCGAAAGGTTCACATTGAGTGTCCGTTGATTTCAACATAGTTGGCAAAATTATGTTTGGTTTTTAATGGTAAAGCGCATTTTGTACAAAAGGGTGCTACTTAGGTTTTAGTGTGATTCATTTGGAGTACGGTTTGTTTCTCTGGAGCTACTAGTGTTACAGAGATTTGATTATTGTTCAAGCACAAGGGGTAGATAAAAGAATGAACTTTGGCTCTGTTTTTTCCCTTTGTGATGCATTGAGAACTGAGCTGTTCAGGGGTTTGAACTGGTTTTGTGTCACAGGTTGATTATCCTCTTTTGGGCAAGTTTTATGGATTGGTGATTCCTTGTTCGCTGACTGCCATTGATCATTGGTCGCCAGAGGTGAAGGTATGGTATGCTATAACTGCAACTGAAACATGAAACTGGGTTTTAGACTAGTAGTTTCTTCTTTGAGGTTGTACTAATTTTCTAGGAAAATCGTTTAGAAGGTTTGAATCTTAAATAAAAGTTGGTCAATTTTTGGTAAATCTTTTTTCCTTGTACGATTTCAGGGGCAGGGGATGGTTTGTTTTGCACATCTTGGAAAAAATGTTGCTGCTGCTGAGATTGGTTCATATGCGGATGTGATTCTTGATGCTTGTTGCCAGAATATTGCTTCTACGGATGAGATATGGCAGCAGGTGGTTGAGACATCAGTAGTTATTTCAACTCTGACTCAGAGAAGTAATCCACGTAGTCCCTGGTATATTTCCATTTCTACACAATGTCCTTTAACTAATACATGACATATAGCGAATATTTTATGTCTGCATATACCACCTAGAATTGTGGCATTGGAATTATTAGCAAATTGAATTCCTATGCCTGTGAGAAAAATTATGTAGTCAGAAAATGCAGTTCTTGTCATTTCTCCTGTCTGAATACTAATTTTGAAATGCTTGGTACTTTATTCTTTTTCACTTGATTGATCATGTTGGGTAACTTGCTGTTACCCAGAAAAAGCTGCATAACTTACCTGTTATGTATGTCAGAAAGTGTTCCACCAAATCTCTGATTTTGGAATTATAATCTAAAGTTGCTCATATCACATGTCTGCCTTTTAATTGGTCAATAATGAGACTTAAATGTTTCTAATTTCCGCTTTCTTCTATGTCGACTTCAATGTAACATTGCCTTGAACAGGTTTGAAAAGATGCTAAATGAGATGTTAAGTCACTTGGAGCGCCAGCCCAAAAACAAAGAACGCCGCATTGCATGGCTTAAATTTTCCGATTCAATATTTAATGCAGTTGGTCTTGTGTTATTAGCACACTTCAGGCGCATTTTCCCTTTATTTTTTCAGTGGATGCATGTCGATGACGATGAGACTCTTATTTTGGTAAGTATCTTTCTATGTCTATGGGGAAGTTTTAGGAATTCACCAGGTTATGCCTTCAACATTTAGAAAACACATTCCAAGTTTATGTCATGATTTTGACTATAACATTTTCCAGCTCTGAACTAAAATTGTTGGGTGCAATTTGCAATGTTGAAATACATTCTGGACAATTGCAATAGTTTGTATTGGCTTTCTACTCTAGTATTCTATTTGTATGGATTGGACATTGATCAATAATTCAATATAAACAATTTTGTTCTAGTTTTTAGTGGAAATTGTAGTAATTTTTTACTAAGGTGCCCAAGAGATCTAAGGTGATGAGCTTAGTTAATATATGATATGGCAGGGCATAATATCATTATTCGATCTATCACCTTTGTAGCCGACCCACCCTATGGGATAAGGCTTCATTGTTGTTTTTATTGTAGTGATTTCTTATTAACTCTGCTGTTATGTTATTCTGCAGGTTCTAAAATGTACTTATGTAGTTCTGAGATTGACTTGGGTTAGGAACTCACCATATGTTGAAAGGTGAATTTAAATTTCAACTACATGACATTTTTATTTCAGATAAATGCTGCATTGAAATGCTTGATAAACAGGGTATCAATTAATTAATTTTTGGGTAGCAGTTTAGTATCTACTTTCATAGTGTCAATGCCTCAGTTGTAGTGATTTCTTATTAACTCTGCTGTTTGTTATTTTTTTATTTTCTTTTTGGCAAGATCATAATGCTACTCTGAAGTAACTGTCTGAAGTCAGTGGCCCTTCATTTTAAGATGTTAACAAAACAATAACGGGTTGAAAATGAGGAAAAGAATAAATAAGAAAAGGGCTTGAATTTTAAGTGATGCTTTAGTAGTTAATTTTCCTTGATTAGTTCCTTGTGCACGATGCTTAAATTCTGGTTGTAGGCTTCCATTGACTTCCTAGATTGCAATTTAATTGTGTGGTTTCCCACTTATCCGGCTGGATCTTTGCAATGTGGATATTAAACTATTCCTTGATATTTCTTTATACCTTATTCCTGTTGGAACATGATTTGACTTCAGATTGGTAGATGAACTTGCCCTTGTTTATAAGGAGGCAGCTTTGAGAACGGCTAGAGAGGAGGTTAGATCAAATATATATCAGATACTAATCCTACTTCAAGGGTAAGACTTTTAACTTTTTTTTATGGAATAATTTAACTATATACTTTATTAATTCCCTCAATTGGTCTCAAGGTTTTTTTTGCTTACCTAGAACCAAAGGCCAGCATTTCGCAGCAGCTTGGGAGAAGCATCGATCTGATCCAAACTTGGCCAAGCTTGATCTTCCATTAAGTGGAAGAGACAGCATTATTCCGCCTCCACAGCATTGCCATCAGCAGGGATCTACACCCCCTTCAAACATGATTAGATAGCATTCATGTATCTGGTTATGGAAGTGCTTGACATGGTCTCCACTAATTGAGGTACCTGACCATGAATGTTTTTGTAAAGTTTGATCTAGTTAAAATTTTGGGATCATTTCGAATTATGGGATTCAAAATAGAGTCTATATGAGAATCAGTAAACGAGACAATTTTGGGCATCAAGGCTATGAGAGCTAAAGATACGAATCATATCATTAATAAACGAATGTGGGTAGTGTTAACAACATATGAGTAGTGGTTCAATTCTACCACTCTTATCCCAAAAGAATAAAATGACAGAGAAGACATTCCTCTAAGTGAAGGAGGATAATAACAAGTCAATTATCGCAACTTTTCAACTGTGAGGACTATTTCTAAATAAATGTTTATACAACTGTTAACCCATTCAATCGAGGTTTTACGTGTGAGGAGTAAAACCAAAAAAAGAAAAAATTGTATACCAAGAGTCAGAAAAACTGAATCTTATGTCACTAGCATGCTAAACAAATTGCCTCTGTATAATCTTTGATTGAGGAGGTTGTCTGTGCAGTGCGGTCACCAAGACAAAATATAAGGAGTTGAATGTCAACTTCACAAGAATGGTGTCATTTGGTTCGCTTTTTCGCTTCACTGTAAAGGATAACTCCAAAGACTGTGAGGGTGTATCCCATCATTCCAGTAACCGAAACTGGGTTTCTAAATATTAGAATTGATACTACTACTGCTACAGCCCCTTTAGCATTCCCTAGTACCTGCATAAGCCAAAGTATAAAATATGAGTTTACAAGGAATCAACTTAAGCATAGATACAATATTTGGCTACATAAAATGCAAATCTAGCCACAGGTCCGCCGTTACACTTCTTTCATTAATCCAAAAGCATATATCTATAAGAACTAAGAAAAGCTAACAGCAACAAGAAATTGGTGAGAACTTGGGTCTTTGATATTTTATAACTAATATACAAGAATTTGGGGAATGGATCCTCTCAATTTTTTTTAACAATGAGGGAGTAAAATATGATTTCTCACCATTAATTTTATAAGTGGAACAAAAAAAAAACATGAGAGCAATGAAGGGTTAGAGATCACACTTTACTCTCAATTTTTTTTAACAATTAAGAGGATCAATAATTTGTGCAAATTGTGTATGCATTTGACCATCTCCTACTCATCCTAAGGTCATCTACACTAAATATGCAAAATGTGTTTGGGAAATCGTGTCAACATATTAATTATAGTTAAGAAACCATGGGGGCAAATAATTAATTCTAGTTCCAAATTCTAATCATGGTTAACAAGTAATTTCGGATATTGATGGCAAAATGTCAACTAGCGTGAATAGTATCTATATTAATTTTAGATCCTTATATACTACCAATAACCTAGCATCAGCATTAGAGATGGTCCAAAAAGTTGAGTGACATCCCATGAGCTAATTATGCAACAAGTTTGAATTGTTAGTGCCATCTTTAATAATCACATAGACATTTCCCAAGAAACTGCATAATTGATTAACTTTGATTAGTAAACTCTAATTTTAGTCCTCCAAATAAATAGAACTACAGAAGTCACCCAAATAATTCACCAAACTCCAAAAACCATTGTCACTACTAGTCCCTAAATGGAAGATTGTTGTGACAGCTAGAGTCCCTCAGAGATTCAACATGTCATCATATTCATCCCTGTAAATCACTAAAGTAATGACTGAACAGTCAAATTTTAGAACCGTTTTGAATCTTGCTTATATGGTGACAATAACATTTGAAAAACTAATACTATAACTTTCTAGGACTAAAATAGAACTTTGGCATTTGATAAACTATATTATCATCTATATGACTAGGCAATGTGAAAATTCTAATAACCTCAGGAAAATTGTGGTCAAAGAAGAGAAACGGGTAGTCAGGGAACAGATATTCAACAAGCAGAGACAACCCAGCACCAACCAATGCACATTGCCAATAAACTAATAAAAAATTAATGGTGACTAAGACTATCTAATGATTGGATAAATACATGACAACCACCGAGGTCTGATTTCCCAACTACCAAAATTTTAGGAGTGGAAAAAAATTTAACTTTAGATGGAATGGAATAAATAAATAAGTAAAAAGGGAGGTCTGAGTGCAATCTGAATTATGTGGACATACCTGAAGGGTCAGAGCACTTGTATGTTTTGTGACCAAGAAATTGGTCAGGTTGACAAAATATGCGAGCGCCGAATTGAATAGCAGATACCAAATGATCTTGGAATCATCTCTGGCAAGCGCCAAAGTGATTCCAACCACATTTTCTTCCATTATAAGTGTAGCGGGAAGAAGGAAAACCACCGCCATAGGAGCCATGTAAAGGAGAAGATTCATAGAATTGAGCTTCTCTCTGATGCAGAGGGAAAAAGGAGGTTAGCAGTTATTTGAATAGATAACTTGAAAACCAAGTAGAGACTACACATTAATGATTATAATGAATTAATTAGCGACCCCTTACCCTTCGGAAGAAAGCAAAATCCCTTGTAGCACTGATTTCAGGGCTCTTGCAGCTGTAGCAGCAACACATATAATGAATCCAAATAAATGGAAACTTGGTTCACCCTATTGACCAAACACGAAGATGAAAACACATAAGAAACCAATGCGGTTTTACATTTTTACCAATCAATCCCCATTCATCGGGCATACATCAGAGAAAGAAAGATCAACCACTACTTAAATTGAATAAACCCCTACACCCTAAACAAATCACAAAATCATAGGGAAGCTGAAAACAAAAAATAACAAAGCATAAAGAAGCTAAAGTCCAAGTATTTCCTATACCTTGCTGTAATGCTATTCCAATTAACATATCAAGAGATCAATCAAAATGCACTAAAATCCCAGTAACTTGAAACTCACAACTTTGTTGAAGTTACTTACTTACCCCGCTGGCAATGATGACACCAGTGACAACCGGAACAAGTGTGAGATATGTGAGCCAAGCCTCCCTCTTAAACGTCATTAGGTAAGCAAAAACGGCAGTGAAGAAAGGCGTTGTGGCACCAATTGCTTGGTTAAACGACACAGGAAGGTACCTCAACGACACGTTCCCAAACACAACGGAGACACAAAAAATAAGGCTCAAAGCAGAGATCTTGAAGAACTGAACCCTGGATCGTATGGTTTGCAAAGGCACCACCTTCATCCACGCTATGGCAACATAACTGAACAAAGAACATGCTGTCATGTGGCACATGGTGAGGAAGATCGGGTACTTGAAGCCATAGTTGCTGAGAAGGTACTTGTTGAGAAGGAGAACGCCAATGTTGGAGGAGTACCATGAAGCTACAAGACCCACCGTGAAGAAACGGCTCGAACCCTTCATTCTGGGAACTGGGTCTTGGAGTTTTTCTTCTGGGTCCTGCGATTTCAATAGAAAGTTGTGAACTTTGTTGTTATTTATTGCTGGGTGCTGGATCTGGGCATTGCAGAAAAGGTGGTAGCTTTATGGGTGCATTTCATGGATCTATGCACCCAACAGTGTCATTTGCAATGAGAATTTAAGGATGGTGTTATGGGTCTGTGTCGGATTAAGAAAATTTTGGGTCTCTGTGTTTTGTGTGTGAATTGTGATTGAGTTCTCTTACTCTGCAGCAATGGAATTGCTAACTGAGAGAGAGAGAGAGAGAGAGAGAGAGAGAATTTAAAGCTGAAGTGATGAAGGGGTTGTGCGCGTTTATACTTATTCTAATTCTTAACGCGTATAGGAAGAAGATGCATTCCAAGTTTAGAACAGTGATTTTGTGATTTTGCAACTTTACGATACGGTTTTTATGTGTTTTATAAGGGAAGTCATTAAAAAAAAAAAGTGAAAATTCACTTACAGTTTTAGACATATTTAATTACATTATTACCTAATAATTTTTAATTATTAATTTTATATAAAGATAATTATACTTAAATTTTTGTCTTAAAAAAGAGCAAGAGTATATTTTAAAGTATTTCAAATTTTAATTTATTATAATAATTTTTATTTGTATATTTATTTCAAAAAAATAATCGATTATATTACTATTGATTTATGTTTGAATTGCTGTAATTGAAAATTTGTTTTAAGATAATTTATTATATTTAAAAATATTAAAATATTATTTTAAGTAGTACAATTTTAAAAGTAAGTACGAAATTATTGTATATATTATTATCTAATATTTGATACCGGTCGTTAAATAGTATAGTTATAGTTATAGTTATTATCGGGGAAAAAAGACAAATTTTTGTTCATAATCATAAGTTTCAAAATGCTGCTTTTGCTTATAATAGTTTTAAATTTATCAATTTTATTCTAATTTATTTTAGATTCTTATCCCAAATATAATTACTTTGCGATTTATTTTAAAAAAAATCTTTCCAATGATTCACGAACATGGTATAAGAATTAAACTTGGGATAATAAGCATGGTAATATGGTGCAATATCCTCCTACTCTAGTTGATATTAAGTAATTAATTAATATTAATATATATTTGCCATATTTATGTGTAATTTATCTGCATGATTGGGGGGAGGTGGGGGAATAATCAAATATATATTGTATCTTTAATTAGTTTAATTAAAGGGCACATGGTCAACTGGTTGAGGAAAGAGTTAAGAAATGGAAAAGTGGAAGAATCAAATTAAATAAATAAGTAAGATATATCCATGTTAATAATTTGGTTTTAAACGAATGAAAGAGGGGATGACATTTGGGAACTTGAATAAATAAAAAAGAGCATTGGATTCATGATCCATCCACCCACGAGCCACGAATCTGAATGTGGACAACTGGAAGATCAGAGATCGTAGGTGACGAGTGGAGTTAAGATGGAATAGAAGAATATTAGTATCTTAGAATTAGTCAAATTAGTCCAATTTAGATGCAAATTTGGACTAGTATTTACTATTTAGTAGTATTGTGAATTGGAGGAGAGAGGATATTATATTACTTTTTTTAATTTTAATATTTTAAATATTTTATACAGGTATATAATTATATTTATTTTTTTATGATATGTATTTATTTTGTT
Source organism: Arachis hypogaea (assembly GCF_003086295.3). Classification (NCBI taxonomy): domain Eukaryota; kingdom Viridiplantae; phylum Streptophyta; class Magnoliopsida; order Fabales; family Fabaceae; genus Arachis; species Arachis hypogaea. Next base: position 27,550,910 of record NC_092045.1, read on the forward strand.
ATGATATGTAAATATATTATTTAATAATTAGATGTAGCGTATAAAATTATTTTATATTTTATTAAAATTAAATTTTATTATTTATTAGTTATTACTATTGTTGTTGATTAACACGACACGGTTTTCACATCGATTAGGCCAAGAGGAGGTGCGAGGAAAGGCTGGTCCAAACGCCGCCTTGTCTGCTTTTCCACGTTTGAATTTTTCTTTTTTAAAAAAACAATCTCATGCATAGAGTATTAATACATATTAAAAACAGTTTAAATTATAATATACTAGCATTCAATTAAATTTATATATTTAAATTATTTTTTAAATAGCAAATTTAAATTAGATACTTTTACTAATATAGTAGATACAATCATACAATTCATTATTATGGGACCATGTATAAAAATTAAATTTTATAAAGAATAATTAATTGTTTGAACGTATAATCATTTAAATTCTTGATTCTGATTAAATAAATATATAAAATGTATTGAAATTAAATTAAAAATATAAAAATACATTTGATTTTCACATAGAATATAAAATAAAATTACTTCTTAAAAATATTATGACTAGGAGAATGAAAAAGTGAAAGTTTATTTAAATTTGATAAATTCAAAAATAAGAATACACTTTAATTTATTAATTTAGGACTACTTCATTATATTTTGACATAGTCTATGCAAAAAGACCATGCTTAAATTTGATTGGAATGTGATCCAAAGTAAAAAGAATTTTGCATTGGTAGAGAAAAGATCATATTGAAATTTGTGAGACCTATGTTAGAGTTGAAGCAATGCAACATTAGTACTCATTGATGAGTTAAATATTAATTTGATTTGATACTCAATTTAATCTTTATAATTTTGTTAGTTCCAATTTAATCTATTACTGAAATATTGATATGATATATTTACTTGACACAGTATTCTTCACGTAACCTGTTTACTGTTGAGTGTGTTTGGCAATGATTATATGTCGTAGCGGAGATATTAGATAACTCAATCTAGTCCTACAATTAAAATGAATCCTTAAATAAAGTCCCAAAATTTTTTAAACTAATCATCTATTGTCGTCTTCCCAGAGATAATTGAGAGTAGCAATCAAAATTCTGTTAGGTCACGTTCACATAGAACCAACTTTTTTCATCTGTCTCATCACATCAACCACACTCACCATTCCCATCGCATTCCTATCCAAACCACCGATCCTCCCCTCTTCTTTAAATTCTATACCACCAATAACTCCAGACCCACCACATCATAAACACATGCAATTCGTAGTGACTTGTGATAGCAATAACAACAAAAGAGAGAGGTAGGAGTGACCTTCAAATCTCGTATCATGGACTCAGTCGGGGTCATGGACCACGTAGGAGTGGCATTCGAAATTCTTATTTTTTTTTTGTTTTCCACCGATATTCGTAAACTTTCACTCACAATGTCGCCTTGAAATGGCATCATTTTAGTCCCTCTCTCCTTCAACACAAAGATTCGTCGCAACTGCTACAACATTGACATCGCTCAAATCATCGGTGCATTATGGTACAATAACTTTGTCTTCTCTTTTGCTTCTCTTTCTGTCTGTCTCTCTACTCCTTTTTCTGCTTTTCAAAAAAAAAATCGAATTTTTTTATTGTTGTTATTGATAGTGAAGGGAGTTAGAGTGAAGCTTGTACATAGAGAGAAAAATAATGGTGGTTGTCATAGTGGAATGGTTAAGAATCTTTGATGTGTAATATAGTTTAGAAGGAGATTTTTAACACTCATCCATACTTAAACGATGTTGCTTTCATAGGATTTGGGTACAAACACAATGTTGTCTAAGATGTGTTCTATGTGTTAAGTAAATATATTAGATTAGTTTCTTGTGACGTTTGAGAGTTCTAATTAAAGCTAACGAAATTGTAAAGGTTAAATTGAGTATCAAGACAAATTTCAGAAGCCAAATTGAAATTTAATTTACTCATTGATTCTTTCGATAGATAGATTATGGAGTTAATAAAGAGATAAATATATTTTTTTGTCTTTTATGTTTGTTAGAGATTTTTAAAATATTCTTAAAATTTATTTTATTTTAATTTTTATTTATAAAATTTTTTATTTGTATCAAATACATTTCTATCAGTTAAATTTTTAAAAAATTTAAGATCAATTTAGTAATAATATATGATAATTATGTTTGATTTGTTTGTATTAAAAGTTATTCTTGTGAAATTATTGCTAAACTCATATTAAAGACATATTTAATATAAATTAAAAATTTTTAAGATAAAATTAAAATAAAATAAAATTTAAAAATATTTTTAAAATTTTTAATAAATTTTAATATATATATATATATATCATTTTCCTCCTCCTCTTCTTATTGGAATTTCTTCTCCTCCTTCCTTTTCCTCCTACTCCTCCTTATGTCGTTCTTAATGATAATGAATAATTCAAGTTTAGATTGTCAATTGAACCAAAACGAAATTAATTATTATTTTGAATTCAATCAAGTAGCTAACGTGTGGTTCGATTCAAGTTAATTTTTTAGTTAGTAGTTTATGATTCTGTAGGTGAATAATGTTTCATCCTTGATGGTTTGAATTGAATGTAATGTAAAAGTTCTGCATTAAAAAAAATATTTTTCTATATTTGTAGCAAATTTGGGTGTAATACGAGATATTTAGGTGTAACACGAAGACATTTGAGTGTATTCTTTTAAAATTTTCGATGTATGTGTGCTGATAAATTCTGCATAATTCAAAGCTCTTCTTCTCCCTCTTCCTCATCTTCTGTTGCTTCTTCTTCTTTTTCATCATCATCTTTTTTTTCTTATTTTATCTTCTGAAGTTTTTTCTTGTTTTACTCTTTTAACAAGAATAAAAATAAAAAAACAAACAAAGAAGAAGAAGAAACATATAATGGTACAAAATTACTTGAAAAATGATGAACTTACATTCATTCAACTAAAAGAAAGAAAGAAATAAGGAAAAAAAGAAGAAGCAAAAAAATGCAGCATTAGAGGAAACATTTTTCTGTATTTATAGCAAATTTGGGTGTAACACGAAGATATTTAGATGTATTGTTTAAGAATTTTCAGTGTATATGTGCTGATAAGTTCTGCATAATTCAAAACTTTTCCTCTTCTTCATCCTCATCTTCTGTTGCTTCTTCTTCTTTTTTTCATCATCATCACCATCTTCTTCTTCTTCTTTTCTTATTTATCTTTTTCTTTTTGTTTTACCTTCTCAAGTTTCTTCTTGTTTTACTCTCTCACCAACACCACCACCTCCTCCTCCTCCTCTTCTTCCTCATTCTTTTTTCATTGGAATTTCTTTTCTTCCTTCCTTTTTCTCCTTCTCCTCCATCATCAGTTATCTCGTTGTTGAAAATAATGAATAATTCAAGTTCAGATTGTCAATTGAACCAGAACGAAATTGATTATTTTGAATCCAATCAAGTGGCTGAGGTGTGGTTCAATTCTAGTTAATGTTTTCGTTAGTAGTTTATGATTTTGTAGGTGAATAATATTGATTTTGTTTATACAAATTATTGTTCATTGTTGATGGTTTGAATTGAATGTAACGTAAAAGTTCTGCATTAAAGAAAATATTTTTCTGTATTTGGGTGTAACATGAAGATATTTGGGTGTAACACGAAGACCTTTCGGTATATTCTTTAAGAATTTCGGTGTATGTGTGCTGATAAGTTCTGCATAATTCAAAACTCTTCTTCTCCCTCCTCATCATCTTCTAGTGCTTCTTCTTCTTCTTTTTCATCATCATCATTATCATCTTCTTCTTTTTTTTTAATTCGTCTTTTTTTTCTTGTTTTATATTCTCAAGTTTTTTCTTATTTAAATCTTTTAATAAGAATAAAAACAAAAAAATCAAACAAAGAAGAAGAAGAAACACATAATGGTACAAAATTACTTGGAAGAGAATGAACTTATATTCGTTCAACTAAAATAAAGAAATAAGAAAAAAAAAGAAGAAAAAATGCAGTATTAGAGGAAATGTTTTTCTATATTTGCAACAAATTTGGGTGTAACACGAAGATATTTGGGTGTATTATTTAAGAATTTTGGTGTATGTATGCTGATAATTTCTGCATAATTCAAAACTCTTCCTCTTTCTCCTCTTCATCTTCTACTACTACTTCTTCTTCTTCATCTTCTTATTTCATATTCTCATAATTCTTTTTGAAAGAAAAAAATCAAATAAAGAAGAAAAAAATACATAATATTGTAAAATCAATAAAAAGAGAAGGAAGTATAAAAATGCAACAACAACAACAGTAATAAAAAATGAAGATGAAGATCAAACGGTATTTAATTTTGATATGGAACTATGAAGGGTGTTGAACCAGAATATGGGAAGGGAGGGTGTTGAACAGGAATGTGGTGTCAGGAAGGAAGGGAAATCGGACCGTGCGACAGACCTGCCTCAACTCGGAGGGTACGAGTTGTGTGTGAGCTACAACTCGGAGGGTACGAGTTGTGTGTGACAAAGCGCAGGGTCCGAGTTGCTGCATGCTGGACACGCGGCACTCATACGTTCCTCCCCAGACGGTGACCCACATAAAAGGTTGGTGGAAGGAAAATAAACACTCACCATCCGAGTTTCACATTTCAGCCATCACTTTCCATTCAAAAACTCCATTGCTCTTCTTCATCCTTCTGTTGGTGCTTTGCATGCTGGAGAAGAAGGAAAGATGCCCAAAAAAAATAAAACCAAAGATGTTGATCGTCCTGAGTTGCATATTATACACTATCTCAGTGTACCTGATTATGTAAGTTTGTTATCATTTTTTTAATTTTTATAATTATAATTAATATTGTTAAAATGTTAGTAGTTATTATCATTGTTAGGATCTGAACTTAGAAATAGGTATATAGAATAGAATAGTTAGGAAATAATTTAAATTTTTTTTAATTTTTTCACTGTTTCTGTATGAAATTTATTATTGTTAGTATGTTAATGGTTTTGCTGTATAGATTGGCTTCTCTTTATTGTTGTTGCGGTGATTAAAATAATAAAAACGTAGGAATTTTTTTTATTTGTGTAAATTTTTTTTGTATAATTTGGCTTACCGGTATAATTTTTTTCAGGATTTTTTTGTTATAATTTTTAGAATTTAAGAAGTGAAATATTATTAGAATAGTTAGAAAATAAATTTTAAAAATAAAGAAAGAGTGCCGAATTGTTGATAATTTTTGGATACAGTATGTTTTTTTTTTTTGAATAAATTTATAAATTCTTAATTATTTATAATTGTTGCTGTATTAGTAAATTATTGGTGTGGCTACAATAAAATAATAAAGAGGTGTAGAAAATGATAAATAAGAACTGCATAATAATCGAAAGCGTGTTACTTTAATTAATTGTAATTATCATCATTATAAGAGATGTTAATTAATTATTATTGTTAACAGAAAACAAATTTAAATAGATATTTACGATAATTGTTAATGTTTTTTAAATTTTAGAAATATATGTTTAAATTTATTTAAGTAATAGGTAACATGTTAATATTATTTAAGCAATAGTGTGTGAGTTGACTAATGACTTGTTTTGGTTTTTTTAGAAATTAAGAATGTTGACCTGTGACCATCCACTTCCCCCGGATCGGTACAACGATCGGGTGGAAGACCATTTACGAGTTATTGGATTCTATCATGCATCTCAAATTGGTGTCGTACAAAATCAGAAAGCACTCGTGAATGCTCTAATAGAACGGTGGCACCCTGAAACACATACGTTTCACCTTCCAATTGGTGAGTGTGCCGTAAGTCTTGAAGACGTGGCTCTAATTCTTGGTCTCCCGACGGATGGTCTTCCAGTTACTGGGATGACAATGAGTAGCTTCTCAGCGTTGGAGGCAGAATGTTTGCATCAATTTGGAGTGGCACCGAGTAAGGTAGAGTGTAGAGGATGTTGTATAAAACTGACTTGGCTGCGGGACCTAAAAGAAAACATTCAGTTGGCTGATGACTTAAGTATACAGAGGTACGTGAAGTGCCATATTATGTTGCTGATCGGGACGATCTTGTTTGGGGATAAATCTGGGGCAGCTGTGCACTGGAAGTTCCTACCCTTGCTTCGTGACTTTGCCAGTATTGGACATTATAGTTGGGGTTCGGCTTGCCTTGCACACCTCTACAGGGGGTTATGCAGGGCATCTCGTTATAATTGTAAGGAAATAGATGGTCCAATAACACTTTTGCTTGCTTGGGCTTGGCTCCGACTGCCATATCTGTCGCCGATCCCGAGAGAGCCCCACAGCTTTCCATTAGCCAACAGGTAATGTCACGTTACAATCTACTCGTAGCTTTACATTTTAAATTCAGTTTATCTAATTGAATATGTGATATTAGGTGGCGTAACTGGGAGCGTGGTGATCGACGATATAGGTATTTGAATCTAGCTCACTTTAGGAAGGCCTTTGATGAACTTCAGGAAGGCCAGGTGTGGTTTACTAAAATATTTATGATTTTGGGTCATTTTAATTAGGCATTTTTATTGTTATTGATGATCTGGGTTGTATTCATGAGTATCTTTTATTTTTCCCAGTTTGTGTGGGTTGCGTATGCTGTGGATCGCGTGAATCCGAACATAATTCCTCCTGAGATCTATATGCAATCGGTTGTGTGGTCTGCTACTGTTCCGTTGGTGTCATTTGAATGTATCGAGTGGCATGCTACCGACAGGTACAGGCGACAGTTTGGTTTCGTTCAGGAAGTACCTCAGCAGGAGCAGAGTCTTGACAAGGCGCATGGAGAAGTACTGACTGGTCCTAAGAATCTTAACTGGGCCACAACACCGACTCATTCAATTTGGGTTATGCATTGGACAAACAGGTATAACTACGTTCTTTCTGAGCTTCCCATGCCTTCACAGCATCCATTGGAAACTTATATGCACTGGTACCGGTCAAAATATGGTAACCACTTGTACTTGTCGAATCTTGTGGGTCAAGAAAGTGATGACGATAATCAGGATATGGATGAGGGTAATCAGGATATGGATGATGGTGCTGAGGGTATGGATGAGGATAGTCAGGATGGGGATAATGACAATGAAGAGCTGGAGCCACAGCCGGTGCCGCCTCCTAGTTCCAATCCAGTTCCACTAGAACAACCTCAGTTTTCAGGCCAGTATGTTCCTCAGACACAGTTCTCCCCGTCCGTTCCAATGCCGCATCAATATTGGGGTATGTCACAGTTTGAAGCAGGAGAAGGAGGTTCTTTTAGTCAGTTGCTTGAGTTCATGGGTGCAGATGCTGGACAAACACAATATCCCAATCAGCCTGATTTCTTGGCAGGTAGGTATTCATTGGATGCAAGGCTCCCGTGCCATACCTCGTCGGTCGCTTCAGGAGGGTTCGTATCTGTCGATTCTAGTAGAAGTGTAGGTGGACGCGGAGTTCTTAATAGTCAAAATCCTCATCGTGTTGACATGGGACCACTTCAAGAAGATGATAACCCACTCGAGCAAGACACTAATGCGTATCTAGTAGATAACCCGGATGACGAGGATGATGATGACGAGGATGAAATAGAGGAGTTCGATGAGGATGAGGAATCCCGCAATGATGGTATTAGGCTTCGTATTTTCCTTTACATATTCGATTTTATGTTCATTTTGTGTTCACAAGTGGTATCCATGTTGGTTTGAGTACTTTATGTTACATTATTTAATTGTTATCATTAATTTGTGTTCATAAGTGGTATCCATGTTGGTTTGAGTACCTTATGTTACAATATTTAGTTGTTATCATTAATTTGTGTTCATAAGTGGTATCCATGTTGGTTTGAGTACCTTATGTTACAATATTTAGTATTATCATTAATAAGGCTTCATAAGTGGTATCCATGTTGGTTTGAGTACTTTATGTTACATTATTTAATTGGTATCATTAATAAGGCTTCATAAGTGGTATCCATGTTGGTTTGAGTACTTTATGTTACATTATTTAATTGTTATCATTAATAAGGCTTCATAAGTGGTATCCATGTTGGTTTGAGTACTTTATGTTACATTACTTAATTGTTATCATTAATTTGTGTTCATAAGTGGTATCCATGTTGGTTTGAGTACCTTATGTTACAATATTTAGTTGTTATTATTAATTTTATTTTTCTTTTATACAGGCGGGTCACAAACTCCGGATGACAAAGGCAAAGGTTACAATTTGAGGATTGATCCACCACGTCGTAGCGCTAATCGCTACACGCCGTCTGTGTTAAAAAAGGCCGCGAAAAAATGCAAGAACATAGTGACACATGTAAAGTGGTCAATGAGAAAGTAGTTGTGGTGTAATAGTCTTATTTATGTATGCATGACTTATAGTAACTATTTATTAATACTTATCTGGAGTATGGTTTGTTTAGAGTAACTATGTATTAATAAATTTGGCTACGGACTATGTTTTAGTTGATTGTTTGTTTAGAGTTTTTATGTATGAACGTATTGAATGGATTAAATATGTCGACTATATTTCTTTATGTCAGATTATAAAATGTTACAGATGGAGATTAAGGCTGGGTTGCCATAGTTTATAACACAACACAGAACAGGTTTCAAATAACAAAGTCGCTTAATTCAAACTCACAACTCATGACAAACCATATATTGCCACATAGATAATGTCACATACATAATATCAACGCAGAATAAGATTCTACTAATGCTCTCTATTGGCATTTGCACCACCTTGCTGACGGCATCTGCCACGGCTGTGCCCCTCAGCCCCACAAAGCGTACATCGCCTAGGCCGACGTAACATCCGTGTGTCCATCTCGTTCAAGAATCGCGTCATTTTTGGGCGACCTTTCCCGAGGCGTCTCAAGAACGGATTCGGGATGAACCGAGGTCCGTTGTAAGCAGGCCATGTAGTAGGGTTACCTAATGGCCTAAACCTTGCTCGGTACAACCGCCGAACTTGGTCCATCTTATACACATCATGAACATACATTTGCCAATCCAGTCGCTGGTTGGCACAACATGCAAACACATGTCGACAAGGGATCCGGTCCACCTGGAACTCACCACAGTCACATCGTAGCCCACGTAGGTCCACTGCAAACTCCATTCCACTTGGCATCTCACGCACCTCAAAGACCTCGTTCTGCCGGTCAAAGCAGCTAACCTGAATGTTTCCTGACGCTAGTTGGTTTGCATGCAACTTCGAGGTAACGACATCGGAAAACACATGGCCAGCATTAATCCGGGCTTCCGCTTCCGCTCTTTTTCGGGTAAACAACTCATTCAGCCTGTAGAATGTTGCCTTCACAAGGGCTGTCACGGGGAGATTGCGTGCACCCTTCAATACTGAGTTGATGCATTCGACTAGATTTGTCGTCATATGACCCCATCTATATCCACCATCAAAAGCCAACGCGTACTGTTCCCGGGGGATTCGGTTTAACCAGTCAGTGTATGCCTCATCCCGTTCTCGTAAACGTTGGTAACGCACCTCGTACTCACGCACCGTCCTCGAATATCTTGCAGGATATAAAGAAATTATTGAGACAATATTGGTGAACACCTTAATTCAATCGAACTCTTATATTAAATTAATTAGCTACTCTGCTAGTTACCTATGTTGACGACAAGTTTCTGCAAGTACGGAGCCTTGAATTTCCTCAAAAAATTGGACTCTATATGCCTGATGCAAAACATATGAAAGGCTCTCGGAGGTGACCAAGCCCCATTACTCCTTTCCACAGCTGCATTTATGGATTCATGACGGTCAGATATAAGCCCCACACCATCCCGAGTGACAACGTGCTGACGAAGGTTACTCAGAAAAAAGTGCCACGCATCTGAAGTCTCTCCCTCCACAATAGCAAACGCAATTGGGACGATATTGTTGTTGCCATCCTGTGACACGGCCACTAGTAGACAACCCTTGTACTTTCCATACAAGTGGGTCCCATCGACCTGGACAACTGGCTTACAATGTCTGAAAGCTCGAATGCAGGGGTAATAACTCCAAAATACACGATGCAATACCCGAATATCAGTCACCAAGTCATCACCTTGATATGCAGGCATAGTCTCAAAATGAACAACAGCTGACGGCTCCTTGTGACACATGGCCTCAAACCATATAGGCAACGCTTCGTACGATGCCTCCCAGCCTCCAAATATTTTTTCCACTGCCTTTTGCTTAGCCAACCATGCTTTCCGATAGCTAACAGTGTAGTTGAACTTCGATTGGACCTCCGCTATAACCGATTTTACCTTTAAGGCGGGGTCAGCCTCAACCAACGGCTTAATTGCTTCTGCAATCGTTGTTGAGTCCAGCTTAGAATGATCCTGACAAATTGTTGCTCTGGTACATGTGTGACTGCCATTATACCTCCTTACAACCCAACAGTACTTCCGGCTGATCATGCTAACCCGGATAAGCCAATCACATCCTGACCCATACTGTATACACTTCGCATAAAATGTCAACGGCTCAGACTCATACACCCGATAATCTACGCTTCTTCGTATAGTATACTCTTTTATCGCCTTAACAACAGCATCCCTCGAACTGAATTCCATCCCAACGGCAAATTCACCATCTGCGACAACAGGAATTTCTGCGAACAGCCATACAACAGATTTTAGAAACATAAATATTTAAACTATCGAAAATAAAGGTAAAACAAATGATGACTAAATCAATTATAAAAAAAACCCTCCAAGCTAATTATTTTTAACTAATTTACTAACAGATATTTATACTCAACTAATCAACTAACAGATCCTCATTTTAATTAAACTAATTTAGTACTTATATTTACTTATTTAACTAATAAATTCCTATTTATATTCAGTTAAATTTAATTTAAAGAACTTCAGAATTAACAAATTTTAATTTACCTAACTTACCTATATTGACTTAATATCTTCGAATTTAACCAATTTTAATTAATTTAATTTACTTCTTATACTTACTTAATTTACTAATCTTGGCCTATTTATACTAACTTACATTTAATTTAACTAAATTTAACCCGGTTAACAAATTTTAATTTAACTAACTTCCTTATATTTACTTAATAACTTCCAATTTTACCAATTTTAATTAAACTAATTTTCTAGTTATATTTACTTAATTAACTAATAAATTCCTATTTATATGGACTTAATTTTAATTTAACTAAATCTAACAAATTTAACAACATTTAATTTAACTAATTTACTTATATTTACTTAATAAATACCAATTTAACCAATTTTAATTAAACTAATTCACTAATAAATTTCAATTTATAAATACTTAATTTATAAAATTAACTCATAATTATGGAGAATCACGTACCAGTATTGATATAATCCGGAAACTCCGGAACATGCATGGCTTCCAAATCCAAAACTCGCATGAATGATGGCTCCTCAAACGGCACATCCTGTGCCAGAGCAGTTGCGACATCAGATACATCCGGAGCCATACCTCCGTCACCTGGAACCCCATCTCCATCTGGACCAACAACTTCGTAGTTGCTTTCGAACTCATCCTCGCTGTCACTATTGTAATCCTCCCGTACAATATTACGGTCGGCCTCACATTGCTCAAACTCCACATACAACTCGATGAACGACACCTGTCTCCGATTTTCAATATACATGGAAAACATATCTTGCATGCTCACTTCGTCCGTTACATATTTCGTTTGAAACTGGACGAATCCACCAAACACTTGTACAGGATTTCTGTATAGAATACATGATATCCTTCTTGCCCTCTCAGAATCAATCCTTTCACATATCACACCCTTTAACTCTTCAAATGAGATTGTAAAAGGAATCACCAGATCTAATGGATTCTCACAAACAAATGTTACTCCTTCAGATGTTTGTAACAAAATCTGACCAAAATAATACACTTTCAATAACACTCTATCACTCATTTCTCTCAATCACATTAACAACCTCATAGACTTGAGTTTCAGATTTTCGACTACTTTACTAAACAAGGTACGAAGGAGATGAAATAAAAAACACAGCACCGTTGAAGAAGGGGGAAGAAGAAGACGCGAGAGTGATGTCTCTGATCTGCATTTTCACCAACTTTTATTAAAGTCCCCACCAAATCGGACCATGCGATTTCATAACTGAATTCAAATAAATAATATAATATAACAAATCGTACCCTCCGATTTCACAACGCAAAAAAAATAAAAACTTCAACTCGGATGGTCCGATTTCCATCCTCCAGAAATTCATCATCTCTCCTCCCGCAAATCGGACCTAACGATTTGCATCAAAAATCCAAACTCCAACAACTCGCACCATCCGAGTTGTGGTAGCTGACAATAAGGAAAAAAGCTGCCCCACAATTACGTATTACGCTCCCAACCATCCATAACCATGTAACACACACACAAAGGCTCCATATCCATAAAAATGAGCCGGAGGAGGAGTAACGTGAAGCGCGCTATGAAACCGTTGAGTAGTGAGTGTCCTTTTTGTTGAATTTAGCCTAACTTATATGACTTATAAACTAAACTGACTTATATATTTTAAGTAATTTCTCAGATTTACAACTTTTATTATTTTAGTTTTTTAGATTTAAAATTCATTATATTAGTTTCTAAAATTTAATTCCAAACACTATTAATTCCTAAATCTTTTTCGGCATTAAATCAACAAACAAAATACCTTTTGATAGATAAACTAATTTAATTCACTATTAGATTTTTTAGAAAAATAATTCTCCACATACAAGCGTTTTTTTATACAAGTCTTTACAAGTCATTTATATTAACGCGCTTCGAACCGTTACTGCACGTTTTCACTGCACCTTCTTCTTCTTCTTCTTGCTGCACGTTTTTCTTCCTCTTCCTCTTCTTCTTCTTCTTTTCTTTCATTTCTTGCCTTCTCTTTCTCTTTCGTCATTTACGTGCTTTTTTCTCTGTTTTCTTTCTTCGTTATTCTCGATTTCCATTGTTTTTTGACATCAAGCTCTAAAATCATTTTTTGAAGAAGAAGAAGCAGCAGAAGATGAGGAGGAGAAAGAGAAAGAGTTCTGAATTATGCATAAGGTGTACTTCAACGAATTTTGTGTGTATTTCTGTAATCCTTTGGGTGTATTTCTATAATCGTTTGGGTGTATTTCTGTAATCATTTGGGTATATTTCTAAAGTTCTATTATCTTCAAATTTGGCAAGAAACTCATTTTCATGGAGGAAGAAGAAGAAGAGTCGTTCATAATGCATGGTAAGTAGCGCGCTTTGAAAATAGAAAGTGATTGAATAACGTGTGTTTATTTACTCTTGAATGTAGGAGTGTAATGCATGTATTTTGTTGGACTTGTGCCAACTTGTAAGACTTGTAAGCCGAAAAGACTTGTATAGGTAGTTTCAAAATCTAAGTTGACACACATATTATCTAAGATTATTTGACTATTAACCGGTAAAATACTATAATAGAATGAATTACCTTTAATAAATAAGATATTTTTGTTTTTTGGACTTGGTAATAAATAAGATACTTAAGTAAGAAAAAGAAATCCTTTGGACGTTCTGTCCTTTTTTTTTTTTGTCATGGATATTCGTTTTTGTTTGGTGAGCATTTCCGGTTTTTGTGGGTCATCGAAAAGTTTTTATTTTGTCGTGGGGTGGTGAGCATATTAAACTTTTTTGTTATAACATTACTCCCAAAACACCTTTACGGCAATATCAGCCCAAAACGAATGAAATACTATCATTAGTCCAAATACAAAGGGCATTAAAAAAATTATTAGACCAAAAGTTAGTTTCAGCCGTTAAATTAGGCACAACAGTATATATAACAAAAGTGAGGGAAAAAAATGTCATACAAAAGTTTTCAATGCAAAAGCAAAACACATGTTAAATAAGAAAACAAAAGCCTCGGCAAAAATAAAAAATAAAAAACAAAAGCAATAATATAACATGAGTTTTGCTCTAATAATTTTTTTTTTTTAGTTTTGCTGACGAAAGTCCTTTAAAATTATTCATCGATAAATATTTATAAAAAATACAAAATTTAAAATTTTAATATATTTATTAAAAATATTTAATAATAATAATATAATTTTTAATTTTAATACACTAATAATACAAAATATTTTATATAATCATCTAATTATATATTTTTAAATAATTATTTATGTAATTAATATAAAAAATAATTATTTTATTAATATGACATTACATCATTAAGTGTATATATAAAATTGTTTTAAACTATTTTTGAGTCAAATTCATATAATATTATGGGGTAATTAACAATTTGCAAATTACCTTTGAAAGTGGCCAATGCTTAGGTAGAGAGATGGCTCCTCCTTCAGAAGCAGCCTTCACTACCATGGAACCTCTGTTATCCCCAATTACTTTTGAATCATTTCTACTCCAATTACCAAAACATTGAACCCTTTGGACCCTCCAACTTGGAAGGATCAACAATGGTGGCAATCCCACTCTATAGCTTCTTCCACCACCAATAGAGTACTTTCCCCTCATCACATGCTTCTTCACCTTTCCTGAAATTAAGATTAAAATCCAATCCAATCCCACAAAATCAGCAATTTATTATTATTATTATTATTATTATTATTATTATTATTATTATTGGTTTGACACATAATCAAACATGCCTTGTTCCTTGGAAAATATAGATGTGAAGATATATTGAAAGAAATTAAAGGGTGTTTTTGACAACAAAGTAGTAGTAATAAACTAATAATAGTACATGCCAGTTATAGTTGTGACACTTGTTGCTGGGTTGAAAAGCGCAATTGGAGCCATTGGAGTAGGAAGCTCAAGAATCTATGTTGGAACTGGAGAGAGAGAAGATGGAAGTTCTAAGTTCAAATAAGTGGGGGATGGATCAAAATTTAAGAGAGGAAAGAAAACAAGCAAGTGAATATAGACTATGATTGAGTGTAGATTCAATGCTGAAAGCGATGATTTAGGACTTTAGGTACTTTACAAACAACAACACACGAATATTTTTCAGTTAGTAGATAAAATCTACAATAATCAACGTGCCATTAACGTCCATGGGTCTAAGCTTGATGAATAATAATTCTACATGGTACTTGGTACATTTGCTAAGGCAATAAAATTACAAAATAAATATCTTGGAAAAAATAAAAAAAATGACTCTTTTCTATGTTTTTTTTTTCTAGGTTAGGATCTATCATCTCATCATCATTAACTGTTTAATTACAAGTCCGTGAGTGAATAAATAAAAATGAATGAAAAGAGAAAAAAAGAGAAAAGGATAAAACGTCCCACCTCTGACGACCAAGGCAAGTGTTGACGAGTATGGGACTTTGGAGAATTAAGATTTATTGGAAATCCACGTGGCATCACGAGAGTGGTCCATAGATATTTAAATGTAGATTTCTCTTTAGTCCTTAGCAAGTAACGGTGACGTACGTGGACAATATTTACTTAGATGATTGTAACATATATAGACGAATGAACTACTTTTAAAGTTTTGGTTTAAGTTTCTAAATAAAATGTTGCTTCCTTGCTTACAGCTCTCAGATCATTAAGTGCATAAAATTTTTTTATTAAACATTAATTATTAAATCAGTTATTATATATTTAAATATATATATATTAATTTATATTTTCATTTAATAATAAATGACTAAAATAATTAACTTTATAATAGATAAATAATGATTTTCTTTACGATTAATATAATAAAAATAAAAAAAAGTATGACCTGAGCTGACAGTGACATTCCTCGCGTGGGGCATCTTCAAAGAGGATATTCGAATCTAATACCACTGCTTTCTTGTTCCTGTCTCGGTTGACCCAATTGTCATCGCAATTTGCAAGTGGTGGTTTTCTCGGGAATGGACTTCTGTTTTTTTTTCCGAAAATTTACTCGTTTAGTTGTATAATTAATTAAAATATTTATTACGGTGCTTATATATAAGTAGGTAATTTATTAAAAAAGATAAAAATTAATATTTAATTTAAAAATTATAAAAATAAATAACTTTTAAATATTTAAAATTTATTATAAAAAAAAAGTTGGATAAATTCAGTGTCAAATTCATAGGAGTAAAAAAATTTATCATTAATTAATGAGTAAAATATATTTTTTATTTTTAAAATTTGTAAAAATTTTAAAAGTATTCTTATATTTTATTTTGTTTTAACTTTTGTCTTATAAATTTTTTATTTGAATTAAATATATTTTTGATTAATTTTTAAAAAAATTTAGAATTAATTCAATAATAATTATATAAAAACAACTTTTAGCACAAACAAATCAAACATAATTATCATATATCATTGTTGGACTGATTTTAAATTTTTTTAAAATTTAACTTTTAAAAATATATTTGATACAAATAAAAAATTTTTAAAACAAAATAATTTTTTTTACATGTATTTAATTTTGAAAAAATTACACCAAGAATCATTAACAAAGATTACCATCAACAAAAGAATCAATGCATCCGAGATATAGTTTTGTTTATATTTGAGTGTGTTAGTCGAAAAATATTTTCGATTAGGGTAAATTAATTTGAAGGGTTAAAAAGGTCGATTGAGATGGAAACAGATATCGAAAAGATACACGTGCAGGCATTAGTTGGGAGTTACTCGACACAAACTCCATTTCGGACACCTTGTTAAATCGAACGGGCCTAGTCGAATAAGTATTCGAATGAGAAATCGAATAGTTGCTCGAATAAGGGATCGAACGGTTACATAAGTGGAGAAGTTGAAGGTTTTCATCTCATGAGAAATTTATGGGTAACGTTTATTGGTAAAGAGAGGGAATGGTTACCTAGGAGTGCGCATACAAAGACATTACAATGTAATTAATAATCGGTTAGAGAAATAGACTATAAATATTAGAAAGTTTTAGGGAATAAAGGTTGAGACTTTCTGAGTCTACTTCGA
Source organism: Arachis hypogaea (assembly GCF_003086295.3). Lineage (NCBI taxonomy): Eukaryota > Viridiplantae > Streptophyta > Magnoliopsida > Fabales > Fabaceae > Arachis > Arachis hypogaea. The sequence goes on from NC_092045.1 coordinate 27,567,776, forward strand.
GTTAATTATCTGTAGGGTTCCTTCCACATGTCTTTCTTTTCCATTTACATTTTCTGTAAACTTTATCTTTCAAGCAAATTTATGTTTCAAGCAATGTTTAATTTTCAAAATTCAAGTTACATTTCAGTATCTTTAATTTTCATGCCCAAAGTCCTTTGACCCAGTTGAAGGCACCTTTACTGCTTTCTTTAAATTTTAACGTATTCATTTTCTATTTCAGCCAATTTACTTTTCGAAAAACTTTAATTTTTTACTTCTTTTATTCTTTTACAAATTTCAATTTATTTTTCATTTCGATACTCGTCTAATTCGAGACGCTTTTATGCACTCATAGAAAACTGGTACCTGCAAAAGAGGAGTAGGTTTCGCTCCCAGACTATTAGAATTGAACCACCATTGATTTGCTAAAAATCGACAAAACAAATCGACACGCCCGGTGGGACAGTTTTAAAATCGAAGTGTGTCAAATAAATTTTTGGTTTCATTTGGTGTATGCGATTGCGAAGTGGAAAGATCATTCACATAGCTGATGAATTGTCGAATGTGAATGGTGGTTCGTCCACCAATGACAGTATACCAATAACTGTGCAATCTGCAAACGTGACTTCACATTTGGAAGGTGTAATTGGAAGTAAAAGTATTGCAGTTACTACCATTCAAACTGAAACTGTGGGACGTAATATTCGTCCATGTGGTACTTTGCCACCAATCCAGCCTCCATTAACTACTAGATGGCCTCCTTATGGTCTTCCTTCTAGTTATACCCCACCAGTGAGTGGTTTTGCTCCTCCTGTTCGTTTCGGGAGTACAAGTGGAGTGAATAATTCTCAAAACCCACAACAGCATTCCAAGTTTTCTCGTGATTATAATGTGGGCTCTACATCGAATGCTGTTAATTCTATGGCAGTATATCGACAACATGTAGAGGAAAGTCATCATGACTTAGTCAACTTGCTGACTCAGCAAATGACCACAATTCTAAATCCTATGATAGCTGATCACGAATCGAAATTCGAACGTCTTGCTAGACAAGTCGAACGAATTGCTCGAATCGTGGATTATGAGGATGGTGAGAGGCATGATGCCAAGGGAAATAATGAAGGATTCAAAAATTTGTTTCAAAACTAAAACAATGTTTTAAATAGAGAAAATCCTCATATAGTTCCCCATGGGGAAGATGCAGATGAGGTTCTAGCCAAATTACGTGCTAATCATGGTGGTGAACATTATCAAGTCACCAGAATTGTGGAAGAAGTGCTCAATCGAGTGGGTTTGAATGTTGGTTTTATGAATTGACCTACCCCATTTTGTATCTGCTTTCCCTCAAGTTGTTCAAATGGCTGAAGTGCCGAGAGGGGTAAAAAATTCAAAAATAATTACAAAATTTGCAGGGAAAATAGAAAAATCAACCACTGAACATGTTGCTCGATATTTGGTTGAGATTGGAAATCTAGCCAATGATGAGAATTTGAAAATGAAGTTTTTTCCTTCTTCATTAACGAAGAATGCGTTTACTTGATTTTCGAATCTCAGACCAAATTCGATAACAACATGGAATCAGTTGGAAACTGCTTTTCACGCTCAATTTTATCGAGGAAAATTAAATGTGGCAGTTACTGATCTAGTGGCTTTGAAACGTGAGGATGGTGAAACCATTGATGATTATATAATACGTTTCAAAAATGCTAGAAGCAGATGCTATGTTTCATTACCTGAGAGTGAAGTGGTGAAAATAGCAGTTATGGGGTTAGAATTTTATATGTGTCGAAAGTTGCTTAATGTGCATATCCCTGACTTGGCCCATCTGGCTGAAAAGGTTCGTCAGGTTGAACTCATGAAAAAAGAAAAGGAGAAACATAGGAATGAACAGAAATTAAAGAGTAAACCTTTTACTCGAAAAGAGAAAGTCGCTTATGTGACTATGGAGTCCTCGGAAGAGGAACTCGATTTCGAGACAGAAATTGATTTGGCTGAACTTAAGAAGGGCCCTCCATATATTTGCTCTTTACTTAAAAAGCTTCCTAGTAATGAAAAATCGAATGAATCAAAACTGAAAAGTAGGAAAAAGTATAGTTTTGATATTTCGAAATCTTATCAGATTTTTAATGTGTTGCTTAAAGATAAACAATTAATTCTGCCTGAGGGTAGAACTTTACTTTCGGTGAAAGATTTAAAAGGGAAACCTTATTGTAAATTTCACCAAGCAACTAGTCATTCAACTAGCAGTTGTGTTTGTTTCAAGGACTTAATTCAGGAAGCTATAACGGAGGGACGTTTGAAATTCGATGATGGAAAGAAGGAAATGAAGGTGGATGTTGATCCTTTTGATGCGGATGCTAGTTTCATTGAATCGTGTTTCGGAGTGAACATGGTTGGCATGTCTTATGTCTTTGATGTGGCTCTTGATGATTTTGACTCACAAGTTTGAGCTGTGTATCCTTGAGCAGGAGATGGCCTACTAGACTTTTTAGTATAGCAAAAGATTAAAGATCGGGACGTGTCTTTATGTCCACGCTGTAATGCTATATTCGATACTAAAGCTGCATCAATTTTTGAAAAAGAGAGGATGAAGAAGGAGTTAGCTCATAAAGAGGAGCAAGCTCGCTAAAGACAGCCAATTCGGAATATGGAGGGGCAAAGTTCTAAGGCCTCTCAATCAAATGTGGTTGCACCTTTGAGCCGATCTCAGACTATAGGTGTTCAATGGATTTGGAATTGTCAGAAATTCTAGAATCGAGATGCTCTCTATCGACGGAAACCACAGTGGGGACATTGAGGACCTAGTAGAAATTAGTTTCCCTATCACCGTGGTCGAGCCAAAGAATATCCCAGGGGTAGGGGTAGAAGAAATCTCAATCAAAATAAAAAGCCTCAAGCAGACATAAGCAAGGGGGCAACGCCTTCTATGCATTCCTGAATTGTCTTTCTTTCTGATGGAGAGACGTGCCCAAAGGAAATACTATCTCCTGCAAAGATGGAGAAAGGCAAGGTAATAGAACATTCTTCGGGAGTCAATAAAGGAAAGGAAGTTGATTTGGATGAAGAGTACTTCGAGGAAGGAGATGATGAGATGGTTGGAACGATTTCGATTATTCCAACTGAGTATCTGGGGGAATATGAAGGTGATCCAGAGGAAGACTATGACATGGAGGTCGAAGAGGCTTTCTCCTTCATCCGATATGAGGATGAACTGGGTAGTTTTCTAAGGCCTACCGAAAAGCAGAAATCTCATCTCCGCCCACTCCATATCACCACTACTCTGAGTGGCATTAAAGTAAATAAAGTGCTGACTGATGGTGGTGTGAAAATCAGTCTCTTACCTGAGAGAATGCTACTGAAGGTTGGAAAGCATCCTGATTACCTGGTCCCCACTAACATTGCTGTAACAGACTTTAGTGGTTCTTCGACTCCAGCAAAAGGTCTGGTTACTTTAAGGATATAGGTTGGATTATCCGAATGAAACACTGTGTTCATGGTGGTGCCATCGAAAGCAAGTTACAATGCTTTGTTGGGGTGAGATTGGATCTACGGTGTTGGAGCTGTACCTTCTACTGTGCATCAAAGTGTCCTTCTTTGGACGGAGGATGGCAAGCCTGAAGTCATTAAGACAGATTCAAATCTTTATGTCAAACAGCTGCATGTTGATTTCATGATGTATAGCCCTAAATTGAAACCTTTGAATGTTGAAAGGACGTTGAACTCTTACAATTGTGAAGGTTGTTACTTGTCTTTGGAGGGTTTAACGGTGAAGCTGCGCTACCCACAGTTGAATGTGAGCTCAACTGGCTGGGATTGTCTCTCTTAAGGGTTTGCTAAAGGATTGCTTTATGGGCCAGGTTCAGGATGTTTCAGATTACCTGGTAACTTTACATAATTATTTAAGTAATTCTCTTTTTGTAGGAAATAAGAGTGGTTCTTCTGATGAAATGGAATCATGTAATAATACAAGTTCTGTTACTTGTAGTTTCAACTCGATATCATCGATCAAGTTTAGTCATGGTTTAAATTGTTCTTCTTTATGTAATACAAGTGATGTTGCAAGTCAAATTGCTGATCTAATAGTAGAGGTACATTGTACTGAGAATCAAGTTGACATTAATTTAGTAAATGATCAAGTATATTCTATTCCCAATGAATCAATTGATTTCTCCTTTGATTGCATCTATGATCTAAAACCTTTAGGTTTTGAAAAACATTCTGTAAAATATGAGGAACATTTCAAAGGGTTTAAATCTCAAGATCCCTTAGAAGAAATTAATTTGGGGACTTATGATGACTTTCGAATCACTTATATCTGTAAAGATATTGTTGATCCTTTTCGAATTAAACTTTTCCATCTTTTACATAAATTTAAAGATTATTTTGCTTGGGATTATCATGAGATGCATGGTCTCGATCGTTCTCTCGTAGAACATCAATTAGTATTAAAACCAAATGCTCGACCTGTAAAGCAAACTCCACGTCGTTTTGCTCCAAAAATCAATCAAAAGATTAAAGAAGAAATAGAACGCTTGATTAAAGCAAAATTTATTCAAACTGCACGTTATGTTGAATGGGTTTCAATTGTTCCTGTGATGAAGAAAAATGGGAAGTTAAGAGTATGCATTGATTTTCGAGACTTGAATATTGCTACTCCAAAGGATAAATACTTTATGCCGATTTCAGATATGTTGATCGATTCTGCAGCGGGAAACGAAATTTTTAGTTTTATGGATGGTTATTCAGGATATAACCAAATCTTCATTGTAGAAGATGATGTGTCCAAAACCGCTTTTTGTTGTACTGGGGCATTAGGCACTTATGAATGGGTGGTTATGCCTTTTGGTTTGAAAATACTGGTTCAACATACCAACGGGCGATGAATACTATATTTCATGAGTATATTGGGAGATTTATGGAGGTGTATATCGATGATGTTATGGTTAAATCGATTTCAGTGAATCAACATATTGATCACTTGAGGAAGGCATTTGTTACCATGAGGAAGAAAGGATTAAAGATGAATCCTTTAAAATGTGCTTTTGGTGTGTCGGCTGGAAATTTTCTAGGTTTTGTTGTTCATAAAAAGGGGATTGCAATCGATAAAAGCAAGGCTGATGCGATTTTGGCATTATCTGCACCAAAATCGAAAAAAGAAGTGCAATCTTTCTTGGGGAAAGTTAATTATCTCCGAAGGTTCATTTCGAATCTTTCTGATTGAACTCGAGTGTTTGCACCTTTAGTAAAACTAAGGAATGATTCACAGTTCGAATGGAGAAATGAGCACTAACAAGCATTTGATTTGATCAAGGATTATTTATCTGTGATAAACTATTCAAGATTATTCACAATCCTACACCACAGAGTAATGAAAAATCGCAGTTCACAGATTAACTAACAACAATGACAGTTAAAAGAAATACCCAGAAGAGAGCAAACTGAGCAGTGGGCACACAGGGGGACATGGCACAACTGGAGGGGCTGACGCGGCTGAAGAGGAGGAGAGAGGTAGAACAGAACTAGTGCCAGCGGGACAGTGCTACATAAGGGAGGCAGGAGGCGAGACCAGTTGCAGCAACGACGGTGGCTGCGCAATGTAGGCAGCTTGCAGAAGTTGCGACGGCTACCTTAGCAGGGCGGTGGCTGGACAAAAGAGAGGGAGTGATGGAGGAGATTGATGAGAGGAAGGAGATAGAGAATGAAACTGTGAGATAGACGAGGCACGAGGGTGCTGTTGAGCGTTTTTGACTTTGATAGTTTGGTTAGGGTTACTCTCCTCTAAACCAAATGGCGGAGTTTTGGACTTTTGGGAGAAAATCGGCCAGGTCCCAATTTGGTTTGATCGATCGACTACAGTTTCTAAATCTTTCGGTTATAGTATCAAACTGATTTGTTGTTTCCACCTGTTCACGGTTTGATCGGCCGGTTTGAACTGGTATTCAGAACCTTGCATTACTGTAATAGCTAAAAGAGAATATCTATATATTTATACAAACTTACCTTTTTATTTTATAATTCATATATATATATATATATATATATATAATGTTTAATATTGTTGACAATAATAATAATAATAATAATAATAATAATAATAATAATAATAATAATAATATTTTATTAATTTAGTTATGAAGTATACTTGGAACTTAACATATGTTTAATTATTTATGTACTTAATTTAAGTATATTTTTTTCACTACAAAAAAGGCCTATGGTCACGGTTAGGGGTGGAAACAGGCCAGGCCAGGCCAGGCTTTGCTTTAAACAGGCCTGCCCTGTCATACAGTTGATTGGCCTGAGCCTGGCCTGCAGCCTGTTATAGGCTCTTTATAAAGTACTAGGCCTGGCCTCTTATTCAGCTTGGCCTGGCCTGAAGCCTGTTAAAAGGCCTGATAATTTTTTTTTACAAAATAAAAATATTATTTAAAAAAATTATTTTTTAATAAAAATTGTTATATGTAATATGTCATATATTTAATATTTATAAAAAATTTTAAACTTCTAACATATTTAAAATATACAAAAATATTTAAAATAAAATATAATAAATTTAAAATATCTCATAATTTTATTAATAATAAATTTTTATTTATATATTTAATTATATTTTAACAGGCCCAGGCAGGCCTGACAGGCCTATAAGGCTAATTAGTAAGCCTGAGCCTGGCCTATTAATGTATTAAGGCTTTTAAAAGAGCCTGAACCTGTACCTATTTTATAACAGGCCAGGCCAGGCCAGGCTGCAGGCCCCTGGCAGGCCGCCTGGCCTTTTTCCACCCCTAGTCACGGTAAAAAACCGTGACCATAGCTAGTGAAAAGGGTGACCATAGATCTATGGTCACGGTTTTGGACCTATGGTTACGGTTTTTTACCGTGGCCTATTTCGCCGTAGCCATAGGTCTATGGTCACGGTTTTTTTACCTATGTTATAATTTTCAAATTCTGACATTTTAGGCCACGGTTTTTAACCGTGACCATAGCTTCTATGGTCACCATTCCTTAAAACCGTGACCATAGCCTTGTCTATGGTCACCCCTCCTTAATACCGTGACCATAGCCTTATCTATGGTCACGGTTTTTGCCGTGACCATAGCTCTATGGTCACCCCACCTTAAAACCGTGACCATAGCCCCATCTATGGTCACGGTTTTGGCCATGACCATAGACTCTATGGTCACCCCTCCTTAAAACCGTGACCATAGCCTTATCTATGGTCACGATTTTGGCCGTGACCATAGCCTCTATGGTCACCCCTCCTTAAAACCATGACCATAGCCCTATCTGTGGTCACAGTTTTTCACCGTGACCATAGCCTCTATGGTCACCCCACCTTAAAACCGTGACCATAGCCTTATCTATGGTCACGGTTTTTCACTGTGACCATAACTTATCTATGGTCACCCCACAAAACCGTGACCATAGCCTTATCTGTGGTCACAGTTTTTACCGTGACCATAGCCTATTTTGTTTTATGAGATTTATTTTTTTAAGCATAATCACATCCCAAAATGATGATAATTACAAAATAAATCTAAAAATAAAAAAGATAATCAACAATTAAGATAAGTTGTAATTAAAGTAACCAGCTAACATATCAATATAGTTGAGTGAATACACTTGTCTCAATCTTAGTTTTATACAGTGATATATACACTAACACTAAATAGACACTATTAACAGAATTGTTCCACAGGCGTAAGAGCAATACAACTTAGACTCTGCTAGGATAGATTGTTTCTGGTATCGCTATTCTTTCTTCTCAACGCTCAAGAACTTTTGTTTCAACCACTTTACCATTTGAAAGCTCAGCACCTGCTTCATTAACATGCAAAATAAAGTCACATTATACATAAACACCTACATTTATTCTTCTTCAACTTAGGAAAAAAACATATCATAAAAATATATATACATCACAAAATAAAACAAAAGAATCAGAATTTTAGTGGGATGAAATAGAATGAATCAATTTCATTATGAACCATTCCATTACAAAATTTAACCATTCAAATCGAACCATTCTAAGTTGTAAATTTAATTTAATTTCTTTCTAATTTAATTTAATTCACCTATATCAAAACATAATATTATCATGAACATGCAGAAGAAGGATGTCAATCAACCACAACAAGAATTGTAATAATTAGTGCCAACAGAGAATCTCAGAGGAAAGAGGGATCTTCTACAGTTTACACTACATATAAAGAAACCTGTTGCATAATATTTGCATCTCTGCTTCCCTCCTCATATTTAGAACTTGTAGTCAGCATTGGAAAATTTGTCACTAGCCTCCCATTCAGTTTAGTTTAGTGTTTAGCAGTTTGATTTAATTTAGTCTTCTACAACTATTTACATTATTCAGAATGGGGTGTTTGAAACAATTTTCTGAAGTATAATCTTTATATTTTTACTTCATGGAATCTCACTACAATTTTCTGAAGTATAAAGCTCCAGCCATCCACTGTATAAAGCTATGAAAGGAAGTCAACATAAATATGAACTTCTAAAATAGTATTAACTTTGATTTTAATTTGACATTCAGCATAACAAATGAAGCACATGCCCCATGGCGCAAGTTGAGGTGATGCCAATCCAACACAGAGTGACAGAGAGAGCCAACAAATTTTACTTCTACCAACAAATTCTGCTCATTGATCATTTTTAACAACAAACTCAACTATAATTTTTCAATCTAAAGTAGCAAACAATATTGAAAAAGAAAGAATTTACAGACTGAAATTAACTTAGCTTGTATATATGTGAAGTATTTAACTTAAGAAACTAAACATGGCATACTTGAACATACAAAATCGTTCAACAAACTTTAGGGATTATGTCAATTAAATAAATAAACTTTGCGTATTGAATTTGGATTGCAATAGAATATTAATTTTCAGTCACTTCACTTAATCAAAATTTCGTGCATGAAACCTACTTCATGTGTAATTGTGTACTAATGATTTACATCAACAAAATTGAAAAAAAAATTACTCAGTGATATATTCAGCATCAAATTCAATTTACAGCAATAAATTCTACTTCTACCAACAAATTATACTCATTGATCATTTTTAACAACAAACTCAACTATAATTTTTTAATCCAAATCATTATTAACTCATGTACATGAAAAATAGGAGCCACATCTTCATTAGTTACATCAGTAATCCATGAATTGAAGGCAATAACTTCAACAAAATCAATAATAAAATAGCTAAATGATAACGAAATCAATAACTCTTGTCTTATTGTCAAATTGGACCACCAAATTTTTCTATTCTCAGAACTTAAATCTAAAACCACTGTTAAATGACTAAAGTATTCAGTACTTTGACAAATCTGAAATTAATTGTAGAACTCCATTTTATTGTAGGATCTGAGATGTGATAAGTATGCAATGAACAAGAAGCAAAATAGTAAAAAGTTAGCATCATGTCTTGAAGACTAAAGAGGTTGGCAATGTCAGTGAGGTGAGCCAAGGAGGAAATGGTGGAAGGAAGTTCTTCCAGAGAGACCCTTTCCTTGAAGACGCAGCGACGACGAGCTCGAGAAATGACAGGTATGAACGGTGGTGTGGGCAACGCCTCCTTCTCCTCGCGGAACATTCCTTCTCCTCTCTGGCCATGGCGTTCCTCTCTCCTCCACCAAGTTCAACGGCGATGGCACACCCCGCAGCAGCCCCAACAGCGACGACGACGAGGTGTAGCGGCACAAGCAGCGCCCCCTTCTCCGTGGCGTGCTTCCTTCTCCCCCTGTCCTTCTCTCTTCCCGATCTCTCTTCCTCTCCTTTGGCGTGTGACAGCAGTGGCGCTCCTCATAGCTCCATGAACGGCGACGGTAGCTGGGCAGATTCTCCCTTCTCCGTTCTTCTCTTCTCTCTCGGCGTGGGTGAGTGCTTCGCGGGTGAGGAAAAAAGTTGCCCGTGTGTGTTGTGTGAAGAGGGAGTGTGCGTATGCGTGAGTGAAAAAGGGCAGTAAGAGGAGTTAGGATTAGGGTTTTTGGGTTTTAATTTGGGAATAAGGATTTGAGTAACTTTAATAAACATTAGGGAATAAAGTAGTTATTAAAAATTAAATTCTATCACAATAAAATTATTTTAAAAGTATCATTTTATTTAATTAATTTATTAATTAATTTTTTAAATAAGTATTTTAATTTAAAAGTTGAGGTAATTAAATAATTTTTTATTTATAAAGTTAATTAAAAATTTTAATTATTTAATTTAAATTATATATAATTTTTTATTTTTAATTACTAAAATCTTAAATTTTAATTAAGCAAAAATCTAACTTATTAATTTCAAAATAAACAAAAATATCTAATTGTAATTGAAAATTATAAATTTAATTTAATTTAAAATTCAAAATCTCATAACTTTGATTTATTTAGTTTTTAGTAAAGACAGCTTTTTGAGCAATGAGGACACGGCGGGTGACAAGAGATGAGCACGATGACCCATGACGTGCGACGAACGACGCAGAGAAGCTTGTGATTCGTGAGTGTACAGAGGGGTTGGACAACCTCCTAAAACCGTGATCATAGATACTTTTAAGTCACTCTCCAAAACCGTGACCATAAACCCTTTTAGGTCATCCTTTGTAAAACTGTGACCATAGGCTCTTTTAGGTCATCCCTCAAAACCGTGACTATGGATGTCGTTTGGTGACGGTGAAAAACCGTGACCATAAACTGTTTTAGGTCACCCCTAAAACCGTGACCATAGACCCCTTTAGGTTACCCCCTAAAATCGTGACTATAGACCATTTTAGGTCACCCTTCTGAAAAACCGTGAGCATAGATTCTTTTTGGTCACTGTAAAAAACCGTGACCATAGACCCTTTTAGGTCACCCCCTAAAACCGTGACCATAGATCATTTTAGGCCACCCCTCAAAAACGTGACAATAGACCCCTTTAGGTCACCCTCCAAAACCGTGACCATAGACTCTTTTAGGTCACCCTTCCAAAAAATCGTGACCATAAACCCTTTTTGGTCACTGTAAAAAATCGTGACCATAGACCCCTTTAGACCACCCTCTAAAACCGTGACCATAGACCCTTTTAGGCCACCCCCAAAACTTTGACCATAGACCCCCTTTAGGTCACCCTCCAAAACGGTGACCGTAGACCCTTTTAGCTCACCATTTTTTGAAAAACCGTGACCAAAGCCCTTTTTAACCGTGACCATGGACCCCTTTAGGTCACCTCCAAAACCGTGACCATAGACCCTTTTAGGCCGCTCCCCAAAACCGTGACCATAAACCCTTTTAGGCCACCCCCCCAAAACCATGACCATAAACCCTTTTAGGTCACTCTTTTTTGAAAAACCGTGACTATAGACCTTTTTTGGTCATTGTAAAAAATCGTGACCATAGACCCCTTTAGGCCACCCCTCAAAACCGTGACTATAGACCTTTTTAGGCCACCATTTTTTAAAATCCGTGACTATAGGTACTCTTTGGTCACCCTTTCTAAAAAAATTTTGACCATAGTTTTTTTTTGTTACCCTAAAAAACCGTGACCATAAAAGATATATGATCACGATTTTTTACCGTGACCAAAAAAACCGTGGCCATAAATCCAAAATGTTGTAGTGTTTATTGATACTTTAAATATTTCTAATAGTATGTTTGGTAATTTAGTTTTCATGTTAGTACATATATTAAAATGGCTTAAAAAATAAAAAGAATTGAAATGGTGTTTCAATGTTTATTTTCGAAACACAGATAAATAGATTAAATAAACACGATTTTGACACTAACGTTTTGCTAGTGAATCAATACGCTTTTTCTTTAGTTTGTTAATAGAGAAATAATTTAAATACACAATTAATTAATAATTATTATATTTTTATACTGATTTTAGAAGTATTTCGTATATAAATAGTGTTTTTATATGAATAGATTTTGTATATAAATTTTTAAATTTTCTTCTAATTAAATAAGATAGGAAAAATAAATAAATTTAATAACATTTATAAATAAGTAATTTTTAGATAATATTAGCCAATTCTTATATTGATTTTGTTCACATAATAACAATTTATTCTTTTAATCTTATTTTTTTAATTCAAATTTATTTATTTTATATATTTTACATGTTAAGTAACTTAAAATATTTTATTTTTTTATAATTTTTTTAATTATTAATATTAAATTTATAATTTTAAAAATAAAAATATAAAATTAATTTTTTAAACTCAATAAAAAAGTAACTTAACAGACACAGTCTGTTGAACCGTTAATAAAAAGATAAAGCCAATTAAGTGTGTTATATATCTAATTAATTTATTTTTAAAAAAGCTAATAACAAAAATAGAAGAATTAGTATTGATTTTTTCCCACACAATACATTTGTTTTTCAAAACCGTTTTTCACCGGATCTATATTTTAAATATTTTATGTATGATAAGGTAGGTTATGTTAAATAATCTATATTATATGACTCCAATTTATAAACATGTCATATTTTATTACTGACCGAATTCGAACCAAATAAAAAATAAAACCAAATATTTATATTTACTTTTATCATATCTCGATGATATTATAATTGTTCTTGCAAAAGAAAAATAAGTTTAATAAAAAAATTCATATAAAAAAATTGATATAATTTTTTTAATAACAAATTTTTTATTGAAATATGTTACTTTACTATATTTAAAATATATTATTTAGAATTAATTATATTATTTTAAATAATATATATTATTCAAAAGAACATTTAAAATTTAATATTTTGTATTAATAATATTATTAAAAAGATATTATTAGTTTTTCTTAAAATAACAATTTTTTTGTTCATCAAATAATATGGCAACAAAATTTTTTTATATAACTGGGTCTACTAAATAAATATTATATTCATTTATTTCATGTAAAATAAATAATGTTTGAAAAAGTTAATTACATAATTTTATCTTAGTAAATTATAATGAGCGAATAAAATACAATGTTGCGTATATATTTCTTTTCCTTACAAGAAAGAAGTACTCTTCATTATATATTAAATAGAATAATTATTTATTAGGTTTATTCTTATACAAATAAAAATTTCTCTTAGTTTTATATCTATAATATTTTATATCAATTAGCTTCAAATTTTAATCACTTTTTGAATAAATTAATAAAAAAATAATATGAATAATTGTTTAAATATAATTTTATTTTAAATTTTGATTCTGTTACCACTTATGTTAACGTTGGGATACTTTAAAATAAAAGATAATAAACTTGTTGTAACGGTCATGTATTATGTACTTTGACTACTTAGTGGACAACATCATAACTTTGCATACATAAAAATCTCTTAACCATAAAAAATATTTTCATTCCCGTTAATATTATTGATAATTGACTATTACCCTCTTAAAAATGAAAATTGACAATAATATCTCCAAGTATATCGATAAAAGCATCAATGATAACCAACCTTGTTAGGTTGAAACCGTCCACTCCAACACTGTTGTTGATGCCATAGTTGCCTCTATGAAGGTGAAATGTGTTTCAATCCAAATATATCTGTTATGCATTATTGTAATTAAATTCTTTTGATTTTCGTATATTCTTTTGTAGGATTTCCACATTAAAATAGCTGATCTTGAGAGATTGTACAACAATATGAAAAGTGTGATGATTATTCTTCAAGTTGCAGTACTGGATCTTTGAGACTGCCCAGGAGCTCTTGAACAAATGCCACAAGGTCATGTTCCATCCGACGCTGTCAAAGGGAAGGAAGAACTTGAGAAAGATAATGCTCATCTAGAAGAAGACACTGATATTATTCTTGGTAGAAGTGATCCCGAAGATACTGGTACTTCTTTGAATTAGAAAATCTCAAAAAAAAAACTATTATCAACCTAGACAAAGAAATAAGAGCACAATCAACAAGTATCAACTATACTCGTACCTATCTTCGTAAAAAGGTATATCCTTATATTAGCTACTTGTTTTTATTTGCAGATTCATATATTTTAGTTACTAATTTTTTTATTATTTTTTTATAAAATTTGTGTAGACAAAATAGCATGTAAAACTACTTTAAATTTGTCACCCAAAGATCACAATTCAAGTGAAAATTTTTGTTATGAGCAAAATAGGGACAGACCAAAGGGTGGAACGGATCTAGAATACTATCATCTGAAACTGGCTGTATACTTCTAGTTAAATTGAAGTTTAAATTTTGTCCAATTAAAAAAATACAATTGACACTATAAGAATATCAAATATCATTTTATATATTTGGCTACGACCTGTATAAAGGGTAAAAACATTCAGTTAGCTACTTAAGAAAAATAAAACTTATAAATATAAATAATTTAATTATTAATGTCGAATATTTATTTTTGTGTCTTTTTTATTTGTAAGTTTTTATACAACTACAATTTTTTTCATCTACATAGGGAAACTCTATTTAAAAGTAGAAATATTAAAATGACTCGAGCATTATTAGGTTTGTGAAAAACATATTTTAGTTATTAATATGTTCATTTTTCATGTAGATTTTAATGCAGACAGCCTTCAAAATAACAATGGCACAATGTATTAATGATATCTTTGAAGAGATGTCCAATAAAATAACAACTTGGTCTCTACCACCATAACTTGGGGTAAGAAATTTTGGTAACGGACCCTCAAAAATACATGGTCTAAATGAAACTAACAATTTACAATAAAAAGTTAGGTTGATGCCCTTAATCTAGACATGCTATATCAAGAGGTATATGAAAAGTACAAAAATAGCTAGATGTCGAAATTTTTTGTGTTAAAATATGTATCTCATTTTCGCTCACTCTCTATTTGAATTTGTAGTTATTTTTTTAGTTTAATTGTCTATAAATTATGTCCACACAGATATATGTTCTACTCATTGACGATATTTTTCACTGGCTCTTCATGGTAATATCCATTGGCGAGGAAAAGGTCTACAAACTTGATTCATATCCAAACCCAAAGTGAGATATCTCCAAAAAATTCGTTATGAGATGGACGGTAAGCTATTAAATCTTCCTAGTGTATATTAGTTATTGACAGCATAATAAATTATATATTTTTAAATATTATTTATTATTGCTTACTAATTCATAGGATTCTATTATAAGTGTATTATGTACAATAGAAAATATTTTTTTAAACACTTCTTTTAATTTAATTTTAAATTTTTTCTGTACATGTTATTTAAAGTTCATTCATCATTAAAATATTTTTTTATTCATTTTGTTTTGAGCCATATCTCAGTCTATTAGATTTTATCTTCTTTGGTCCATACTCTAGTACTAATATATTAGACAAAAATAGCATTTCAATGGACAAATTGGCTTCTTTATAATGCTCGTGGCATGCTTTATTGCAACCCAAGGTTTAAAGACAATTTTATTATGATATGCTTGTTAATTAGATTTTAAATAGTAATGATCTTAATTATTAACATGTCTTGTATTTTATAGTGATAATTTTGCAGTTTTGTTGCTTGAATGGATGGCAATAGATGATATGTTTCAACCCAATCTCACTACTAGAGTAAATTGACAAATTTTTACCTTGTGTATTTCTTGTGTCTTTTGACACAATAATTAATTTAACATTTTTGTATTGTAGTCCCTGACTCCAAAATTCAAATGCTTGCAATATATGCAACATTGAATAAGACCCATAATGAATATAATCACATGATCAAACATTGTTCTACAATTAGGTAGTCACAATATTTGTTATCAGAAAAGGATAAAATGTATTTGAGTTGATTGTTAAGTATTTAAATTGTTTATTCTGGGATCTATTTGTTAGATCAATCACTCTTTTTATTTATCTTTTATATGTTATTCTTAATATTTAAAATTTTTTAGTTACACGTCTTTCATATAGCACTTTATTTTTTTGTTGATTTAACTACGTGGGGTTAAGAATTTAAACATTACTAAATTATATTAAATTGCCAAAGTTTAACAATATATTAGTTTTCAAAAATATTTTCATATCATTTTTAAAGGGGATATAGAAATTTGGTGTCCAATTCTATTTTCTTATTTCATCCTTACTACTATAATTTAAAAACATTCAGTTATTCACTGAACATATACAAAACTCACATTTTGTAGTAGTTATTATAGTAAAAACTGCTAGAAAAATCACGTTCTCTAGCAGTTTTTATAATTACTGAATTTATATGAATATCTATTTGGTTTAATTATTCTGTTGGTCCCGATAGTTTCGCAAAATTTTCAATTAGGTCCCTATATTTTTTTTCTTTTAATTGAGTCCTTGCACCATTTTTTTTAATTGGGTCCCTACACTTTTTTTCTTTTAATTAGGTCCTTATACACCAATTCTTTTTTTTTTAGTTGGGTCCCTATAAAATTAAGCTAATTACTACTAAAAATGACTTAATTAAAAAAAATTAGTACAGGGACCCAATTAAAAAGTAAAAAAGTATGGGGACCTAATTGAAAATTTCACAAAAATATAAGGACCAACAGAATAATTAAACCTTAATTATTCATTTTTAAGACTAATTTGTTTATTCTAAAAGTGTTGAGTATTTTTTATATTATTTATAATGTAAAAAGAAATATTTTATTGTATTTAATATCTAATAAATTTAGACTCTAATTTCTTTTTTTTTTCGTCATAGTTGAGTTGACATAGTCCCATTATATGATTGACAATTTTAATTCCTCTTACGTTAAACTGAATATTGGATATTTTTATTTAACTTATACTCATAGAAATATTTTATTTTTTTAATACCTGATATGGCTTTTATAAATCCAAAACCATAATTTGGCGTAATGCACCATAACTCGGCATCATACGTCACAGCTCGATATTATGCGTTATAATTCGGCTCAACGGATTGTAGCTGGGAATAAAAACATCAGACCAGATACCGTAACCTACTAATTTCTAATAATTGCTCTTCAATATAGGTGATCAACAGAAGCAAAGCCAACCTATTCTACCTCACCTATAAATGTATGATATTTTACTCTCAGAAGACACTTGAATTTCACAATACTAACTTAAGCATCGAAATATCTTTTGCAGGTACACTCCCCCCTTTGTTCACACTCTTCGCAACGAGATCTCTTTGGATGAAAAGCTCGGACTTCCAAGACTTATAGTTCGGCGTCGAAGGTTACAATTTGGCACAACTATCAAGAACCAAGTTGTCCCAAGGTATCCATACGAAAACAATTGGCGCACACCGTGGGGCCGAGAACATAAGGTCTTTCCTATTTATCGGCCTTAGTATTGCCACGTGCATCCATGACTTGACGCGTCTCCACCTACACCATCTGAACTTCTTTGGAAGGTAACTGAGCTACAATTAGCCAACCAATGTATGGCGGAGGCAAACCAACGCATGATAGAAAAAAAATCAAAGAATGGAAAATTAGATTGCTGACTTAGCTAATGCTCGGATTGAAAATAATAATGATCATCGTGAACAACCAGAAGATGAAGAACACCAATCTGAACCGATGCACACTTTTAAAACTATTCGAGTTGAAGACGCTCAACCTTCATGGAATGAAGGAGCTCAGCCTCCACGAAATAAGGATGGTCAGCTAGAAAATGAGGATACCGAGCCTGATAACTCTACAGGGCCATTCACAGC
Organism: Arachis hypogaea; assembly: GCF_003086295.3. Classification (NCBI taxonomy): domain Eukaryota; kingdom Viridiplantae; phylum Streptophyta; class Magnoliopsida; order Fabales; family Fabaceae; genus Arachis; species Arachis hypogaea. The sequence continues at coordinate 27,585,372 of NC_092045.1, forward strand.
CGAAGCGATAAATTTCGAGCTGCTTAGGAAGTTCACCTTGCCACCGACCTTAACCCCCTACGATGGGTTAGGAGATCCGAAGAAATACCTCAAAAAGTTCATATCCATAATCATCGTAAACGGTGCTTCCGATTCCATCTTATGTTATTATTTTCCATCTTATTTAGACGGCCCTGCACTTGATTGGTTTTGTTCTTTGCCTGCAGATTTTATCTCTCATTTTTGGCAGCTAGTGAAGCTTTTTGAGGATCACTTTGTTGGATCCGCAATCTACTTACATGACTAGGACTACCTGAATACAATAAAAAAAGGCTAGAATGAAAGTTTGAAGGAATACATGACTCGCTTTACAAAAATCGCTATGAGCATCCCAGATCTCCACCCCGAGGTGCATTTGCACTCCATCAAAAGTGGACTCCGACTAGGAAAATTCCAAGAAACAATCGTAGTAGCCAAGCCAAGGACCCTGGTCGAGTTTGGGGAAAAAGCAAAAGGACAAATGGATATTGAGGAGCTTCAACAAGCTCAAAAGGTGGACAAACCTCAGAATAAAGGCGAGGATAAACCTCAGGACAGCAAGAAAATTTTCAAGCTAACCCCTCGTTATGAGTCATACACCTAGTTCAATACAAAGAGGGACGACATCATCAAAAAAATTTTCAACTCCAAGCTGATCAAGCCTCTGCAAAAAGCCGGCACCTATCAGGAGGCAAAAAATATTGACAAATCCGAATATTACACTTTCCATCAGAAGCACGGACACACTACTAACGAGTGTGTTATCGCTAAGGACCTCCTAGAGTGATTAGCTCGGCATGGTTACTTGGACAAATATATCAATGGCCACAAAGGCGTTCTCCGTTTCCTGCTGACAATTCCTCGGCAGGACAACACTACCGTGACAAAGAATGGACAACCTTAAGTCACCCCGATCAACCAAGACGAGTTATTAATTGTATTTTTGGAGGTTTTGTAGGTGGGGGAGCTACAAACTCGGCAAGGAAGCATTCCTACCGAGCTATGCTATCGGTAGAGGGAAACTTCAGCAACGACCAAGCACCCTCACATTATCCTCAAATGACTTTCCAGGACTCTGACCTCAACACCAATACCACAATTTTAGACGACCCAGTTGTCATTACCATTCAGCTAGGGGATCTTTTCGTATGTGAAGTACTATTGGATCCAGGAAGCAGTGTCGACGTGCTTTTCTACTCTACCTTTCAGAAAATGAAGCTAAGCAACAACATCCTTCAACTTTCCACTGGAGATCTTGTCGGGTTTTCAGGGGAAAGAGTACCGGTGATGGGATCTGTGTGGTTACAAACCACACTACGTGAGCATCCATTATCAAAAACTTCAGATGTTCAATATTTAATTGTTGACTATTTTAGTCCCTATAATTTAATCCTTGGATGACCTTTTTTAAATCGGTTTGGCGCTATAGTATCTATAATTCATCTTTGTGTCAAGTTTCTTGTGCAGGACGACCTCATTGCGACTATTCAGAGTGACAATCGTGAAGTTTGTTAGTGTTATAACATCAGTTTGAAAAATCCTAACCGACCTATGGGTCCGCATGTAAATAACATTTGCAACTCTGCCGAACTCCCTAGCCCTTGATGATCTTGACCCAAGGGCCGAGGCTCTCAAAAGACCAACCCCAACAGAGGACTTAGAAAAGGTTTATCTTAATAATGATTCTAACAAATTCACTTATGTAGGAACCACGCTTAGCTCAGCAGAGAAAGCTTCATTTCAAAAGTTTCTACAACAATATGCCAATCTCTTTGCCTGCACTCCTGTTGACATGCCTGGCATTAGTCCATCAGTAATTTCTCTCTCTTTCTGCATGCTGAAATGCTGAATGCTCAGCAAGGAAGGGAAGAACAATATCTCAAAAACACAAACCCTCACTTGATAATCAAATCCATATAACTTTTGATCCGGAGTTCCAATTGCCGCAGCGTTTGCAACCACGCATTCGCGGCTTCAAGCTCTCAAAGCCCATAAGATTATCTAAGAGGTAAGTCACAAATTATCACCAGTTTTCCAGCCCTTGATTTTCAAATTTATTGAGTAATGGTGTTGAGATTTTGCGTAATTCCAATGTTTAGGTTTGAATTAACTTGCGAGAATTATTGGGCTTGGTCCATTTGGTTCGAGGGTACGGTAAGAACTCTCAATTCATAGTGAATTCATTGAATATATGTGTGGGTGTCAATGATGTGTATTAGGTAATATATATCTAAGTGGTTTGGACCTTAAGTGATGGTCTTGGAAGCTTGGAGTGGAATTTGTGATGAAAAATCTGTTTGGGAGGTGTTGAAGCCCTGAAAGTTTGAGGAAAAAGTGAATTAGAAGTGTTCTGGATTTATCGGGGAATCGGCCAAGGTATGGTTTCAGTTTCTCGTATCTAAAATATAATGTATTGTGAAAACTTAGGCTAGTGACCCTAAGATAGGAATTGGATTGTGATGTTATTGTTGTTTGAGAATGATTATTATATATGTGATTAGTGGACTTGGAGATTGTGAATGATGCTCTTGTTAATGAGTATGTGATTTGTATATGATATTGAATGGTATATGTATAATGGTGATAAATTTGAAGTTGTTATTGTACTTTATATGGATACTTGATGATGTATAATGAATATTGTTAAATTGGAAATATTGGATTGGAAATTGATGAAAATGGAGAATTGGTAGGATGTGGATGTAATGGAGAAGTTGATAATATGAATTGAGAATGTTTGGTGCTGAATTAGTGAGGTTAGGGGTGGTTTTAAAAGGTTTGGAATTTGTAACTTTTGAAAATGGAGGTTTTGCAAAGTTTTATGAAATCCATGATTTTGACCAAATTTGGCAGAGCATAACTTGATCTCCAGACCTCCGATTTGTATCAAATTTATTTAGAAAAAAATTTTGGTTCAAGATATTTATGCCGTTCGAAGAACGGTAAGAAAATGTTTTCAAACAAGAAAGTTATGCGCGATCAAAGTTTAGTGTGCAAAACTGAAAATTCTAGACTTAGCAGCTTTTTCAAACTTCTGATGTGCATACGTACGCGAGGTATGTGTCACGTACACAGACATGCTATTTTTCTTGGTTGCGTACGCGACCACATGGCACGCGACACGAGTAGTGCTTTCGGGTTGAGGCGCTCGCGTATGCGAAAGGTGGTGCGCGACGCGAGCATACGCTATGAGTTATGCTCCTCGCGTACGTGAACGTGAGGCCGTGTACGCGAGCCCCCTGCTTTTCCAAACTTAAATTTTTTTATTTCTGATGCATTTCTCCAGCTTTCAAAACCCTATTTTCTCTTGTTTAAAGCTTGATAGGTAGTTTTTGGGGTAATGAAATATGATGAGGGCTGTGAGGGAGATAACTTGTTGATGAAGAAAGAGTTGAATTAATGATAAATCATGGCTGGTAATGATTATATGAGTTTACTGATGATGATGACGGAAGTGCTATTTATATTATGAGTCGAATGGGTGTAATGTGATAATGAATTATTGCTGAATTATGATTATATGATTATAGATTGCCATTGTGGTTGTTGCACTTCAAAACTATCTTGCATACGAGTTTTCCTGGGTGAAATCAGTGGCTTGCCACCACGTGCTCCGAGTTGAGACTCGATACTCTGCTGACCCTATGTCATAAGTGTGGCCGGACATTGTGAAATTTTTAAATGAGCTAGCCCCTGTGGATATACACCGGTGTGTGTTATATAATTATGAATGTTATGAATTGACATTTTGGGGATGCACAACAGAAGGACATTCCAATAGTTAGCTATCAAGACTTGTCGGGTTGACTTTATAACTGACAGATGAGACTCATCAGCCATAGGACAGCATGCATCATATGCATCTATGTGTTTGTTTGGTGTGCTTTATTTGGAATACCTAACTGCTTGCATAAACTATTTGCTACCTGATTATCTGCTTTATTTGAATCTTAATTGTGATTTCCTTGCATGTAATAATTGTATTTGAACAAATGATTTCAATGGAGGCTGGGAGGTTCGGAGGAGTTGGAAAGGAGAGTTTTAAATAGAACGAAGATCCTTAGCTAGTCGCCTGATTTATTTTATGGTTTAGTTATGTTATAAGATTTAATTTATATGTTGAAAGTTATAGGATTGGCTTTGCCTTTCCTAGGACATTTTATTTTAAATATGTGGGCACTGTTATCATGCTGAGAACCTCTCGTTCTCATTCCATACATATTTTGTGATTTTCAGATGCAGGACGTGAGGCACCTCGCTGAGTCATGCTAGAAGCTTCTGATAGCGAATATCTTTGTGCTTTTGGGTCTTTATTTTGGCTATATGTATATATGTAGATACTTACTATCTCCACTTTTATGTACATATTGTATTAGCTTCCTCTTAGAGGTTATTTTGGAGAAACAGATTCTGTAAAATGTATTCTGGGTTTGTTTTGGGTTCTCCCATATATACATGTATATATAAGTGTGCTATGCCTGGTGTACCTTCGCAAACCGAGTCTTGAGCTTTGTTATTTGTATCTTGGAACTCTTTAGTTTATAACCATGTTAGCCTACTTTTACATAGCTTCGTGCACGTTGTCACTTCGTGAGTGTTGCGCTTTTCGAATTAACGATTTTGCTTTCTCATTTTCTTCAAATGCTCCTAGTTATAAATCTTTTTCACTATATATATATACATATATATATATATACATATATATATATATATGTATATATATATATATATGATTTTACCTTTAGAGGTCGTAATACCTCACCACATCTATCTTATGACTTAAGCATAAGGCTTTGTGTGGTAGGGTGTTACACCACCTATAAAACAAATGGATAATAAGAATGACACGAACTCAAAATTACACGTTTAACACGTCACAGATGACAAAACAATAAAGTTAATCCAAAATTTCTCATCAAATCAGTTCAAAATTTTAAAAAAATAAACTTTCCTTTTTTTAACCCAAGCAGCAATATATTTTTATTCATAAGAAAAAATCTCTAAGCAAACCAAATCTAAAGTTAATTATACACAAGATAATAATACAGATCTATCATGGCATCAATTTCTTTTTTCTCAGGTTATGATAATGATACAAATCTAAAGATATCACACAAATAGTTAAAATCAAAACCTTTATCAAAGTAGAGGCCTTACCATATCAGCCCTTCCAATCCTCACAGAGAGTATTATCCAACAAATCAATGCATTAAACAAACAAATAATAATTAAAAAATATTAGAAATAAAAAAAGAAACATTTATGTTAAACACCTAGCGAGTGTCATTTAATATCAGTGAGATAAACTTACATTCGGCCATTGTCAATACCTTTCAATTATCTTAATGAAGATTTCTCTAAGATCTTCCTTCACATTCTTTCTATTAAGACACTGTTCTTGCAATCTTGCCCCCATCTTAAATCTGTCACTCCTCACCATCTGCAGCCAACAACAAACATTAAAAAAAGCATATGAATATCATGCTCAGAAATGAAAGAACAAACAGCAATAACAAATTCCGAAGATACTTAAATTAAATGAACCCAAAAACCTTACATACGTATTCCATCACAGATGACAAAACAGTAAATTTAATCCAAAAATTTTCATCGAATCAGTTCAGAATTCAACAAAACCAAACTTCCTTTTTTAACCTAAGCAGCAATATATTTTTATTTTTAAGAAAAAATCCTTAAGGACACCAAAGTTAAAGTTAATTATATAAAAGATAATGATATAGATTTGTCATGACATCAATTTCTTTTTTCTCAGGTTATTATAATGATACAGATCTAAAAAAAATCACACAAACAATTAAAATCAAGACCTTTACCAAAGTAGAAGCCTTACCGTCTCAGCCCTTCCAATCCTCGAAAAGAGTATTATCCAGAATGAGAACTTCCATGGATATGATAAATAAGATTAATCCTAAGAAGAAAATATGGACTCTTACGGTTAGGGTGATTAGGCTTTGGATTATTCCCGATTTTAGTGGTCAGCTCCTCTCAAATGCTATGGAATTGATTTTAATTGATGAATCTATGAGTTCTTGTGTTTCAAGCATGCCTCATTTAATATATTATTGTCTAATCTTATTTTCTTTTAAATGTATTGTTACTAGGTTGATTTAAGATGTTTTATTTGTTGTGTTTGTAACTCATAAACATGTGAAATTTAGCATGTTGTGTTCTTATCTCATTCCCACTTTAATCTATTCCTGGATTTATTTGTTTATTTTGGAGACATTATTTGTATTTAATGTTTGGCTCTTTGTAGTTTATCTTCTATTTTGTAGTTAGAGATTTGTTTTATTTTCTAACTGTTATATCATTTGATGTGTGTGAATTATACATTTTGTTTCCTTGGTCAGTGATGTCAAATTTGTTATAAATTGTCTTGTGTATTGACAAGGGTGTAAGATACAAGCTACTGTTCGGAGGCTTATGATTCATAGGTTGAAAGAACTTTTTTCTGAGGGTCAAGTATGTGTGATAAAGCTCTTCTCTATTTTTCCAAATCAAGGATCATATAGGGTCACTAAGGCTGCGTTTGTTTCTGAGAATAGGACAGGGCAAGACAAGACACTGAAGGACAAAGACACAAAATTTTGTATTCTTTTATTCTGTTTGGTAATAAACTAGAACAAATTATAGAAATTCAATTTATTCTTATTTTTTTCATTCAAAAAATTTGAGATGAAAAATATAATAATAAAAAATAATTATGAAAAATTAATAAGAATAATAAAAGAAAAAATAAAAAATAAGTTGTATCCCTTGTTAGTGTCCTTGTGTCCTTTCTATCAGGATGGACACAAAATACACTATTCAGTGTCTCTAGACACATTGTCTCTATCCACGTCTCTTCTGTCAAACAGGATTTTATGTTTCTGTGTCCCTGTCTCAGTGTCCTGTCTCTGTAAACAAACGCAGCCTAAGTATCAATCCAAATATTTGATTCTATAGTTTAGGTTAATTATTACGTGTAAATGGGATTTTATCTCTGTAGTTGCATTATTGCTTAATAATAGGTTTTTCTTATATTTTGATTTTGTGATTCTGAATAATTATCTATACGGTTGTTAAGTCACCTACAAAATTATATTACTCATATTACCTTTTTTTTCAACCATTAAAGTTATTGCTTTACCAGTTTCATTTTGAAAAATGATTTATTGTGTCATAAGCTGATCTACTAAGATTCATGATTTTTTTGAAAATTTAAATATAGTTGAAAATTAACAAAAAGAAAAAAAGGAAAAAAAGTAAAGAAAAGAGTATCTGTCAACTGTCAACACCCTTAAAAATTTATACTTTTTAAATCTTAATATAGAGTTAGACCAGAGTGTTATGAGACTATTAGAAATTTGCATTTCTTACATAAAAATGTATTCTTTATTTTTTGGAATTGTTACTTGAGTTAACTTTCTTCTTTTTAGTGCTATTTTAAAACTTTATACTTCTTCAATTTTATGCGTGTAGGTAGGATAGATATTTTTACGAGTAGTGGTATAAGGTCAAGTGATTTGTTGAATCTAATAGGTTGAAAAAAATTTAGAAATACGAGTCATTTTTGAAATACTATTTTTTTTTATTTTTTAAATGGTATATTAAAAATCGATTATATTTTGTGCATTCTAATAGCCGTGGAATATTCATCCAAGCTTTACTTTCACAACATTTAGGAATAAAGAATAGCAGAGAAAGTAAAAAATAAAAAATAAAAGGTAAAGCAAAAAGCAAAGTTTTTTTCTGAAATAAATTAAAAAAACATTTATTTCTAGAAACACGTTATTTGAACTTTAATTTCACAGATACATTTTTTTTGGGATTTAAGACAAGTTTGTCGCTTCCCGGTGAACTTCACTTCAAATTCTAAAAAATAACGGACGTACTCAAATTTTTAAGCTTCACAATGGATAATGGCAACTATTATCATCGTCTCCAAAGTACATAGGAGTACACAAGAGTATACAGGAATAAGTGGTATTTTTATTGGGAAAACAATAGTTTTTTTAATTTATAATAGAAAAAAATCTTTGTTAAATATGGCATATTCTCGTGTATCTGTGTATTTCTGGAGACAATGAAAATGATTGTCATTGCCGCCAATAATGTTGAAGAAGTCATACTTGTTGTTTGTGTACTCATATGTACTCTTTGAGACGATGATAATGGCTTAGAAATTTGAGTTTCGTGCTGAGGTGTTATATAGGGTGAAATTCGCCGGTGGTTTGGCGAACTCATCATAAACAAAAAAAAGCATTATAGAAATTAAAGTTCAAATAAAGTGTTTTTGGAAATAATATTTTTTTAGTTTATTTCAGAAAAAATTGCAAAATAACATTTTTTATCTAAGAAATAAATTATTTTAACACGATAAATCAAAGAATTTTGTTTATATACATAAATTATATTAGTTATAGTTTTTATTCATGTTTATCTTCTTAATTGTATTGTTTATATTTTTAAATTATATTTGGTGTTGAATAATATATGAAATTGAATAAGATACAATGTATTGTGAGGCAGAATCTCTTTAGCCAATTCTAAGAAGTGCTATGGTATCTTCACATTCAAAGTGAATGTTTTGAAAAGCAAGAATAGAAAGAATGAGTATAAATTTAGTGCTAATTGAAAAAGTTTCTGTAAACTATGAGGAATTAAGAAAGGATACTTATGTATTTTGGGTAGTGATAGAATAAATAAATTTTTTATCTTTAATTAAAAATTGAACAATAAAAATATTTTTACTAATGCAAAAAATGATTTTTTTATTTAAATTAAATAAATATAGTATTTACGAAAATAAATAAACATTGAAGTAATTACAAAAATACATTCTCAGTCACATCTCGAATGCACAGACTCCGTTCTGTGATAGGGCGTCTGCGAGTCATATCTCGGATACAACCGTGATATGAACATGAGCATATATCGGATACACTACATCCGAGATACGCTCATTTCGTGATTGGAGTTAGTGCATCCGAGATAAACGCAGATTCCTAATGCCCCCTCAGCATCCAAAATATAGTCAAGATTATAATTAGAGTCTCAGCACCCAAGATATGTTGTAGAATAAGTCTATTTATAGAGACCATCGTAATACCTCGCCTTACACAATTCACAAACCATTCTTCTCTTTCTCTTCTTTCTATTTTGTTCTGATTGAGAATAATCAATTCTTCTTTGTAGTGGTTTATCCGAATGGGATAGTCAGACACGGTGATGAAGGAGTGATTTTTTAGTCTGACAAGACTGCCATGTTGCGCAGTTAATGGGTTGATAGCCTGGATGTGCTAAAGACGGTCATGCTGAGCAATACGGGAGGAGTAAGAACAAAAGAGGTTAGGCGGGTTGCATATAGATCTCTGAACAAACTTCCGAATGGTGGATTTACTAATCGATTATTTTGGATTGATGAGGATCAGCATGTGAGGGTAATGTTCGACGTACATGCACGGATGATGCCGCAACATGTGATGGAGTTGTATGTTGCAGTCCGTGACGTAGTTGTTAGTAGTGGGCCGTCTCCTTTGACTACTGAAATTGTGTCGCTCATGGTAACACCGATCTACTATGCTCAGCCTCATAATAGTGCCGACTAGGACAACAGTGAGGTTAAATCAACCTATGTTGCCGAGTGCGGGTTGTCAAGCAATATAACGTCCGAAGATGAGTTTCTACCGGAGACTCCCAGCGGCGGTGTTGGTAGGTTTCTACTGCCTCCTCCATTGGCCATTCCTTGATTGTCGGATGTTCCTAGCCATTATCAAACTTTGAACTTGGATGCAATGTAGCTGGACGATCTTTTGAACGTTGGGGACGGGGAGGTTACAACACGCATGGTGGAGCAAAATATTATTCAGTCTATTGATGTGTCCTTCGTGTAAAACCCAGTTAATTAATGAATAATTAACCCACAAATTAAAATTTATTCTAGAAATTAGAAACATGATTTTTATGGTTTAATATGATAGAAAAAAATTAAACGAGAATTTCGACACTAATTTTAAAGAATTTGACCCAAAATTGGGTCGAACGGGACGAACCGGGGCAATCGGACCAACCGGGCCCGTATTGGGCTCTTGGCCCAACCCAAACCCATTAAAACAAAGGACACAGCTCTTCTTCCCCTTTCCCTTAAGCTAAACACACTGGGAATTATTCAAGGGTGGAGGAAGAAGGAGCAAACCCTTGGTTTGATTCAAAGTGGCATAACTTTTGACCCGGAAGTTCGATTGCCGCACCGTTTGCGGTCACGCAACTACAGCGTCGAACTCTACAAAGTCCACAAGGTTGTGTAAGAGGTAAGCCACGTTTTCTTTCCAGTTTTTCCTGCCCTTGATTTCAAAATTCTTGGGTAAAAGTGTTGAAATTTTAAACTCCTTGATGTTATAGGATCCAATAAGCTTGAGGGGAAGGCTTAATCTTGCCTCCTTGATCTTTGGGTGTGGCAAGGATTCTCAATTCTAGTGAAATACTTAATTTGTTGTGTTTGGGTATTGAGTTTGTATGTGTGGGTGTATATTATATGTATTAGGAAATGTATATATGTAAGTGGATTGAAGTTTGATGAAGATTTTGGGAGCTTGAAGTGGATTGCAAGCTAGAAATCTATTTTTGAAGGTGTTGAGGCCTTGGAAGCTTGAAAAAAAGTGAATTGGGGGTGTTCTGGGTTTGAGCGGGAAATCGGCCAAGGTATGGTTTCAGTTTCTCATATTTAAAATATAATGTGTCGTGAAAACTTAGGCTAGTGACCGTAAGATAGGAATTGAATTGATGATATTGTTGATTGGTTGGGGTGGATTATTATGTATGTGGTTAATGGTTTTGGGGGTTGTGATTGGTGCTATTATGAATTATATGTCTAACTTGGTATATGAGATTGATAAATGATAATGATGGTATTTTTGAGATGTGAATGTTGTTGAGAATTTAGGATTCGTTGGTATTTATGAAATTTGGCTAATTAAAGTTGTTGTTGGTACTATATTGGTGGCAAAGTTGATATTGTATTTGATATGAGTAATTGATTATGTATGTTGTTTATTGTTTGAATTTGAATTATTGAGTTGAGATTGATGAAAGAGGAGAATTTGTAGGTTGCGGAGTGAATAAGGAGGTTGAAAATATGAATTTGGAGTGCTTGACGCTGTTATGGTAAGATTTGGTTTGGTTTTAAAAGGTTTGCAGTGTGTACGTTTTGAAAGTTGAGGTTTGCGTATTTTAATGAAAACTCTTAATTTTTGGCCAATTTTGGTGGAGAATAACTTAGCCTCCAAACCTCCGATTTTCTATCAAATGTTTAGAAATAAAATTTGGTCCGAGATATTTACACCATTCGAAGAACGGAGGAAAAATGTTTTAAAATGAGAAAGTTATGCACAATCAAAGATTAGTGTGCAAAATAGAAATTCTGGACTTAGCAGCTTTTCTGAGATTTCTGCTAAGCATGCGTACGCGAAGAATAAACGCGACACGAACAGTCCATTCGAATTGGAACACTCGCGTACACGAGCAAGGGAGTCGCGTACGCAAGCACCCATTTTTAGTCGTGTGCATACGCACGATAGGGGTGTGCGTACCCACGGTAGGGGTGTGCGTATGCACGGCCCTTGTTTTTTGAAATATGAATTTTTGTGTTTTTAAACCATTTCTCTGGCTTTCAAAACCCTTTTAACACTTGTTTAAAGTCTGATAGATGGATTTTTGAGTAGTAAAGTATGCTTAGGAGTGTGAGAAAGGCAACTTAATGAAGAAAGGGGTAACGTAAATGAGGATGAATGAGGAAGTGTTGTAAGGTTATATATGCTGTGAGTGGTGGCTAAGTTTATGATGTTTAATGGTGTGATTATGAATGAATGTAAGTGACATGAATGAAGAGTTATTACTGAAATCTAATTGATGATTAAATTATTATGATTAATTGAGGAAGCGTAAAAATGATGCGCATATGCCAAATATGCATATATGATTAATGAATGAATGTGGTAAATGAATCATGATGGAAAATGTTGAATGTGAGTATGCTTGTATTTTTCTCTCTGGTTGTAAGGGTAACAGAGCACCGATACCCTCTAATAGTGACAGGGCACAGATACCCTCTAATGGTGCAGGGCACGAATTTTCTCTAATAGTATTAAGGCGCAACAGAGAGATTGTGCCCAGGTTAGCTACTGGACACGTCGGGTTGGATTGATAACCGATAGATGAGACTCATCAGCCACTAGGACAGGCATGCATCATATGCATCTATATGTTTGTTTGGTCTGTTCTATTTAGAATGCCTAATTGATTGCATAACTACTTGTTACTTGTTTAATTGTTATATCTACTTTCTACTTGTGATTTCCTCGTTTGTAATAACTGTGTTTGTAACAATTGGTTCCGATGGCAGTTGGGAGGTTCGGGGGAGTTAGAAAGGGGAGTTTTAGATAGATCGAAGACCCTTAGCTAGTTGCCTCTTACTTTTATGGTTTAGATATGTTTATAAGCTTTAACTTTATGTTGGAAGTTCTAAGATTGCCTTTGAATTTTTGAGGACATTATATGTTAGATATGTGGGCACTATTACCATGCTGAGAATCTCCGGTTCTCATTCATGCGAATTTTGTGGTTTTCAGATGTAGGATGTGAGGCTCCTCGCTGAGGCATGCTGGAAGCTTCTGATTTAGCGAAGACTTTTATCTCTCGGGGTTTTATTTTGGCTATATGTATTTATATAGATACTTATTATCTCCACTGTTTATATATATATATACTAGATGAACTCCTCTTAGAGGTTAATTTGGAGAAACAGGTTTTATAACTCAGTATTTTGAATTTCTTTTGGGTTCTCCTATATATATATATGTATGTATGTATGTATGTATGTATGTATGTATGTATGTATGTATGTATGTATGTATACTCATATGCTCGCGCCGGTTACTTTCGCGAAGCGAGTCTTCTTTGTTATCTGTATTTTGGCATTCTTTTGTATATATATCCGTGTTAATCTATGTTTTACCTTGCTTTGTTTAGGTTATCGCGTTCGGGAGTGTTGCGCTTTTCAATTTTACGAATTTGGTTTACCTTTTTTCTTCAAAGGCTAATGCCTCACCACTTCTGTCTTATGACTTAAGCATAACGCTCCGTGTGGTAGGGTGTTACACTTCGCAAACATATTGTCCCGGGGCCATATCTTGTGAAGGAACTCGATTTCACACGTCCAGAAGCTCACAAATTTGGAAAAAATGGTTTTAATCCACATTTTTCTCGGATGTTGTGACTTATATACACAATTGCGCATATCTCGGATGTTGAGCCCTATCTTGGCTATTTGCGTTTTTCTCGGATGCAGTGACCCCAATCACAAAATAAACGTATCTCGAATGCAATGTATTCGATATATGACCATGTTCATATCAAGATTGCATTCGTGATATGACTCGCAAACACCTTATCACAGAACGGAATCTATACATCCGAGATGTGGTCATTTTCGATAATGACCCTCAACATTCGAGAGATGTGACTAAGGATGTATTTTTGTAATTATTTCAATGTTTATTTATTTTCGTAAATACAAGACTTATTTAATTTAAAAAAATCCTAAAAAAATGACAATTTAAGAATCGAAAAAAAAGTCGAAACAAAAAAGGGTAAGTATAATTTTGATCTTTAAGGTATAGGTTAAAATTTTTTTTATCTCTAATATTTTTTATTCAAAATCGTCCCTAAGGTTTAATTTAATTTTAAAATCATTTTTTTATTTAAATTTTAATTTTTATTACTAACTTATCCTTAACTAAATAAATTATAAAATAACAAAAACAGAAAAAAAATAAAAACAGAATGGAAAAGGGGAAAGAGAGGAAGAGGGGGAAAGAGAGGGGGCGGGGGGGGGGGGGAGGGGATGGCGCCGGCGAGGCTTGAAGCCGCCGTCGCCGTCGGAAATCATAACCAGAGGGAGAGAGAGCTCGCGAGGGAGAGAGGAGACGCGAGCCTTGCCGCCATGCCTTACCGCCACGCCTTGCTGCCACACCTTGTCGTCACGCCTTGCTGCCACACCTCGTCGTCACGCCTTGCCGCCACCGTCGAAGAGCTCGCGAAGAGAGAGAGAAAATCCACGGTCAGGGAGAGGAAGAGGGGTGTGTCGTCGCCGTCGCGCTCTGCCACTGTCGCCGCTTCCGCCGGTGCTACTGACCTCACCGCCGCTGGTCTTTCCTAAGGTTCCGATTCTGTTTCTGATTTGTTTTGATTCTGATTTGTTCTGATTCTGATGATTTCATTATTTTTGTTCTTCTGATTTTGATTCTGTTTTTTTGATTTCATTGTTGTTGTGCTTCTGATTTAATTGTTCTGCTTCTGATTTGTTTTGCTTTTGATTGTTCTTCTGCTTCTATTTTTTCTGCTTTTGATTCTGTTTATGTTTCTATTTCTGATTATATTTTTTATGTTTATTACATTAATTTTGTTTCTAATTTATTCTTGTTGTTGTTGGTGCTGTGATGAAGAAGAAAGAAAAAGAAGGAGAAATGCTGCTGTTGTGATAGAGCAGAAGAAAAAGAATAATAGAAACGGGATGTTTTAATAATAGAAATGGGATGTTTTGGTGATAAAGGAGAAGGGTATTTTGGTCGAAAAAAAAGTTTTAAAATTAAGTTAAACTTTAGATGATTTTGTGTGGAAAAAAGGTTAAAGACAAAAAAAAAGAAAAAATAGTTTGGCCTATACTTTATTGACCAAAATGGTACTTAATCCAAACGAACAGAAAACATAAATGTTCATCAGGTCATAGTTATCAGAACCGAACCGGTGATCAAACCGGTCAGGTTATTGGGTCACTGGGTCACTGGTTCAACCGGTGGGTCACTGGTTGAACCGGTCAATCCGGTATATATATTTATTTTATTATTATATTATTATAGATAAAAACCCACATATAGTTATTTTTATGTAAAGTTGATATTTAAGAACCGTTAGATGATTTGACAAGTTTGACTAAATATCATCTAAGAAATTTCAACTATCAACTTCATATGAAGACAACTCTGCATATGAGTCTTTACCTATTATTATATATTAAAAGTATTTAATGAAAAATAATATTAATAGATATCATATAATCATGAAAAGAAAAAATAAATTATGATTAATAAATTTGTTTGTTTATATTTTTAATTTGTATATATTTAATAAAATTTATAATTAAATAAAATATAATTAATTTAAAAATGAGTGGCTTTAAAATTAAAATAAATTGAATATAAATAAAATAAAAACTTGATATATGTATTATAATATGTATATAAAATTAACAAGAACTTTGTCAGCTTGGTAGTACAACCTTCCTCTTAACATCCTTAAGTGAAGGAGTTCGAACCTTATGTTAGACATTTTGGAAAATTTTCCGAAAATTCACAAGGCTTGACACTTGGCAGCACTGGAGGCAACGGAGTAATGTGTTCTTCCACAACGCTAGTGCGTCGTAGGCTCCCCTTCAGATCCGACCGGTTCGGTTCGGTTCGGATTTGACCGGTTTTCACCGGTTCATATCGAGTTTGATCGGGTCAATGTCTTAAGCGGTTCGAAAGTTGGACCGGACCGGTATTAAGTCCGGTTCACCGGTTTTTCGGTTGAACCGGTCGGTCCGGTCCGGTTTTGATACATATGCATCAGGTATTCTGGTAGTTACTAACTAGGGAATGAGGAGAATGGGACAGCAAACGGTGCGTTTGTTTCGAATTATTCTCTTTCTTTTCTTTCCAAGTTTTCCATGGATATGAAACGAATGAACATGATCTCTCAGTGACGGTGTCTGTGTCCGTGTGTAACCCCTTTCCCTCCAGTGTCCACTCCTCGCGAAGCTACCTGCCGTTCCGGTACCAGGTTAACTCTTGTGCTCCAATGTTCTTTCATGTTTCACTTATTTCTCTCTTTATGTTTCTCCCTACTTTATTTTAGCTGTATCTTCAATTGTTTGCACTGAAATTCGTAGATTATATGCTCAAGTCTAATTTCAGGATATTCTTTTTTTGTTGGTAAAGTTTATGAGACTTTTTGTTGGTGCATTCTTAATTTTGATGATATTTAATTAGAAGATGATTTCATAATCTGTTATTTGGATTTTTGATGTCCTCCAAGTGTTTGTAACTTTGCTAGTGAGATTTTGGTTCTACAAAATGCAATTTTTTTTTATAGATGGCACTATTTGCTATTAGTTGTCCGTGTCTACAATGCAAGCTTACCAAATTTTGAGAATAAACTCTGCAAAATTTGAACCCTGAAACTGAACTTGTAAACTTGTAATTTCAATTTGGGAAAAAGTTTATGAGGTAACTTAAGAATTTGTTAACTTCACTACAGTGTGTTATGTTTAATGGATTGGATGAGTTCTATCTCTTATGGTGATATATTTCTTGTTTTCAGTGTAGGGAGATGGGTTTGTGGACACTACTAGAGGGGTTGTTGCTCCTTGCAAATGCACTGGCAATAATAAATGAGGACCGGTTTCTTGCACCAAGAGAGTGGGGCTTCTCAGATTTCTCAGTTAGGAGGACAAAGTCCTTGAAAGGCCAGATTATAGGTCTCATTCATGCAAGTCAGTACATGAGAGTTCCTCTCATACTTCTCAACACCATCTTCATTATTGTAAAGTTTCTGTCTGGATGTGATGATGATAAGAAAGGTGCGATTATGCCTGATCCAAACATTATGTTGATATATATATATATATATGCCCTGTACATGTGTTTCTAAGACTCAGGATAGTGGTTGATCTAAACATTTCATCTTATGCTCACTCTTAAGATCAAACATGCTTTCTGAAAATTATTTTTTCGTAAAGCCCCTAACTAACAGGGCAAGACTTGATTGCTGTTACAATTGTTCTATATGTTATGTAATACATTCATGAACATTTTAAACAAAGTTTAATTTGCAGTTTCAGTGATTATTTCTTTTATGCTCTTCTTCAGTTTAGTGATTGGTCATCATAATTAACTGTATAATAACTCATTGAATGTGCCTTGATTTAGATGCATGTTATCTGAATTTGTATAGATGTATAGTTTTGGATTAAGCATGTAAGTCAATGGCTATGATGAGCCCGAGTGGTTAGTACAATGCAGACTTTGTCTCCCAACTTCCTTTCCCAGATGAGTAGGTATATATAGTGTGGTAATATTGGAAATAGCATGGCCTTTTAAACTAGATCTGTTTCTTAAATGGTTGCAGGTTCTAGATCTTTAATTAGAGATTTCAGCGAAGCATTATAAGCAACCTAGTTTACCAAATTCTACTTTAGAAAGGCCTATCAATGTATGTCTTTGTATTATTTTCATCCACACAATTATGTTCTTTACCATACATGTATAGGAAGAAATGTATGGCATTGTATATTCAATTTTTTTAAGAAGTTACATATCAGTTATCACCTTTTCCTTTAAATTTTCATTTTTTTTTTGTAAACATCTTGCCTACTTAACTTAATTGTTCGAATTTGATCTTACTGATGCTGCTAAAGTAACTGTCATATCTCCTGATATGCTCAATTCATTATTAAATCTTAACTCTCAACTCTCCAGATATTTTCATTTCATTTCATTTTGTTTAGCAAGCTTAGAACTTGTACTAAGCAAAACTGGTACACTGGATGAAAGACTACAGAAAAGAAAAAAGGACTAAATCATAAATCAGCAAAAAGATGGTATGTTTTGGAGTCTACGGAGATAAGCCGTACGGCTGAAACTGTTGCTACAAGAGACATGATGCTAAAGAAAACAATGTTGAGCCAGTGCCAAAGCTGTTGCATGGATGATTGTTTGTCCTTCTTTGCCGTTAGGTACATATGGTTTGCAAGAATAAATGTGAGTGGGAATGTGCTTATTGCACCTGTGAGGCTCATGAAATCTCCAAGAAATGGTAGCAGAGCAGATACAAATGTATTGAAGGTGAGGTAGCCACCTCTTAGTAAAATCCTGAATGTTAAGTTCTTAATTTGTAGGGCACTTCCGGTGATCCCATATTTGGTGTCCGCATACTCATACATAGGACTAGCAAATATCTAGCAGAAGTGAAAATAGATGATCATTAGGACACTCAAACAATTCGAGTAAACCAAATTTCATCCCTGACCAAAAACACAAGCTAATAAAGGGTGTGTTTGGTTTGCGCTTTTATTTTCAGTTTTTTCGTATTTTTAGAATTTTGTGAAGAAAAAAGTAAGCAGAGGCAAAAATAGAAAATATGATATTATTGTTTTTACTGTTTTCTCTTTTCTCTTCATAAAATCTTGAAATAGAAACTATTGAAAATGAAAATGCAAACCAAACACCTTAGTTTCTCAAGATTTGAAAGCCCCGTTGATCTTTCTTTAACCAGTGAGAGACAACTTTGTTTTCCTTAAATTGTAAGATATGATTTTGGCCTCTATTATTTATCAGGATTAAAACAATTGATAATAGCAGAAGTTCAAGTTTAGATGTAAGTACATGCAATGCAATGACTGATTGAAGAAAAGCTGTAATGTTAGCTACAGCTTTAACCCAGACAGGACCATTCACATTGTTCAGCAAATATGCTGATGTGGAATTTCCATAAGCCCAGTAACCTGTAAATGTAACCAGGTACAATGGAAGAACACCAACTGTGAACTGAAAATACAGGGCTTTCATCATGTTCGTCACAACTGGCTGCTTAATTGTTGCCTGTCATATACATCAATCAATTTATGTTGTGCATCAGTATCCATTTGTACATTAAATATGTTTTAAAAAACATGTAAGTGTATGGGACCTGTATTTCAGGAAGCATGCCAGTGTTATATGCGAACACGAGATTAGCGCTCGCTCCGATGATCGAAAATATTTTACCGGCGCCATTGCCCGGAATACTGAAATCTCTAGGTGGTGCATTCAATCCTGATGTTAATAACAATCATCTTGTTTAATGGACAGTTAAAAAAAAAAAATTTTTGAGATGCAAGATTTGTATTCACATGAATAGCAAGCTGGCAATAAGACAAGCAGTGCAAGGGTGGAGGGGTATGTGTTAACTTGGTGGACAAAAAAAAAGGGGGGGACACATAACGTAATAGCAGAAATGAAATATTACCATCTTTAAGGGACAGCACAAATGCTATAACAATATAAGCTAGACTCAAGAGAGTTGAAAAACCCAGCCAAACTCCAAGAGCTGAAAGAGAAGGGATTCCAAAAGCAAACATTGCACACACAAAGCCAGCTATGGCAATAAAATATGGAAGTTTCATTGTGTGATCATCCCAAAATAGAAGATAAGTAGCCTGCACCACATCGAACATATAAAAATAAAAAAGGAATTCACGAAAAGAACCCTCTGGAAATACCAAAAAAAAAAAGAAATTCAATTACCAAATTAACCAATGCATATTGTTTTTATATATTTTTTGTATGCATGTAACAGAATGGCTAGACATACACACTATCTGAAGAAACATATTCTAAACTGAGGAAGAGATTGAATTTGTGTTACTTTCAAGGCTGAACCGGCCAAAATGATGTAGCCAGTATTGATCATGAAAAGATTGACGTATTGTAGAGCCCATGTAAGAGTATACGCCCATCTTCCTGCGGTAAGAAAGGGATGAAACATGACTACATGAGAGAAAAAGAAATATTTGCATGTTATTGAAAACATTTGTAAAAGATGAGTATTTGTTACCGTATATGAATCCAGCAAGATCTCTATATCTGATGTGCCTTCTCCCCCCATACTCATGGAGCATAGCAACAAGAGCATTTGCATAGAGCGAAATCAAGGTGGCGAGGATTAGACCAACCACGCCACCAACCCAACCAAGCGGAACCATGATGGTCCCGGAATATCCCAGCACATAAGCGCTGTTGATTCCGGTGGTTAGGACAAAAGCCACTTGAAACCATGAATCTGCCACCAAACAAATTCCAGAGGAAAAACAAAATCATGTATTTACCGAAGTTCACAAAGTTCCAATTTCAATTGCACCTGAAGTGCCAGCTATATTGGGTTACAAATTGCATGTTTAATTATGTCTCAATCTGCAATATTTATGATATATAAGCATCATTCAAGAAAAAATCTGCAATGCAAAGGGTATGGTAGCAAGCAAATATAAGTAAAAGCGGTTATTACTAACCGCTACTAATCTGGTGCGCGGTTTCCGGTGCTTTAACGTTGCCTTTACCATCCTTGTGGTTTTCATGTTCACTATCGTTCCTTCCCACGTTAGGCATTGCAACCGCTAAATTGCATAAGATAGCAACACAATCACGCCAAGCTCCTCCTCAGCAACCTTTTTATATTGCAAAACAATAAAACATTCAATTCCAACCAGCCAATCACTTTTTCCCAATTTAGAATCACCTCCTTTTTCCTCTCTGACCAGTGACCACCCTTCTTTTTTGCATATCTCCTCTCTCTTTCTTTTCAAAGTTACGAGTGCTTGTATTGATGAAATGACCAAAACAGCCTTAGCAATGTCATTACTCATTACCAAGCATAGAATTTTGAAGAAGAAAGGGTATTCCCAAATGCAATCACAAAAGATTGCTAAAGAATCGACTAAAGAAATGGAGAGAAAAAAGTGATTTATATTTTATAAATAAAAGTAGGTTTTATTTATTGATAAGAAATAAATAATAGTGGTTCTTAATTGAACAACACATCACGCAAATAAAAAAAAAGAGAGTTTTCCTAAATAACAATTACAATCAATAGAAAAAAGAGTATAACTTAACGAAAAGGAGAAAGCGTATCTTCACTCTTCAATGGTCATAATTTTTTCCCATTTTTCTCCCGTTATTCTTTGGATGTATACCTGATTTATTTATTCGGTTGACCACATGAACGTTTCATGGTAAATGCAGATATTTTAGTCATTTATTTATTTATTTATTTTATATTTATCCGCTTATAAAGTT
The DNA here is from genome assembly GCF_003086295.3 of Arachis hypogaea. NCBI lineage: Eukaryota > Viridiplantae > Streptophyta > Magnoliopsida > Fabales > Fabaceae > Arachis > Arachis hypogaea. The sequence goes on from NC_092045.1 coordinate 27,606,320, forward strand.
TTAGATAAATGTTTTTTGTGAGCGAATATCAACATTATTTTTAAGAGAGAATCCCAGCCGGAATTTTTACTTGGTTGAATTATTTCGCAATGGGATTCGTGTGGGCCCCAACTGTAAATCTTTATTTCAATGCATCAAATAGATCTAAATTGTCACTCTTATATTTGATGTTTTTTTAAGAGAAACTCTTCTTAGTTCTCTGCTAGTCTATTACACATTGGAAGAATTAGGTTACAAGGAAAAGGAATTAAAGCTTGGAAAATATTAGGAGGAATATGAAATTGCATTGCTTGAGCTTTCTATCTGATTCTACCCATGCAAGATGTCAATTTCTAAGATAATATTGTTCATCCTTGATCCTTTCTCATTTGAACTCTCCATCTTGGTGCCTTGAGTTCCCTCTACATGTTGAAATTATTTCTAGATATTTTTGGGTTATAGATAATGAAACAACACCTTCAAAGTTCTGAGCTACCAACCCCAAATCATGCCAATTTTTGTGCTTCAAAATGAATAATATCTTAAATTGTTCTCTGAAGTATTAATAATAAATGTTAACTGTACAACAAAAAAATAATAAATATTAATTTTGTTATGTGAAATTGTACATGTGTGATGAAAATAATTTTTCCTTTGTTAAATTAAAAAAAATCATTAAATTGGGTTTTTTGAAAATTCACAGTGGGTCAATATCTCTTATTTTCTTATCTACATTACATTCTTTTTAATATCACGAATTTCTCTCATATGTGAGCTTAACTAGAAAAATATTTCAAAACATAAGATAACAAAAAAAAAGTTCTTTAATATCTGTATTTTGCCTTTGGGTATAATATTTTAAGGTATAATTTTGAAAATACATCTATCGAGAAAATATATAGACTATTGAACAAAATTCTTAATAACAATATATAAAATTAATCTATTTTTAAAAATAAATAATCTCTCTACTTTAAGAAGACATCATTTTTTGTTTTTAATCAAAAGAAAAGTTTCTTATTTGTGTTTAATTAACCTTACAAATTCATGATTCTACAAACTATAGACCATCTACAGCCTAAACTGAATTTTACAACTTCAACTTTCTTCTTAATTAGTGGATCCTCGTCATTATTGAATAAGAAGCGAAAATAAAGAAGAAAATACTTTAGATATATATGATCCACTATCCTCTATCCTTTTCAGCGTAAAGTATTATTTTACACTATTTGATAATTTCATGGTATCAACTTACGCATTAAAAATTCAGAGTCTAAATTATATATGAATCGGAGTATTTCAAGACATGAATTACTTTTTTTTTCAATAAAATACTTAAACCTCTTGCAATGCAGCACCGGTGCCAATGATTATTATGGGATTAATTATTTTAAAATTATAATAATAAAACTTACGTATGACAAATTATAAATTTAATGATAATTAATTTATTTTATATATATATATATATGAAGTGAAGGGGAGCTTCGGAGCAGCGGATGAGTTGTCTCCACGTGACCTCAAGGTCACGGGTTCAAGCCGTGGAAACAGCCACTGATATAATTATCAGGTTAGGCTGCGTACATTACAACCTTGGTTGCGGCCCTTTCCCGGACCCTGCGTTAAACGCGGGACGCTTGTGCACCGGGTTGCCCTTTTATATATATATATGAAGTGACTTTATGACCTTACTTTTTTGTTAGACCTTTTAATTTCGTTAAAATTAGTATACATTTTTTATTTTTACTTTTTACATATAAGAGTGTACATAAGTCGAATTGAGCTGGATTTAAATAAAGTCGAAATCAATTTAAATATTTTATTTAATTTATTTTAAGGATTTGAATTTGACTTTCAACTTTAAAAAATTCAATACCAAACTCAAGTATAAAAAAATTTACCTATATATAAATACATAATAATTAATTTAATGATTCATTCAGTACGTGCACATATAATATTTTTTATTAACTAATCTTTGCAATATGCCGACAATTTTAGATTACATTATTTTTATTTACAACTGCTGTAAATTTTTTTATGCATGATCTGCCTAAGCCAAAAATTTTAGAACGTAAATCCATTTTTGAAACTTCTTTACTATTTTGGACAGTTAACTTTCTATTATTTTTTATAAAATAGAAATAGGTATTTGGTATCAACAAATAAACGAACAAACTTTTCATAAAACAATTAGTCAAACATGATGTTTGTTGGCTTAAAAAATGTATGATTTAAAAATGAGGAGTACAAATACTTGCATGGTAGAAAAAGATATGTCAAAATAATGTCAAATATTATTTCTAACTTAAATTTATATCTATTTGAGATATTAATCTAAATTTAATTTTAGATAACTAAAAATTATATAAAATTAATAGTTACGTTATGCATTAAATATACAAAAGTAAATAATAATTTAATTTTATAAATATCAATTTTCTTTGCGGAAATGCATTTGACAGGAACAACAACTTTATTAATTAGGAAAAGTTTTTTATAGCAATAATTAATTAAAGAGCATTACCATTTTTTGTTTCTTTCTACTTTTATTTCTGTTCTTTCTTTTCTCTTTTTTTTGCCAAACTTTCTTCTTGTATTGAAATTAATGATTGATGCAAATTGAGTCTTGTATGATAATCTATACTTTTAAAGTGATGAGATAACTGATTAATATGAAAAACAAAAAAGTGAAGAGGAATTAGTGGACCAAAGCAAGACGTTATTATGCATCAGTCAAATAGTCAATTGAATTAGTGGATGATTTGTATACTATATGAACAGAAAATTATACCTTTTTTTATATTTCCCAAATTTTTAACTTTTTATCATTAATATATATAGTAGTGGTTATCCTACTGATCTCCCACCTCTGGTTAAGAATCATACAATACTTTTTTCTATTGACTTTAACATGTAATGTCAAAATAAGTTTGTATTAAAATTTTATTCGGAGAGAACAGATACAATTTTTCTTTCAAAAAGATGAGCTCGATCGATTACAACGCTTCAATCGATGAACTTAACACAAAAAAAAAAACTTGAAAACAATATAAAATAAATGAAAAGGTCATGAAAAATAGCTAAAATTGACAATAAAATTAAAAATAATAAAAAGTACAAAGACAATAAAAAATTGGAAATGATAAAAGAAATTGAAATAAAAGAAACGCTAAAAAATAATGGAAAAAGAAATAAGAAAAAAATGAAAAGAAAATAAAGAAAATAAGAAAAAAGTGATCACATTTAACATTCACGTATACAAACATTCCATTTTTTTATGCGTCAGTATAATTGGAAATGTGTGCAGAGTTTTGGTGTGGGTTAGAGTGGATACTTGTCTTAATTTTAACTTTTTGTTTTATTGGAAAAAAAAAACCCTCATCAGTTATTCATTTTTTGTCCCACATTCTTCATTCAACTTGTTCTCTAAAATTTGCACCATGTTCCGCATTTTCAGTCAGAGAGTCAAGTAAAAATCTTAGTGCTCAAGTCAAAGTAACTGTTAATCAACCTTTTTTCGTGCATTGTCTATCTTTGACTTCGACTCTCCTTGCCCTTATGATCGACCTAGTTCGCAGTTGAGACTTATTCCAGTTGAGGAACCGATTTTACTACCAACAAATTGCCCCTTCAAAATTTATTATTTTGAAAAAAAATACAATCCATATGTTTGGAGTCATGTGCTTGGCACATTTAATTTTAAATTTTAAAAAGATATTTTAGTTATACCACGCTAAAGCGGCGCACGCTTTTTTTGAGGATACGCAACGTTTTCTTAAGTTTTTAATAAGTCATTTTGTGTAACACCCCATTACCCTAAACCTTACTTCTAGCCAACTAAACACGTAGGCACGGACAAAACAAGATATAATAAATATAAAACCTTGTCGATAGCTCCAGGATACACAAGGTAATAATTAAAGTAAACAAGATATATACAAGTATGATATACAAAAAGAGGACTAGTCACAGCCTGCGGAGTTTAAGTCGGCTAGTCAAACTGAATACAACAGAGTTTTGAAGTTTAAAATAGCTTATACAACTTATCTCTCCAATCAAGCCTTTAAGGCCGTAAATTCTAAAAAAAATAAGATTGAGAGAAAGTACTACAACAAAATAATCAAAATACCTAAAAGAGAGCATAAAATCCTTCGCTCCGTCATCATCTCGCAACTCACCGAGGTGGGTTATGACCTGCTGGTGCACGAAAATTACACTCACACTATGTAATTCCGCACAACTAACCAGCAAGTGCACTGGGTCGTCCAAGTAATACCTTACGTGAGTAAGGGTCGATCCCACGGAGATTGCCGCCTTGAAGCAAGCTATGGTCATCTTATTATTCTTAGTCAGGATATCAATAGGGTTCTTAGTTTTAATTGTGAAAAGTGAAAAAGCATGAAAGGAATATTTGTTACGCAGTAATGGAGAATGGGTTGGAGTTTTGGAGATGCTTTGTCCTTTGAATTTTCGCTTTCCTACTGTCTTCTTCTTCATGCACGCAGGTCTCCTTCCATGGCAAGCTGTATGTTGGTGGATCACCGTTGTCAATGGCTACCAGCCGTCCTCTCAGTGAAAAGAGTCCATTTACATGGCTAATCATCTGTTGGTTCTCACTTGTGTTGGAATTTGATCCAGTGATCCTTTTGCGTCTGTCACTACGCCCAACGTTCGTGAGTTTGAAGCTCGTCACAGACATCCCCTCCCAGATGCTACTCGGAATACCACAGACAAGGTTTAGACTTTTCGAATCTTAGGAATGCTGCCAATTGGTTCTAGCTTATACCACGAAGACTCTGGACTCACGGAGTGAACGCTCTGTTGTTAGGAGAGGCAATCAAACTCGTGAACCAGAAACCCAAGTGATATACGTTCAATCTAAGGTTGAACGGAAGTGGTTGTCAGGCATGCGTTCATAGGTTGAGAATGATGATGATTGTCACGGATCATCACATTCATCATGTTGAAGTGCAAACGAATATCTTAGAATAGAGACTAACGAGATTGAATAGAAAACAGAAGTACTTGCATTAATTCATCAAGACGCTGTAGAGCTTCTCACCCCCAACCATGGGGTTTAGAGACTCATGCCGTCAAAGATACAAGTTCAGATGTAAAAAATGTCATGAGGTCCAAAATAAATCTCTAAAAGTAGTTTTTATACTCAACTAGTAACCTAGGTTTACAAAAAATGAGTAAGCTAAAATAGATAGTGCAGAAATCCACTCCTGGGGCCCACTTGGTGTGTGCTGGGGCTGAGCATTGAAGCTTTCACGTGAATAGGCTATTCTTGGAGTCAAACGCCAGTTTGTAACCTGTTTTTGGCAGTAACTTGTTTCCGGCGTTTGACGCCAGAATAGGGCAGAAAGCTGGCGTTAAACGCCAGTTTGTGTAGTCTAAACTTGGGCAAAGTATGGACTATTATATATTTCTGGAAAGCCCTGGATATCTACTTTCCAACGCAATTAAGATTGCACCATTTGGACTCCTGTAGCTCCAAAAATTTCATTTCGGGTGCTAGTAGCTTTTTGCTTCTAAACAGTTTTGGCATCTCACTTCATCCCTTGAAGTTTAGAATGATTGGCATCCATAAAAACTCAGAATTCAGATAATGTTATTGATTCTCCTAGTTTAGTATGTTGATTCTTGAACACAGCTACTTTATGAGTCTTGGCCGTGGCCCTAAGCACTTTGTCTTCTAGTATTACCACCGGATACATAAATGCCACAGACACATAACTGGGTGAACCTTTTCAGATTGTGACTCACCTTTGCTAAAGTCCCCAATTATAGGTGTCCAGAGTTCTTAAGCACACTCTTTTGGATTACGACTTTAACCACTCAGTCTCAAGCTTTTCACTTAGACCTGCATGCCACAAGCACATGGTTAGGGACAACTGGGTTCAGCCGCTTAGACCAGGATTTTATTCTTTTAGGCCCTCCTATCCATTGATGCTCAAAGCCTTGGATCATTTTTACCCTTACTTTTTGGTTTTAAGGGCTATTGACTTTTCCTTTTTCTTTTTCTCTTTTTTTTTTGCCATGTTTTTTTCTCATTTTTTTCACTGCTTTTTCTTGCTTCAAGAATCAATTTTATGATTTTTCAGATTATCAATAATATTTCTCTTTTTCATCATTCTTTCAAGAGCCAACAGTTTTAACATTCATAAACAACAAGATCAAAAATATGCACTGTTTAAGCATTCATTCGGAAGACAAAGGGCTTGTTTGGATGAGCTTCTAAGAAAAGATCTTTTTTCGAGTTATCTTTTTTTAAAAGATCTTATAGAGAAGTAAAAGTAATTTTATGTTTGGATATCTCATGTAAAAAGGTTTTTTTATCTATCAATTATGTTTGGGTATAACAATATAAAAGTACTTTTTTGTTTATTTATTACATGAAAAACATCTTTTTTTTTAAGGAAAAAAGATCTTTTAAAAAAAGATGTAAATTACAGCTTCTCAAAAAAGATCTTTTTTTTTTTATTTTACTAGTGCTTTTACTTTTACTACTAGAAATTTGCCAAACACGTTAAAAAATAAAAAAAGATCTTTTTTCATTGAAAAAAGATCTTTTTTTAACAAAATAATGGCGCCCAAACATACACAAAAAGTGTTGCCACCACATATAAATAATTTGAATTTTTCTTATTAAGAACTCAAAAAAATTGCCTCCTTATTCTAAAAATATCTGCTATTTTATTCATGTTTAATGATGATGAGAAAAATAAATTATAGCTTACTTGGAGATGATAAAAATAAAAATAAAAATACTAATTACTACTACTCATATGACTCCGAAGATAGATTTCTAATACCAGAAGTTATCACAGAATTAAGATTAGGACTCAACAACCTTTATTTTGGGAGATGGACGCTCCTTCAATTTGTGGGTTGTCTGGATCTTCAAGAGAAAGCTTCTAGCGCTTCAGCTCATGTAGTTCACGCCTTTACTTCTCTTGTTTCTTAAGCAGTTTGCAGATCATAAAATTTTGATTCTGCTGTTCTTCCTTGAGTTGATCCATAGTTTCTTGCAACTTGGTGACAGATGCTTCTAGGCGGGTCCAGTAGTCAATCTGAGGAATTTCTGGGAGGAACTCCTGCGCCCTCCTTTTGATGGAGTTTTCTTGTACTTGTTGTCCCTCCATTGACTTCTTGGTGATTGGATGTTCGACTGGGATGAGCTCATCTACTCCCATCTTCACCCCAGCCTCTTTGCATAGCAGAGAAATCAAGTTTGGGTAAGCCAACTTGGCGTCCTTGGAGTTCTTATTTGCAATTGTGTAGAGCTCACAAGAAATCAGTTGATGAATCTCCACTTCGTTTCCTTGCATAATACAGTGGATCATCACTGCTCTCTTGACAGTGACTTCAGAGCGGTTGCTGGTAGGCAGTATGAAACGCCCAATGAAATCTAGCCAGCCTCTAACAATTGGTTTGAGATCCCCTCTCTTGAGTTGATTTGGAACACCTTTTGTGTTGGTTGTCCACTTGGTTCTAGGGATGCATATGTCCTCTAGAATTTGGTCCAAGCGCTTATCATCACATACCATTCTCCTATTAAAGGATTCTGGATCATCTTGTAGTTAAGGTAGCTTGAAGACCTCTCTTATTTTGTCAAGGTGGAAGTGAATCATCTTCCCTCTGACCATGGTTCGAAAGGTATAGAAAGCGGTTCCAGTCATTCTCTACCTCTCTGTTTGCCACAGATTTGAGTAAAATTCCTGAACCATGTTTCTACCCACTTTTGTCGCAAGATTAGCTAGAATTTCCCAACTTCTGTTTCGAATTTGCTCTTGGATCTCCAGATATTCGTCTTCTTTCAGATCAAATTTTACTTTCGGGATTACTGACCTTAGACCCATTATTTTGTGGTAATGGTCCGAATGTTCCTTGGTTAAGAACCTCTCTTGATTCTAAAGTGGTCTTGGATTATTCTCTTTTTTGCCTCTTGAAGTGATTTGTTTTCCCTTAGGAGCCATGATCTTAGTGAGTCTTAGCTCAGTGATCACGCAAAACACACCAAACTTAGAGGTTTGCTTGTCCTCAAGCAAAAGAAAGGAAATGAGAGGAGAAGGAGGAGAGCCAAATTCGAATTATGGAGGAGAGGGGGTGGCCAAATGTGAATTTAAAAGGGAGGGGTGGGTTTGAAAATTTTTGAAAAAGATATGATAGAAGATATGATTTGTAAAAAGATAATTATAATATGCAAAAGATGTAATTTTAAAATAAGAAAAAAGAGAGTTTTGAAAAAGATAAATCTAAATTTTGAAAAGATATTTAAAAAGATATATGAATTTTGAAAAAGATTTGAAGAGAAATTAAAAAGATATATGCATTTTGAAAAAGATTTGAAAAGAAGAAAAGATTTTTAGGATTAAGAGTTATTTATTTATTTATTTATTTTGAAATTTGAAATTGAAAAGATGAGGATTTGAAATATGTTTATGCAAGAAATCATGGATAAAAACATAAAAATTGAAAAAAATTGGGTTGGAAAACAAAATTACCTCCCCTCCACATTCCTGGCGTTAAATGCCCAAACGCTGCTTGTTTTGGGCGTTTAACGCCCATTTGCTGCTTGTTTTGGGCGTTTAATGCCCAGCCAGGGTCAGCTAGGTACTCTGGCTAGCGTTAAACGCTAGAAAGTCTTTATCACTAGCCATTTTTCTAAACGCCCAGGATGCTGTAGTTCTAGCGTTAAAAGCCCTGAATGGCACCCATTCTGGCGTTTAACGCCCAGAAGTTGCTTGTTTTGGGCGTTTAACACCCAGCCAGGTATTCTGGCTGGCGTTAAACGCCAGAAAGTGCCTCTTACTGGCGTTTTCATGCTAGTGAGCTTCTTTTCTCTGCTCTGAAACCTTCTATAACTCTGTGAACTCCTATAAATGAGAATTGGTTCTGATGATAACTTATTAAACTCCTATAATTATTATTTAAATAACAGATAAACTACAGTAATGGATGGGTTACCTCCCAGCAAGCGCTTCTTTATTGTCTTTAGCTGGACCTTACTGAGCTTTAATCTAGTCTCAGTTTTGAGCATTCTTGCTCAAAATTGCTTTCAAGATAATGTTTGACTCTCTGTCCATTAACAATGAACTTTTTGTCAGAATCAATATCCTAAAGCTCTACATATCCATATGGTGACACGCCTGTAATCACATATGGTCCTCTCCACTGGGATTTTAGTTTCCCAGGGAATAGCCTGAGCCTAGAGTTAAATAGCATAACCTTTTGTCCTGGCTCAAGGACTCGGGATGACAGGTTCTTATCATGCCATCTCTTTGCTTTTTCCTTGTAAATTTTGGCATTTTCAAAAGCATTGAGTATGAATTCCTCTAGCTCATTCAGTTGGAGGAATCTTTTCTCTCCAGCTAATTTGGCATCAAGGTTTAAGAATTTGGTTGCCTAGTAGGCTTTATGCTCCAGTTCCACGGGTAGGTGACAGGCCTTCCCATACACAAGCTAGTATGGAGAGGTTCCTATAGGAGTCTTGAATGCTGTTCTGTATGCCCATAGAGCATCATCCAAGCTCTTTGCCCAATCCTTTCTACGGGCAATTACAGTCCATTCTAGGATTCTTTTTAGTTCTCTATTAAAGACTTCAGCTTGTTCATTGGTCTGTGGATGATATGGAGTTGCCACCTTGTGGCTTATTTCATATTGGACCATGGCATTATAAAGCTGTTTATTGTAGAAATGAGTGCATCCATCACTGATCAGTGCTCTAGGGACACCAAATCTGCTAAAGATATATTTCTGGAGGAATTTCAGTACTGTCTTAGTATCGTTAGTCGGTGTTGCAATTGCCTCTAGCCATTTAGATACATAGTCTACTGCCACCAGAATGTAAGTGTTTGAGTATGATGGTGGGAAAGGACCCATGAAGTCAATACCCCATACATCAAACAACTCAATCTCTAGGATCCCTTGTTGAGGAATGGCGTAACCATGAGGCAGATTACCAGCTAGCTGGCAACTGTCACAGTTACGTACAAACTCTCGGGAGTCCCTATAGATTGTAAGCCAGTAGAAGCCACATTGGAGGACTTTGGTGGCTGTTCGCTCACCTCTGAAATATCCTCCATATTGTGATCCATGGCAATGCCATAGGATCTTCTGTGCCTCTTCTCTAGGCACGCACCTACGGATTAGTCCGTCTGCGCATCTCTTGAAGAGATATGGCTCATCCCACAAGTAGTACTTCGCATCAGAAAGCAATTTTTTCTTTTGCTGCCTGCTGAACTCCTTGGGAATAAACCTTGCGGCTTTATAGTTTGCGATGTCTGCAAACCATGACACCTCCTGAATGGCAAAGAGTTGCTCATTCGGAAAGGTTTCAGAGATCTCAGTGAGGGGTAGAGACATCCTTTCTACTAGTTCTATCCGGGACAGGTGATCTGCTACTTGATTCTCTGTCCCTTTTCTGTCTCTTATTTCTATATCAAACTCTTGCAGAAGCAACACCCATCTTATGAGCCTGGATTTTGAATCCTGCTTTGTAAGTAGATATTTAAGAGCAGCATGGTCAGTGTACACAATCACTTTTGATCCTACCAAATAGGATCTAAACTTGTCAATGGCATAAACCACTGCAAGCAATTCTTTTTCTGTGGTTGTGTAATTTTCCTGCGTGTCATTTAGAACACGGCTAGCGTAGTAAATGACGTGCAAAAGCTTGTCATGCTTCTGTCCCAATACTGCACCAATAGCATGGTCACTGTCATCACACATTAGTTCAAATGGTAATGTCCAGTCCGGTGTAGAAATAATAGGCGCTGTGACCAGTTTAGCCTTCAGAGTCTCAAAGGCCTGGAAACACTCTGTGTCAAAGACAAATGGTGTATCAGCAGCTAGTAGGATACTCAGAGGTTTTGCGATTTTTGAAAAATCCTTTATAAACCTCTTGTAAAATCCCGCATGTCCCAGAAAACTTCTGATTGCCTTAACATTGGTAGGTGGTGGTAATTTTTCGATTACTTCCACCTTAGCTTGATCCACCTCTATGCCTTTGTTCAAAATTTTGTGCCCAAGGACAATTCCTTCCGTCACCATAAAGTGAAATTTCTCCCAGTTTAAAACCAAGTTGGTCTCTTGGCACCATTTCAGAACAAGTGCTAGATGGTCAAGATAGGAGCTGAATGAATCTCCAAATACTGAGAAGTCGTCTATGAAGACTTCCAGAAATTTTTCCACCATATAAGAGAAAATAGAGAGCATGCATCTCTAAAAGGTTGCTGGTGCATTACACAGACCAAATGGCATCCTTCTGTAGGCAAATACTCCAGATGGACATGTGAATGCTGTTTTCTCTTGATCCTGGGATCTACTGTAATCTGGTTGTTGCCTGAGTAGCCATCCAGAAAGCAGTAATAGTCATGACCTGCTGACGATTGGATTTTTGACGGTTTATAATTTCTCAAATAAAATCTCGTTGCAAAGTATAGTTTCTAAACCAAACAATAATCCTTTCATACAAAAAGTTGTTTGTCACTAGTACAAACCCCTAGAATTTATAAACCGAAGTATTGGACCTCGGGTCGTTCTCCCTAGGAATTGTAATGAAGTGTCTTGTTATTGGTTGTGATTTATTTTGGGGTTTTGGATAAGAAGCATGAAAAGTAAATGGCAATAAAAATAAACTAACAACTATAAAAGGGCTCTTGGCAAGGTATAAAAATTAGAAGTCCTATCCTAGTTATCCTTCTCAATTGTGATGAGAATTGTTCATTGCTACCACTTAGTTAACTTCTAACCATGGAGGAAAGTCAAGTGGATGAATCAATTTGATTCCTCAAGTCCTGATCAACTCCTAAAGGAATGACTAGCTTTAGAGGCATTCAAATCAATTAGCAACTTCTAAGTATCAATCAACAAAGGAATTAGATAACTCAAGAGTCACTAATTACTCTACCTAGGCCAAGAGGAACAAAACCTACACTAAAACCCAACCAAGCATTTCATCAAACACTTGGAAGGCATAAAAGAAAAGCATAGTAAATTGATAACAAGAATAGAATCTAACAACAATTATTGCAAAGAATCAACAACAACAAGCAAGGAAATCACAACTATCATGAATTACCTCAAATTGCATTATTGAACGGAAATAAAGGAACAACAATCTATCCAAAACAAAATGAAGAATTACAATTATGAAAGCACATAACTAGAAAGAGAGATATGAGAAGATTGAGAATTGATAAAGGAAAATTGAATCAAAGCATGAATTAAACCTAGATCTAAGAAGAGAGATTAACCTAAACCTAATCCTAATTCTAGAGAGAAGTGAGAGCTTCTCTTTCTAGAAACTAATTCTAAAACTAATCCTAGTGAGTGTGTATTATTTTCTAATTGATTCTCTAATGCCTTCCCCTTAATCCTTCATCCTTATATTCCTCTTCCTTAGCATTTGGCGCCAAAATGGGTTCAGAAACCCTCTCAAATCGCTAGGCACGTGTTGCATTAGTGAGGTCATGTGCCATCATCGGCGCGTGCGCGCACGGTACGCGTGCGCGTCCTTGGCCAGTTTCGCAATGTGCGTGCGAGCGCCTTGTGCGCGTGCGCGTGCATGGCTGACTTTGCTTCTTTGACTTTTTTTTATGCTTCTCTCCACTTGTATGCTTCCTTCCTTACTTCCTCTGATCCATGCCTAGCCTATTTCAATCCTGTAATTACTAGCAAACACATCAAGGCATCTTATGGAATCAAAGAGAAATTAGAATTCATCAAAATAAGGCTTAAAAAGCATGTTTTTACACTTAAGCACAAATATGGGAGAGATAACAGAACCATGCTAATTCATAGGCTAAATGTGATAAAAGGTTATCAAATTACCCTAAACTCAATACAAAATAAACCATCAAATTGGGGTTTGTCAACCTCCCCACACTTAAGCCTTAGCATGTCCTCATGCTAAATTAAGAAGGAACTAAGGGTAATGACATTTATTGAATGCAGCTAAACTATATGAATCCTACCTAAATGCAATTATCTAAGCAAATGGAAATGCTTAGTTCAAACATATCAAATTGCCAAGAGAGCATGTGTAAGCACAAGGGCTAGGCAATAGGAATTAATTCCAAACCACAATTGTATTGAATTATCAAAAAGAGTTCAAACTTGCAAGAATATAGATAATATGGGTGAGCACCTGTAATTGAACTTTTGAACCCTCACCGGATATGTGTATCCGCTCTATTCACTCAAGTGTTTAAGGGTTAATTCACTCAATTCTCTTCTAATCATGTCTTCCAAAATTTGATTTTCTTCTAACAATCAACACTTATTCAATGCATGCATACATTCATCATAAGGTCTTTCATTTAGGTTGCAATGGGGTTAGGGTCAAGGTAGGATCATTTATGGTTAAGTAGACTAGGATTTGAATCTTTGATTAGCATAGACTTCCCCACCTAACTATATAATGACCTATACAAAATCGAACTACTCTAACTACCCATTCTTCACTTTTTCTTACATATTCATGCATCTTTATTTGATTCATAACACTTATGCATTGATTCCCTTTTATTGACTTCACGTTGGGGCATTTTGTCCCCTCTTTATTATTTTTCCTTCTTTTTCCATATACAATTTTTTTTCTTTTCTTTTCTTTTTCTTTTGTTTTTCTCATTTTCACTTTTATTTCTCTTTTTTTTTCTTTTCATTTCTTTTCTTTTGTCAAACTATATACAAGAACATCAATGCATAAGGTCTATTCATTTAATCAATACATGAGTATGTACCCAATTCCTAAACATGAAAGTGTACTACCCCTTTTATCCCATCCAATGTTCCCAAGCCTCACCAACTTGAATAGTAAACACTCTCACCAGCCTAGGCTTAATCAAAGATCCAAACAAGGGCTTTTCATTGGTTTTCCGCCTTGGGCTTGTAATGTGCTAAAATAAGAACGAGTTGGTTAAGCATAGGCTCAAAATTGGCTATCAATGGAAGGTAAAAGGTTGGCTATTTGGGTAAGTGGCTAATGAAACAATGGCCTCAATCATATAAATGCATGAATACAAGAAATAATTGGATATATAGAATCAAGCAAATCAAGGATTACAATCATAGAAAGAGAATAATTTCACACAAGAATGGAAAATAAGTGGTTATAAAATGTAACCACATCAATAGGCTCAAGTCTCACAAGCTTGTGTTCTTAGTTTAATATATGATTCACAAGGTATGTAATTCAAGCAAGTTTTACCAAAAAAGTTTTCTTTCAATCAATTGGGTTGATGCCCTATATTTAAACTTCTTAGAAAATCTCAATATTTGACTAAGCATTGTTGTGATTGGAAAATTCAAAGATTTTCTTAGTTCACCCTTTCCTTTTTCACTTAAAACCAATATATTATGCAAAAAGGGTGACTAAATATTTGCAATCCAAAGTATGATTTCTAATCACAACCACGAACTAAAAAGAAAGATATGCAAGATGTAAGATAAACAAAATGTATAAAGAAGAATCCAACTAAAAGTACGGAATCTATCATCCAAGACATCTAAGTCTAAAGATATCCAAAAGCATCAAAATATCTAAAATCCAAAATAAGCAATAAAAAGTATCCAAAGCAAACTAGAAATGCATCAAAATATATACAAAGATGTGCAGAATAAGATAGCTAGGCCGAAAAGTTCACCGGTTCCCAAATAATGCTACCGGTGCCCTCCCCACACTTAAAACCAAGCATCGTCCTCGATGCTAAACCGGAGGATCAGTGGGAGGTACAACGATAGGCTCTGGCTCTGGCTGTGGGAACGAATCCTCATGAGTCTGTGGTGGCGCTGTAGTGGCATGGGCATCCTGCTGAACTGGTGCCTCCACATCCTCCTCCTGATGATCCTGCTCATCGGAGGCCGGAGAATCGGGAAGCGGAGGTAGCTCAGCACCCAAAGAAATAAGAGCCTGGTCCATCCGATCTAATCGGCGTCTGACATGGCGTCTCTCGCGCTCTAAGAACCGGAAAAGACGCTGGACCAGGAGATAAGTAGGCTCAGGTACTGCTGGTGGTCCTGTAGATGATGAAGGAGCTGCAGCGGTAGAGGATGATGGGGCAGCTGTAGGGGCCGATGGTGAAGGTGTCCCGATGGCAGCTCTAGCCCGAGAGCGGCGTCTAACAGGTGGTCGCTCGTGCACCCAACCACCCCAGGGGATAGTAACCTCCCTGTCATCTGCATCAGGGGGTGGTGGTCGCACATCATCGTCCAGCCATGGGACCTCAGCTAGGGCCGCCATACTCGTGACCAATGTAGGAAATGGGAGTAGGCCACGAATATGCGCCCGCCACATGCACTGTCTGATAAGTCGAGGGAAAGAGACATCCTTCCCCTCCATAACACACCCAATCAGTAGAAGCATCTCCATAGGGATCTCAGAAAAGTGGGTGGTGGGTAGGACATAGCATGCGAATATCATCTGCCAAGTCTTGGCCTCACGAGTCAGATGAGTAAAGAGCATCCCTTTCGCCTTGGTATTATTTGCATCCATAACCCATGTGGCATCTGGTAACCCAATAACACTCCTGAGTGCCTCATAATCAAAAGTCATGCTGTGTATGGCCAATTCAGCCTGCTGATGGGCACACAGCTCATCCGGGACATGCCGGCACTGTAGTGCCTCCTCAATAGCAGTCTCAGTAATCATAATCTCTCTACCCCGCACCT
Source organism: Arachis hypogaea (assembly GCF_003086295.3). Lineage (NCBI taxonomy): Eukaryota > Viridiplantae > Streptophyta > Magnoliopsida > Fabales > Fabaceae > Arachis > Arachis hypogaea. Next base: position 27,621,980 of record NC_092045.1, read on the forward strand.
GAACTGAATCCAATGTGGGACGGAAGAAGTTGCAGTAGAATTCCTTCACCCAAGATACATTGATATCTCCCAAATCCCGGTCAACAAAGTCGATACCCAACTCAAGGATCCGACCGGTAATAGACCGTCTCACATCAGTAGGGAGGAGCAACTTCTTCTCAGTATTCAGCTTTGTTGTTCGATATCGAGAAAACTGAAGCTCACAGTAGAGATTGGGGAATATGTCCGGATTGGTAGAAGGTAACTGCTGATTTTCTTTGTCTACATCATTTAATGGGTTCTTGGCATAATGCTTGTAGATGGAAGGAATGGAAGGTGTAGAGAGTTTTCTTTTCTTGGAGGCAGTGGCTATGGCTTTGCCCTTATCTGACATCCTGAAAAATATGGTAGAATATATGGAACATTTAGCATGTAACAAAGAAGGCATGTTCAGGAGACAAATGGCAAAAACAATCATGATGTTGCAATGAATATGCAAAAGTGAACAAGTAAACCATAAAAAAAATGCAAGCTACATTAAGGTCAACAACTCATATTCAAAAGGCAATACTATCATCATATATTTGAAAGAGTTTGTTAAAGATGGTTAAAGGTGAGTGGAAGTGAAATGGTTAAAGAAATTAGGAAGTTAGAAAAGTATGTTAGTGATATGGTGATATATATGCGCAATGAAAAGAAAAGTTGTGGTTCATGTTCACAGTGAATGATGCAAATCCGAGAAGTCAAAAAGAAACGGAAATTTGCCCAAAATTGAATTAAAGACCCAAAGGAGACTAATTTTCTTGAAAATCGGGCAGCATTTCGGCTTAAAATTGGACGTTCCTGGATAGCAAGTTAACACAATTAGCATGGAAAACAACATCAATTATGCACAGCAGCAGAGGTACAGTATTCAGGCAACAAGAAATGCATAAAAACAGTCCAAAATCAGCATACAACATCTAGATAAGCAGACAGCAAAATAAGCACGAACGGAGCACTTACCAGGCCTAGAATCCTCTATCCAGCCCTAGCTACCTAACCGCAATTATTTCTATCTAACCTAGCATGCAAAAATTGGATGTAAACTAACTAACAAGCAATGACAATAACAAACAGGAATGAACAATTAAAAAGAAGAAAACAGAAAAATAACCGGAAGGAACCTGGGAGTAGAGGAACTGAGTATGGAAGAGAAATGGGGAGTGGGGCAGTACAAGTAGCAGTTGCGCCACCGTGAACGGTGGCGGTGAAGACGGCCGGCGCAGTGGTTCGGCCGGAAGAATGAGAAACCGAGGGGAGAAGGGACGGTGATGGTGAAAGAGGAGAATGAGAGGGGAATGTGCAGGAAGGGAAGAGAGGGAGTGAGCCGCCGGCAGTGATGACGGGGTGGCGGCGGAGATGGTGGCGCGGTGGTGGTGGTTGACTGAGAGGAGTGACTGTGGTGGTTGGTGTTTGAGCGGGGGTGGGTGGACGAGAGAGAGAGAATGTGGGCGATTGGGGTGATGGCAAGGGAAGGGATTGGCTGTGCGGTGGTTGCCGGCGGAGCAGCGGCGGTATTGGAGGTTGAGAGGAGGAAGGTGATGAAAAAGGGGGGAGATTGAAGAAAGAGTGCGCGACTGCGCAACGTTCTTCGCGTGTTAGGGTATCATATTTTTTATTCGACGCGTGCGCGCACTTTGCGCGCCCGCGTGCAATGAAGAATCAAGGGACCTACGCGTGCGCGTGCAACGCGCTTGAGCGTGGGTGAGCAAAATGGGAAGGGACGCGTGCGCGTATAGTGCGCGCACGCGTGCATGGAATTGGGCTAGGGGCTTAGAGTTGGCCCAACTCAGGCCTAACTCTCTGGAGAATGGCCTGGAGGTTGCGCTAGCAGACCAGCGCGCACGCGGCATGTACGCGTCCGCGCGCATTGGGGAGAATGGAGATCCACGCGTGGGCGTGCAGTGCGCTATAGCGTGGTTGGCAATTTAGGTAACGTGCGCATGCGCGTACAGTGCGCGCACGCGTACGTGAGATTGGGCCTGAAGCTTAGAGTGGGCATGAGGTATGCCCAACTCTCGGGTTAGAAGCCTAGATTGGTGGCAGCACGTAACGACGCGTGCGCGGTAAGTGCGCGTCCGCGTATGGTGACGATATGGGATAAGGCGCGCGCTAGCGTGATGCGTGCGCTCGCGCAGATCGAGTTAGGCCTGGGGCTTAAGGCTAGCCCATAAATGGCTCAACTCTCTGGGGTTTGGCTCAATTATTTGCAGCAGCAAATCGGCGCGGACGCGACAGGTACGCGTCCGCGCGAACTTCCATGTTCTCATAAACGGCGCGCACGCAGCATGTACGCGTCCGCGTGGGTCGTGTTGGGCTTAAGGCATAATGTTTGCCCAAGGGAGGCCCAACTCTCGGGAGTGTGGCTCGTGGTGCATCCACACAGGGACGCGTGCGCGTACAGTGTGCGCGCGCGTCCAGCCCCCTTTTTTTTTCCAGAAAACAAATTGCTGGGTGCTCCCCTTAGTGTTCACAACTCTTATTCACTCCACCATCATACAATTCACAAAAATACAATTTTGATATTATTCATCTACTACTAAACACAACATGCATGTGACTAAGCTAACAATTAAGTTGTACAAACAAATTTGTATGAAACATCTACCTACAATGGTAACTCAAATCACTTATTAAGTAAATTTAAAAGATTGGAAAGAGTTTACCATGGTGGGGTGTCTCCCACCTAGCACTTTTAGTTTAAGTCCTTAAGTTGGACATTTTGAGATGCTTGTTGTCATGGTGGCCTATGTTTGTACTCATCCTTGAATCTCCAAGGATCCATGCTCCTCAATTGGTTGACAGAATTTCCAACCATTTTTATTAAGCTTGGGCAGAGTTCTACCCAAAATACGAGTCCCCATATTTGGTCTTCTCATAGCGAACCGGGATCCCATATCTTATTTTCGCATCCATCCGTTAGTTGAGTTCCATGATTATGTCGGATGGGTGGTTGACATAAATGTGGTGGACACACAGAATTCTCTTTACTCCACCAATGCTTCCCTCTAGATCCATGCAAGGTGATCCTTGTCCCAACATTATCCCTATACCTTGAGGCCTTGACCTTAATGAGCTTAACACCTACTTTCCAACCACTACACAACTCATTTCCACTTTTAATTCCACAAAGAGTTCTAAGTTGACCATCATTTTCAATCAAACCATATTCAAGTGAGAAATTAAAGCTTAGGGATAGAGATTTTACCCACTTAATTGTTGTATTGGATGGTGATTTGGGAAGAGAGGCTTCCCCACTCTTAGACAAGTGCAAGGTCCACTTCCTTGTGCTCTTCTTTAGTTGTTTCCACCTCTTCATAATTTTCTCCAATTTCAACCTCATCCTCTTTGTTACGTGGTTTGGTGTTATCTTGAAGAACTTCATCTTGTCTAATGGAAGGTGATTCAAATTTTGATAGGAATTCATTGACGAATGAATCCATCTCTTGCTCCACCTCCTCATATTCTTCAATTTCAATATACACCATGCCATTCTCATCTTCCTTGGGAGGTTGTGCACACTCCTTCAAAATTTGAGCTTCATGTCCAATGGGAGGGGATTCCATTGTAGAGAGAAATTCATTCATGATTGCATCCATCTCTTGATAAGCCTCTTCCAAGTCTCCAATGATGAAATGCTTTGGAGGTTGCGCACCCTCCTCGACATCAATATCAAGCTTCTTGGAAGAGTGCTCCATGATGCTAAATTCCCATGGACTTTCAACATCTCCTAAATCTTCAACCACTTCTTCCTTTCCTTCAATGATCATAGGCTTCTCCAATTGTTCCAACACAAAATTCGACTCCTCTTTCCCCACCGAATTTTCCAATTTCTCTTTCATGCTTTGCCCTTCTTTTGACCTTTCACATGTGGTCACGGGATTACCTTGAGTCTTCAAACATTGGTGGGCTAAAGTATGCACCACCTTGGTCAAATTGGTCACAAACTCAAGTGTATCCCGCTTTATGGCCTCTTGTCCTTGAAGTAACAAAGTGAGAGAATCGTCTATTGGGGCTTGTGGTGGGTAGGAAGGTTCATCATTTTGGAGAGAGGGTTCATAATAGGAAGGTTCTTCTTGGTAAGGTTGTGAAGATGGTGTGCATTGAGGTGGCTCTTGGTGGTAATCTTGATAGGGTTGTGGTGGTTCTAAGGGTTCTCGCTCAAAATGGTCATAAAAATACGGTGCGGATGATTGGTCATATGATGGATATGGATCATAGGAAGGTGCTTGGTATGGAGAGGCTTGTGAGAGTGGTTGAGAGTTATGTTGTAGGTGTGGTTCATAAGCATATAGTGGTGGTTCTAGAAAGTCACAAGGTGATCCACCATAGCCATTGGGTTGATATGCATCATAGGATGGCTCTTCTTCATAGTGCATTGGTGGGGGTTGTTGCCATGAAGATTGATCATATGCATATGGCTCCTCCCACCTTTGGTTGTTCCATCCTTGATACACATCCTCATTGAAGCTCTCATCACCTACAACATAATTGTAATCACACTCATAGCCAAAGTGAGAATTCATGGTGGAAAAGCAAAAATAAAACTAACAAAATCTAGAAAACAAGCAAAAGACAAACTATTTACACTATTCACATATGTACAATAACCAATAACACAACACCATTGCAAATCCCCGGCAACGGCACCATTTTGACGATTGGATTTTTGACGGTTTAGAATTTCTCAAATAAAATCTCGTTGCAAAGTATAGTTTCTAAACCAAACAATAATCCTTTCATACAAAAAGTTGTTTGTCACTAGTACAAACCCCTAGAATTTATAAACCGAAGTATTGGACCTCGGGTCGTTCTCCCTAGGAATTGTAATGAAGTGTCTTGTTATTGGTTGTGATTTATTTTGGGGTTTTGGATAAGAAGCATGAAAAGTAAATGGCAATAAAAATAAACTAACAACTATAAAAGGGCTCTTGGCAAGGTATAAAAATTAGAAGTCCTATCCTAGTTATCCTTCTCAATTGTGATGAGAATTGTTCATTGCTACCACTTATTTAACCTCTAACCATGGAGGAAAGTCAAGTGGATGAATCAATTTGATTCCTCAAGTCCTGATCAACTCCTAAAGGAATGACTAGCTTTAGAGGCATTCAAATCAATTAGCAACTTCTAAGTATCAATCAACAAAGGAATTAGATAACTCAAGAGTCACTAATTACTCTACCTAGGCCAAGAGGAACAAAACCTACACTAAAACCCAACCAAGCATTTCATCAAACACTTGGAAGGCATAAAAGAAAAGCATAGTAAATTGATAACAAGAATAGAATCTAACAACAATTATTGCAAAGAATCAACAACAACAAGCAAGGAAATCACAACTATCATGAATTACCTCAAATTGCATTATTGAAAGGAAACAAAGGAACAACAATCTATCCAAAACAAAATGAAGAATTACAATTATGAAAGCACATAACTAGAAAGAGAGATATGAGAAGATTGAGAATTGATAAAGGAAAATCGAATCAAAGCATGAATTAAACCTAGATCTAAGAAGAGAGATTAACCTAAACCTAATCCTAATTCTAGAGAGAAGTGAGAGCTTCTCTCTCTAGAAACTAATTCTAAAACTAATCTTAGTGAGTGTGTATTATTTTCTAATTGATTCTCTAATGCCTTCCCCTTAATCCTTCATCCTTATATTCCTCTTCCTTAGCATTTGGCGCCAAAATGGGTTCAAAAACCCTCTCAAATCGCTAGGCACGTGTTGCATTAGTGAGGTCATGTGCCATCATCGGCGCGTGCGCGCACGGTACGCGTGCGCGTCCTTGGCCAGTTTCGCAATGTGCGCGCGAGCGCCTTGTGCGCGCGAGCGCCTTGTGCGCGTGCGCGTGCATGGCTGACTTTGCTTCTTTGACTTTTTTTTATGCTTCTCTCCACTTGTATGCTTCCTTCCTTACTTCCTCTGATCCATGCCTAGCCTATTTCAATCCTGTAATTACTAGCAAACACATCAAGGCATCTTATGGAATCAAAGAGAAATTAGAATTCATCAAAATAAGGCTTAAAAAGCATGTTTTTACACTTAAGCACAAATATGGGAGAGATAACAGAACCATGCTAATTCATAGGCTAAATGTGATAAAAGGTTATCAAATTACCCTAAACTCAATACAAAATAAACCATCAAATTGGGGTTTGTCACCTGCTAGCCTTTCTAGCATTTGGTCTATGAAGGATAAAGGAAAATGATCCTTTCTGGTGGCTGTATTGAGTCTTTTGTAGTCAATACATATACGCCACCCTGTAACTGTTCTTATAGGAACCAGATCATTTTTTTCATTATGAACCACTGTCATGCCTCCCTTTTTGGGTACAACTTGGACATGGCTCACCCAGGGGCTATCAGAAATGGGATAAATAATCCCAGCCTCTAGTACTTTAGTGACCTCTTTTTGCACCACCTCCTTCATGGCTGGATTCAGCCGCCTTTGTGGTTGAACCACTGGTTTGGCATTATCCTCCAGTAGGACCTTGTGCATGCATCTGGCTGGGCTAATGCCCTTGAGATCACTAATAGACCACCCAAGAACTGTCTTGTGTGTCCTTAGCACCTGAATTAGTGCTTTCTCTTCCTGTGGCTCTAAGGTAGAGCTTATGATTACAGGAAAAGTTTCACCTTCTCCCAGAAATGCATATTTTAGGGATGGTGGTAGTGGTTTGAGCTCGGGTTTAGGAGGTTTTTCCTCTTCCTGAGGAATTTTCAGAGGTTCTTGTATTTCCTCTAGCTCTTATTTGAGACTCTCAGCCATATTGATCTCCTGTACCAGGGAATCAATAATATCAACACGCATGCAATCTTTTGATGTGTCTGGGTGCTTCATTGCTTCAATAGCATTCAGCCTAAACTCATCCTTATTGACTCTCAGGGTTATTTCCCCTTTTTGGACGTCAATGAGGGTTCGTCCAGTTGCTAGGAAATGTCTTCCTAGAATGAGGGTTGCACTCTTATGCTCTTCCATTTCCAGCATTACAAAATCAGTGGGAAAGGCGAATGGCCCAATTGTGACAATCATATCTTCAATCACGCCTGATGGGTATTTAATGGAGCCATCAGCAAGTTGAAGACATATCCTGGTTGGTTTGACCTCTTCAGTCAAGCCAAGCTTTCTGATAGTGGATGCAGGGATTAGATTGATACTTGCCCCAAGATCACATAGAGCTGTCTTGGTACATGTTCCCTCTAATGTGCATGGTATCATAAAGCTTCCAGGAACCTTAAGCTTCTCTGGTGAGCTCTTTAAAATGATTGCACTGCTTTCTTCAGTGAGAAAAACTTTTTCAGTTTCTCTCCAATCCTTCTTATGACTTAAGATCTCTTTCATGAACTTAGCATAAGAGGGTATTTGCTCAAGTGCCTCTGCAAACGGAATCTTGATTTCAAGAGTCATGAGATAGTCTGCAAAGTGGGCAAATTATTTATCTTGTTCTGCTTGGCGGAGTTTCTGAGGATAAGGTATTTTGGCTTTGTATTCTTCAACCTTGGTTGCTGCAGGTCTATTTCCTACAGAGGTAGGTTGAGAAGCCTTCTTGAGGGAGTTATTATCAACACTTGCAAGTGTCTGACCCCTCATAGGTGTTTGAACGCCAGGATTGGAGGCTGGATTGGTGTTTAACACCAGATTCCCTCCCTTTCTAGCGTTTGAACGCCAGAACTGAACATGGTTTGGGCATTTAACGCCACTTTTTCTCCCTTTTCTAGTGTTTGAACGCTAGAACTGGGCATCCACTGGGCGTTTAACACCAGTGTTTCACCCCTTTCTGGTGTTTGAACGCCAGAATCATTCCTCTCTGGGCTCTTACTGTCCTCAGAGGGATTTTGGGTAGCAGTCTGCTCATCCTCTATTATTTGTTCTTTTCTTGGCTTTCTGCTGCTTTGAGTTGAGATATTCAATGTTTTTCCACTCCTTAATTGAACTGCTTGGCACTCTTCTGTTATCTGTTTTGATAACTGCTGTCTTGTCTAGTCAAGTTGTGCTTCCATGTTCATGTTAGCATCCTTAGTATCTTGTAACATCTCCTTAAATTCTGCCAACTATTCTGTCAGATAACATAAATGCTGATTGATTTCAGCAACTTGTTCCAGAGGACTAAGTTCAGTGGATACTGCCTTAGCCTCTTCTTTTATGGAGGACTCACTACTTAAGTACAGATGCTGATTTCTAGCAAATGTATCAATGAGCTCTTGAGCCTCTTCAATTGTTTTTCTCATATGTATAGATCCACCAGCTGAGTGGTCTAGAGATATCTGAGCTTTTGCTGTAAGCCCGTAGTAGAAGATGTCTAACTGCACCCATTCTGAAAATATTTCAGAGGGACATTTCCTTAGCATCTCTCTGTACCTCTCCCAGGCGTTGTAAAAGGATTTATTATCCTCTTGTTTAAAGCCTTGGATGTCCAGCCTTAGCTGTGTCATCCTCTTGGGAGGGAAATATTGATTGAGGAATTTGTCTGACAACTGTTTCCATGTTCTTATGCTAGCTTTAGGTTGGTTATTTAACCACCTCTTAGCTTGGTCTTTTACAGCAAATGGAAATAGTAATAATCTGTAGACATCCTGATCTACTTTCTTATCATGTACTGTGTCAGCAATTTGTAAGAATTGTGCCAGAAACTCAGTTAGTTCTTCCTGTGGAAGACTGGAATACTGGCAATTTTGCTGCACCATGATAATGAGTTGAGGATTCAACTCAAAATTACTGACTCTGATGGAGGGTATACAGATACTACTCCCATATGAAGCAGTAGTGGGGTTAGCATATGACCCCAGAGTCTTTCTGGACTGTTCATTTTCACTTAGGTCCATGATGGAGTAAGGGAGATGAGGTGGATTTATTTTATTTACTTTATTATATTTATTTATTAATTTTTTTCAAAATAATAAAATAAAACAAATAAAAAAACAAAAGAAATAAGAAAAAGATTTGAAAATATTTTATGAGGACTTTCGAAAAAATGAGGAGAGAGAAAGTGGTTAGGATGTTTTTGAAAAAGATATGATTTTAAAAATCTTAAAAGGATATAATTTGAAAAATTTTGACCAAGTCAACCCAAGGGATTCGAAAATTATGAGCAATTAAAGGAAAAGATATTTTTTATTTTTGAATTTTATTATGAAAGAGAAAAACACACAAAAGACACAAGACTTAAAATTTTTAAATCCAACGCTCCTTGTTTTCGAAAATTTTGGCGGAAAAACACCAAGGCACACCAAACTTAAAAATTTTAAAATCAAAACACAACGAAGACTCAAGAACACCTTGAAGACTCACAATAACGATAAGAACAAAAGAAATAACACCAAATTTAAAATTTTTAGAAAACCAAAATATAATTTTCGAAAACTAAAGAAAAATTAACAAGAGAACACCAAACTTAAAGTTTGGCACAAGATTTAATCAAAGAAAATTTATTTTTAAAAAAGTTTTAAAAGGAAGATACCCAATTACCAAGAACACAAGCATAACGCTTTAGCCAACTGAGCTATAAATTTAACGTGTTTTAAAAAGGTATTTTTAAAGGAAAATAAAAACATGCAATTGACACCAAACTTAAGATATGAAACTAAACTCAACCAAAAGACTCCAAGAAAAATTAAAAACTAATAAAGAAAAATAATATTTTTGAAAGATTTTTTAAAAGGAATGATAAAAGATGCAATCCTAGTGACTCTAAACCAAAAAGACAAATTTTTCCTAATCTAAGTAACAAGATAAACCGTTAGTTGTCCAAACTCGAACAATCCCTGGCAACGGCACCAAAAACTTGGTGCACGAAAATTACACTCACACTATGTAATTTCGCACAACTAACCAGCAAGTGCACTGGGTCGTCCAAGTAATACCTTACGTGAGTAAGGGTCGATCCCACGGAAATTGCCGACTTGAAGCAAGCTATGGTTATCTTATTATTCTTAGTCAGGATATCAATAGGGTTCTTAGTTTTAATTGTGAAAAGTGAAAAAGCATGAAAGGAATATTTGTTACGCAGTAATGGAGAATAGGTTGGAGTTTTGGAGATGTTTTGTCCTTTGAATTTCTACTTTCCTACTGTCTTCTTCTTCATGCACGCAGGTCTCCTTCCATGGCAAGATGTATGTTGGTGGATCACCGTTGTCAATGGCTACCAGCTGTCATCTCAGTGAAAAGGGTCCATGTACATGGCTAATCATCTGTTGGTTCTCATTTGTGTTGGAATAGGATCCAGTGATCCTTTTGCGTCTGTCACTACGCCCAACGTTCGTGAGTTTGAAGCTCGTCACAGACATCCCCTCCTAGATCCTACTCGGAATACCACAGAAAAGGTTTAGACTTTTCGGATCTCAGGAATGCTGCCAATTGGTTCTAGCTTATACCACGAAGACTCTGGACTCACGGAGTGAACACTCTGTTGTCAAGAGAGGCAGTCAAACTCGTGAACCAGAAACCCATGAGATATACGTTCAATGTAAGGTAGAACGGAAGTGATTGTCAGGCACGCGTTCATAGGTTGAGAATGGTGATGATTGTCACGGATCATCACATTCATCATGTTGAAGTGCGAACGAATATCTTAGAATAGAGACTAGCAAGATTGAATAGAAAATAGAAATACTTGCATTAATTCATCGAGACGCTGCAGAGCTCCTCACCCCCAACCATGGGGTTTAGAGACTCGTGCCATCAAAGATACAAGTTCAGATATAAAAAATGTCATGAGGTCCAAAATAAATCTCTAAAAGTAGTTTTTACACTCAACTAGTAACCTAGGTTTACAGAAAATGAGTAAGCTAAGATAGAGAGTACAGAAATCCACTCCTGGGGCCCACTTGGTGTGTGCTGGGGCTGAGCATTAAAGCTTTCACGTGCATAGGCTATTCTTGGAGTCAAACGCCAGTTTGTAACCTATTTTTGGCATTTAACTCTGGTTTGTAACTTGTTTCTGGTGTTTGACGCCAGAATAGGGCAGAAAGCTGGCGTTAAATGCCAGTTTGCATTGTCTAAACTTGAGAAAAGTATGGAGTATTAAATATTGCTGGAAAGCTCTGGATGTCTACTTTCCAACGCAATTGAGAGCGCGCCATTTGGACTCCTTTATCTCCAAAAATTTCATTTCGAGTGCAGAGAGGTCAGAATCCAACAACATCTGCAGTCCTTTTTCAGCCTCTGAATCAGATTTTTGCTCAGGTCCCTCAATTTTAGCCAGAAAATACCTAAAATCACAAAAAAATACACAAACTCATAGTAAAGTCCAGAAATGTGATTTTTGCATAAAAACTAATAAAAATATACTAAAAAGTAGCTAGATCCTACTAAAAACTATATTAAAGCACCCCCAAAAAGCGTATAAAATATCCGCTCATCACTTGCATCTGAAAAACAACAATAGCATATGGTATAAGAACCGAAGGTTCTCAGTATGGTAACAGTGCCTAATATGTAAGATGTAAGATTCCGGGATGCCAAAGGTAATCCTAGAACTTCACATCGATACCGATATTCAAGCTTAACAAAGATAAATAACTTAAACCATAAACCATAAACCATAAACAGGGTTATCTAAACTTAGAGAATTTCTAACTAATGCTAATTACATCGCTGTATCCCACAGCTTCCGCCAACCTAACCTCCATGCGATCCCATCGCCACCGCCTACTGTGCCTCCTTAATCCCAACAGAAAACACAAGTAATGCAGACAAGTAAAGCACACATACAGCAAGTAGAACAATTATCAAGTAAACATGTGATTCATTTAGGCATAACAGAATTTAAGCAAAGCAAACAAACAGGTAGAGATGCATATGATGAATGCCTATCCTATTGGCTCGTGATATCACTTGTGGGTCTATAAATGCCAACCCGACACATCCTCCCAGATGTAGCCTTCCTGCCACACCAGAGATATAGGCTCTGCACACTCATGCAGCAGAAAAATCTGCCACGCCAGGGATATAGGCCTCGCACACTCATGCAGCAAGAAGGTTACGTGAGCAGGATACAACCTCAGCCCTCACATCTCAACGTAAGCGGGATAAACCAACCGTCCTTACGCCGGCACCACAACCTCGACAAACGGGAGACTGCCACAACTCTTGCTCGAGGCGCATAGTGACTCAACAGTCTCAGCATAACAATATATCAGTAGTTTTCAGAAATTATTTTTCAGTACTCTGTAATCCATCATTCCACTCCAAGTCCTGGATGCGTCTTAACCATCATCAATCCATAATTTCCACAACTCATTACCTTAATCATCATTACAGTACTCCGCCATCTCACTCAACTAATCTATACTCTGTACTCTAGAATACTTTGCCTCTGTCTTCTAAATTCATGTAGAATTTCACTAAAATAAGTCACTAACTCATCTTTAATAATATTAGAACTTAATTACTGGATATCACTCTTAAACAACATTTGAAGGAAGTTTAGAAAGTTAGAGAACCCTTGAAAACGAAGGAAAATTATTTTTCAGGAAAACAGGGTCCATGCGTACGCATGCCCATTGTATGCGCATACATAAAATTTTCCCATTTCGTGTACGCATACAAAAGTCCGTGTACGCATAGGTGCCAAATAGAATGGCACGCTCGCGCATGGGGGTTCGTGTACGCATTGAAATCAGTATTAAACACCAAACTTTAAACATTCATAACTTACTCTATTGAAATCTATTTTCATCAAACTTTACATCAATTTAAAGATCTTTGAATGAAGTTTAATTTAAGATAAATTTCAACCAATTTTAAAAATTGAGGCTCAAGTTATGATCCGTCAAAGTTCACCAAAAACTGATTTTTACCAAAATTTAACTAGGTTCTTAAACTTCCAAAATTCACAATCAAAACCAAATATCCTACAAGCAAATAGTTATAATAGACCTAAATGATGTTCCTATATCTTTCAATTCATTCCACAACCTATCCATACACCTTTTCACCACTTCCGCTCAAAATTCCTAATTACACACCTTCACACTTTCAATAAATCACAACTCAATCTTAATTCAAAATCCTCAACATTCATCAACATCAACAAGCATCCAAATCCAATATCACTACTCAATATTATCATTATTCAACTTCACTCTCAATAATCAACAACAATATCACAATTCATCAAAATCATCACAAGCATCAATAGTCAAAATCCACAATAAAAAATTCAAACCTATCCTTTGGTTCACTAGTCTAAGTATCCAGAAATATTAAATATTACATAGAAAAAACCAAAATCATACCTTGGTCGATTCCCAAAATGCACCAAACACCAAAACTTGGACCCCACAAGCTTCCAAAAAGCCAAGGCAACTCTAACAAGCACCAAAACTCAAACTAACATCATATATATATCAAAATCAAAAACTAAGGTTCACAAAAATAACTAAAGACAAGAGTTTAGTGAGACCCTACCTTACTCAACGAGATTAGGAGAAAAATCCAATAATATTCTAATGCTAGATCACCCCTAAACAACCAAAAGTACAAAGAAACTCAAAAATCCAAAGTCATTTTTGAGTTTTGGACTAGGGCAGAAAACTGGAGCTAGAGAAATATTTTATTACCAACAAAACTTAGTTAGAAATAACGGGCTTGGTGAGAGCTTCACGTAGCCGCAAACGGCTTGTCAATCGGAGCTCCAGATCAAAAGTTATGGAGTTTTGAAGGAGGAGGTGAATAGTGAAACCCAGTCACCCCTCTTCTCTCTTCTCTCTTCTCACCACACCTCTCTCTTGTTTCTGAAAAATGAGGCCAAATGGTCCTATAACTCTCTTATATATGTTGGGCTTGGACCCAACCTGGGCCTAATCTAACCCGTTAGTGTTTTAGGTCAGTTTGGCCCACTTTAGGCCAAAATATTTAAGATTAGTGTCCGGTTTTCGATTCTAAATTATTTTTATCATTTCAAAACAATAAATTCAATTTTCAAAATCTTATTTTCTAAAATACATGGTACTGGACAAACTAGAGCCGGTACTGCCGACTTAAGTGTTGGTATGTGTTTTTACAAAAACTTTTCATAAAATATACATTTTTCCACTCAGAAAAATTTATTGAATTTGAATTTCACCTTTATATTTTAAAAATAACACGTGGTTTGAGGCTTTGAATCGAGCTTAGTGGCTTCGTTTTGGTATTTGGTGTATTTTGGAAATCGGCTAACGTATGGTTTCGGTTTTCTTTATGTAATATGTAATGTTTCTGGACACTTAGGCTAGTAGACCTTAGGATAGGATTGAATTGATGTTAATTGTTAGTTGTTATTGATTATTGTGGTTGATGATGATTGTTGAGAATTATTGGTGATGGTGATTGGTTATAATGAGGAATCATGAGAATTATGGGAATTTATGGTAATAAGTAAATATACAATGTTTGTGATGGTTTGGAATGACGGGTATGTGATTTATTGATGCTGGATGGATGGTTGATGAGAATGAAGGTTTGTGAGTAGGAATTGGGGGAGAGATAGAGGATTTAAAACTAAATGCTTTAAGTATGGTGTGGTTGAATAATGATAAAAGTGCCATTGGTAATGTGTAGAAATGAGTAAGATTAAGTTTTGGTATGGTTGAAATAAATGAGACTTGTGAATTTGAAAGATTTGAAGTTTAGTGCCTTTTTGGGTTTTGAATCTTGTGGTTGGTGTTGAAATTTGAATGGTGGTTGAGGAAATTTGATGTGAACTTAGATTGAATTTAGAGTTGGATGAAGTGAGTATTAAATGGTTTAGATGATTGAATGATTGATATGGTTGAGAAATGTTTGGTATGGATCTTGAGTGATTTTGGTATTGTTGGGTTGTGAATAATTGGTTTTAAATTGAGAGATTTAGTGAAATTGAGTTTTTAAGGTTTTTTTGGTAAAAATGGGTTTTAGGCCAACTTTGGCAGATCATATATTGAGCTACAGTTTTTGAAATTGATTGAATTTTATATCAAATCAAAGATAATTCAAAAAGCTTTAAAACGGTATAGATTTTATAGAAATTGGAATTTCGTAGAAAAAGATATGATTGTTAGAAGTTGGTATTAAAAATCTGATTTCTGTGATGTTGCAGAAATTGTAGGTTCTGGTTTGTGTGCGCACGCACACTGCTGTACGCGTGCTCTGAACAGGGACCACATTCTTACTTATGCATACGCACATCTTTGTGCGCACGCACACCCTGTGATTTTCAGAATATGTGAGTACGCGCATTCAAGTGCGCACGCGCACACAAGGATATGCCTAATGTTGAGAGTGTTCGCACACTCTGGAGCGCATAGACATTATGTGAAATTTGCAAGTTGTGCGTATGCACACTGCCCTGTTTTTAACCCTTTTACCTTTTCGGCAAGCTTGCAAACTTCCGTAACACTTGTTAAAAACCTTTTTGCCAGCTTTAGGGTCTTGAATCAAGGGAGAAAACAATAAAGGAATAAAAAGGTATTTTAGTTATGAGTTTAGAGCCAGTGACATAAGTTTGGAAGGTCCATGTAAATCTTAGCTTGAATTGGTGAAGGCTGAGTTGTGAAGTATATGGTTGAGGAGATTTTTGAGAAATAGAAATGCTTATGATGAATTTGAGAAATTGGAAACCGGTGATGGTTATGATGAGTTGAGAACTTGGAAAGGAATGATAAAATTATTGGATTATATGGGAGTGTGCGGAGCCTATATCTCTTGCGTAGCAGACTCCCTGCTGCACGAGTGTGCGGAGCCTATATCTCCGGCGTGGCAGATTTTTCTACTGCATGAGTGTGCAGAGCCTATATCTCTGGGCGTGGCAGGAAGGCTACATCCAGGATGATGTGTCTAGTTGGCATTTATGGCCGACACGTCATATCACGATCCAATAGGACAGACATTCATCATATGCATCTTTTATATGCTTGTTTGCTTTGCTTAACTTCAGTTATGCCTAAATGAATCACATGTCTATTTGCTATTTGTTTACTTGCTGTATATGTACATTACTTGTGCTTTACTTGTCTGCATTATATGTATTTTTTGCTGGGATTGAGGATGCTCGGCAGGCGGTGGCGATGGGATCGCACGGAGATTAGGTTGGTGAAAGTTGTGGGATACAGCAGTGTAATTAGTATTAGTTAGAAATCCCCCTAAGTTTAGATGACCCTGCCTATGGTGTTTGGTTTAAGTTAATTATTTGTTTTAAGCTTGAATATCTGTATCGGTGTGAAGTTCTAGGATTGCCTTTGGCGTCCCAGAACCTTACATCTTATATATTGGGCACTGTTACCATACTGAGCACCTTCAGTTCTCATACCATATGCTGTTGTTATTTTTCAGATGCAGGTCGTAACCCACCTCGGTGAGTTGCGGGATGGTGACAGAGCGGAGGATCTTTTGTTATCTTTTTGGTATTTTTTATTATTTTGCTGTAGTACTTTCTCTCACTTTTCTATTTTAGATTTTGTGGCCTTAGAGGCTTGATTTGAGAGATAATTTGTATAAGCTATTTTAAACTTGTAAAAATTCTGTTGTGTTCAGTTTGACTAGCCAGCCTAAACTCTACAGGCTGTGACTAGTCCTCTTTTTGATATCATATTTATATATGTCTTGTTTAAGTTAAGTATACCTTGTGTATCTTGGAGCTATCTACAAGGTTATATATATATTATGTCTGGTTCTGTCCATGGCTACACGTTATAGTTATCGTGTGTGAACGTTTCGCGTTTCGTAATTTCGCTTTATGCGACTTTAAGCTTTATTTCTTTATCGAGCTTCTAGTTAAATAAATTCTTGGATATATGTTATATATTAAAAGATTTAGGACTGTGGTGGCACTTTGTTATCCTTTGCTTTACGGCTAGAGGTAAGGCTTAGGATAATAGGGTGTTACAAAATACAGCCAAGACCCGACTGTATTTGAAAGATTAAAACTTACAGCAATTTGTCTCGACATTTCAAGGAGGACAGATTCTCTCCCAACTGTGGTTGTCAAACCCCTAGACTGAGTTGACATTTTCTTGGGTATTGGTATTATATGTAGAATGGTATTAGGAAACGATAATAGTTTGATATTGCATGGGTGCCGATCCCAAGTACAGAGGGTTATTCATGAGATGCTAATAAGCATTGTAATTGAAAATATTAGGATTATATCCTCCCCACGTAGGATACCCAAGAGGAAGCATGAGATTATATAATGGATTAGTCCTCATATTATCATTCTCAAAATTCACTGTCACCCCCTCAGACTGTGGCGAATAATTCACTGAAAGCTCATAAGGGGACATGTAGTGGTGGTTGTAGTAAAAGGTTGTTTTCTTATAATCATGACTGGGGTACTATGTCAACCACCACTTACTATCATAGAAGTAACTTCAACTCCTGTAGTTCTCATACTAACCTCGCCAACCCCTTTAGAATTTGACCCATCAGTCGAAATAGGGGCGTTATTAGACATACTTACAATCTTACTACTTTGCAATTGCATGTAAAGTCACAAGGCACTAATCTTACCCAGTGTCCTACTAAATATGCCAATTTGTTTCATTCATTTTTTGTCGATTTTGATAGTAATTTCGAAACGAACTTGTATAAAAATCTCATTCGGAGAGCAAATACGACTCCTTTCTCAAAAGGATGAGTTCGACTCGAAATTTACTTAATTAGTGTCTTTATTGATTTAATCAATTGTAACGTTTCAATAGATGAACTTAACGCGAACAAAAAATTTGAAAATAATATAAAATAAATAAAAAGGTCATGAGCAGTAGGTGAAATTGACAATAAAATTAAAAATAATGAAAAGTACAAAGAAAGTAAAGAAAGTAAAGAAACGAAAATGATAAAAAAAATTGAAATAAAATAAACGCTAAAAATTAATGAAAAAAGAAATAAGAAAAAATAAAAAAAATGAAAAAAATAAGGAAAAAGTAATGACATTCAACACTCATATACATAAGTACTCCATTCTTTTATTCATGCATCAGTGTGACTAATTTTTACTCCTAATTATGGATATACTAAAGCTACAAAAAAATTGATTAAATTATCATTTATTTGGTCATTTTAAAATATTTAATTTTGACAAAATAAAGTCTAAAAAAACAATGTTTTAATCTTATAAAAATGATTTAATTTGATAAATAAAAGATATTTTTTCATGAGTTGCAAATAACCCGTGCATTCAATTTAATTTCTTTTTGAAATATTTGAAAAGTTATTTAAAAAATAAATAAAAAATTTGATTTTTAAACATTTTTTTCAATTGTTTTTAAAATACGTCATTTGTATAAAAAAATATATCAAAACTTGCATTTATCATAAAATTATATCTCTAAATTTCTTTTATAATTATGCCTTTATAATTGATATAGTTTGTTAAATTGAGATATTTTTAGAAGGCTACTTTTTTTTTTCTTCTTTTAAAAATTATTTTATTGTGAATCTTTTTATACTAAAATGGTAGATTACTGTAAAAAAGAAAAAATAGCTCTCTCAACACACTATAAATACCTACGCCTACAGTCATATGCATATAGGTATGATAATTTCATGCTATTCATTTATGTAGAACCCTTCACTAATTTAAATATATCGGAGTCATTTAAGTATAATGTATTCTTAGAGTAAATTATTTCTGTTCTGATATTAAATTTAGGGCAATTTACTTAAATAAATAAAGTGGGAGAGTTATTTACGTAAATGTGCAAATTTGTTTGTTGTTACGTTTATATGCAAAACCGGATTTATATGTAAACCGTGGCAACCCACCACGGTTTCTAAACATGCATAAACCGTGGCAGGTCCCAGCGGATTAGGAACAAAATTTTGTGAGGGTAAACCGTGGTAAGTCACCACGGTTTACTAAGGAGAGATGGCGTGCATAAACCGTGGAGAGTCACCACGGTTTATGAAGAAACTTGTTTGCACATAAAACCTTGTGGGTCACCACGGTTTATACGTGATAAATAATGGCCAGAAAACCTTGTTAATTTTATGTCCACTAGAAAATGAATTTATTAGCACAATAAATTTATTAGCAGAATCTTAAATTATATCTTATCAACAACAGCTTTTTATAATAGAAAGAGTACAATAAAAAAATCAGATAATACTAAGAAAATGATTTTTATAGTGCTTAAAAAATTGATGTCTATTTACTAAAAAATAAAAAATTATAATTTAATTTAAAATGATGAAATTTAATAAATTTAAAATATTTAAAATTTGTTATGTAAAATAAATTAGAAAAAAATTAGACTCCAATAATAAACACCATGAAATTTTTGGATTTTTTACTATTATAAAATAAAAAAATATTTTTAAAAATAAATTACAGTAACATTAATGTTTGGAATCTGTGTTTTTATTTTTTATTTTGAGTTTTTATGAAGTTTTCAAAATCTTAGGCGAACTTATAAAAACTACTCAAAAGTTCGTTTAAGCTTAAGGTGACATCTCTCATTATATTCATCTTTATTTTTTCATTTATAAAATAAAGATTTATTACACTATAACATATTAATGAGTACAATAAAATAATTACTTGTTAATATTGGTATATTAATATTCATTAACATGCTTATTGATTAAATCTTTTATATAGATTTAATAAATTCACATATAAGTGTATATTGATACATTAGTATTTGTTAAATTTAAAATAAAAAATATTTATTATATTATAAGAATATTAATGAGTACTCTAAAAAATATTAATAAGTAATTATTTTATTATGTTCATTAATATTTTTTATAATATAATAAATATTTAAATATAGTGTAAAATGAAAAAATAGGGATAAACATAATGGAAAACTAATTGATAATACATGTAAAAATTTTATAGTATATATTAGTCAATAATACATAAAGAGAACGAAAAAAATTTATTATAAATATTCAATAGAAATAGATGATTTTTTTTTTTAGAAAATGTACTATATAGTGTGTATTTATTAGGCTACCTTTGTTTTCAACAACAAAATAGGATAAGACACTGAAAATAGGACAGGACAAGACACTGATGGATAGAGACATAAAATTTTGTGTTCTTGTAATTCTGCTTGGTGATAAACTAGAACAAATTATGAAAATCTAATTTATTCTCATTTTTTTCATTAAAAAAATTTGAGATGAAAAATATAATAATAAAAAATATTATAAAAAATTAACAAGAATAATAAAAAAATAAATAAAAAATAAGTTGTGTCTCTTGGACATAAAATTAACAAGGTTTTATGTGCAAACAAGTTTCTTCATAAACCGTGGTGACTCTCTACGGTTTATGCACGCCATCTCTCCTTAGTAAACCGTGGTGACCTACCACGGTTTACATGTAAAACCATTTGTTCCAAATCCGTGGTGACCTCCCACGGTTTATGAATGTTTAGAAACCGTGGTGGGTTGCCACGGTTTACATATAAATCCGGTTTTGCACATAAATGTAACAACAAACAGATTTGTACATTTACGTAAATAACTCTTCCACTTTATTTATTTAAGTAAATTGCCCTTAAATTTATGAAAAAGTACGAGGAATTAATATAACTAGTGTATAATGTGTATAATGAAAATATTTTTAAAATTAATATTAAATGATAATTAAATTAATTAATTATAAAATTATTTTTAATTTTAAATATAAAGCAAATAAGAATTTAAAATACAAAATAAATAAAGATTTCAAACAGTCACGAATACTTTCAATCGACCTTTTTCTTTCTCTCTCTCTCTCCCTCTCCATCTTCTTTCATTTGCCGTGTGCGCTGCCACTACAGACATCCGCTGACGTAGCCCTCAACATCCACCGCTGCGGTGCCGCGTGACCTGAGGCCTTCATCAGCGCCAATCAGCACCCAACCTCCTTTGCGCGCGTCTTTCTCCTGATGGCAGTAGCTGGTTCGGTCGTCTTTCGGCGCCGGCCTATCTCCATGTCAGTAACCTGCACGGTGTGCACGTCCTGCGTCCGCCTAACTCCTGCCTCCTTCGTCAGCCAGTTGAAGGCGTGATTGTTGGACGGGTCACGGTCACATTGGTGTTATGGCCTCCTCACACAGTCACATTTACTGTCATCGTCTTCTCCTCATTTGGCTGTTCAATTCATTAGATAAGCAGATGATTATTTTTATTCTTAAGTATATGGTTATTTTTACTAAGGGTAAGTGGTGTGTGACAAGCCAAGCAGCGAAGGTGAAGTGGGATGATTATTGATGAAGGTGGGATGGCTGCCGATTGTAAAAGAAGAGGGTATTGGAGTGAAATGTTTTTGGTAAATTAAAATTTTGGATGGTTATTTTTTTAAAATAATTAATTAGATTTTTTTAAAATTTAAAATTTGATGTGAAATAACTAAATGAGAGTTTTTTAATTTAGGATAATCTCTAAAAAAAATTTATTATTTATCTCTATTAAACTAAATAACTAATTCATTGTACACATTATTAAAATTTTTTATTGTCTTTCTAACAGAATTCTAAATTTATAATTAGTATAAATACAATAAAATAACATTTTTTATTATCATATTATTACCAATAATATTGAGTGATTAATTGAGTTGTAAATAATCTCATCTCTTTTGTAATTAGATTCGTGATAATAATATTTACATATACTTGTTCTGTTAAAGTTTTAAGGATTTTTTTATTTGAATTTTTTTAAATTTAAATTTTATTTTAAAAAATAAAATATAATTTTTAGCATTTATTTTATAGATGAAATTAAGAGAAGATATAAAAAAAATTATTCGAAAATGAGAAATTATATTTTATCTTATAAAATAAAATTTTAAAATTGACAAGATACAAATTATTTTTTTTTCAGTGCATATTAGTCGCTTTCAGGAAATAACTCTAGCATAAGCTAAATATAAAGCGGCCTTCTCATTGACGCTTAGCATTTTTTCACTTTTGATTTTCATTACATGAAAATGACATATTATTCACAAAACAACAAATAAAAAAAGCAGAAGAATCAAACAAAAATTTTAATTTAAAGTGTTTGGGACGACAAAGATTTTCAGACTCATATCATTTCGAATTCAAAGTGATAGTCATCGCCATATTGACCATATATCAATTGAATGCTTTAGCTTTCAGCATCTTGATTCTTTTTTATTTTTTATTTTTTTAAAGAATACTATTACTACTATAATCTTACAGGAATTATTTAAAAAGTATCACATTCTTTACGACTTTTAAAAATTTTAATGCACTCCGTACATTAGAATTTAGAAGTATAAAAAGCTTTATTAATTTTTAGAATTCTGTGAAAGAAAAAATAAAACTAAAAAATTGTAGAAAACAATTTTTGTATTATAACTTTTCAGAAAAATTTGAAAACAATAACATTGAAACTAATAAGAGAAAACGTTTGTCAAATTACCTTAATTTTTAATAAAAGTTTCCTTTTATTTACTTCTTTAACTATTAATTTTTAACAAATAATACCCTAAATAATGCTCTTCTTAAGTTCTTATAATAACTAAATAAGAAAAGTTCGTTCATCATACAAATAAATTTATAGTAGTGCAATAACGGAAATACTTTTACAAATATTTATTTCTTCTTTTTTTCTTTCCCTTATTTTAAAATAGTTTAATTATAAATAAAAATTTCTATATATTTGGTATTAAAAATAATGAATTAAATAGAAATTTAATCATATTGATGGAATTTGCACACTAATTTGGGAACCTTTGATATGCATATGATATAACCAAATTATTGTTGTAAGAAAGAGATGCTTTTAAAAGAAAGGAAAAAATAGGTATGGAATAGCTGTCCAACTTTCTTCAAACAATAATGGAGACTTGGTGGTGCATCTTTACATTTTGTTTAAGTTTTTTAGTGGACTCTTTCTGAGATGCGTGCTTTGAAAATTCATTGATGATATATAAGAAGCATTTGTGCCACATTTTTTTACTTACACTAAATAATTATTGATGTGACACTTTTAATATGTCATGTCAGCATTTAATAATAAAAACCAACTATAGTAACTAAAATAAAGACTTCTAAATTTTATTATCCAAAAATATAAAAATTAAAAAATATTTAAAGAACAAAAACTTATTTATCCATTTGGATCTAAACTCATATAAAAAGCGACTTATATTATTAGAGGTAAAAGAGAAACTTAAAAATATAGATACGTTTAGAAAGAATGAGAAAAATGTCATTCTATTATTGCTATGATTTTGATTAATTAACCCAACTATTCAATTAATAATAGTTTAAAAAATTTTTCAATTTTTCCTAAAACATTAATATTTTAATAATTTTAATTATTATATATTATATATATTTTTTATAATTGAAATCAATAGTTAAAATTATTAAAATATTAGTATTTTAAAAATATTTAAAATTCTTCTTATAGTTTATGGTTAAATTATAGACAACTACTCAAATGAAGATGGCAAAAACATATTTTCATAAAGATATTTTATTTAAAAGTGTGATTTATTTATTTAACCATACTTTATAAACAAAGATAACATTTTTATAAATATCAAAATCTAATCATTCAATCCATCCAAAAATAAAAAAAAAAATATTTTTACATGAAGATAACTATAAAATCCACCTAGGTTATATTTGCTAAGACAACTGAAACTGTGGTGGAAGGATGCAATTATGTTGTACCAGACGTATATCTGTCGTGTGGGAAACATTCTTCTTTAGCTAACTGCTAACTAAGTAACTATGACTGCTTTTTAATTCAGATGCATTGTAACTCTAGCATTAAAACGCAAGAGAGGCCTTATTAGGAGAATCGAAGCATAAGTTTTCACAAGTACGTACGTAATGGCTAAGTATCTAGAAAACGTAATGCAACAAATAAAGAGGCTTCTCTTTTTCTTTCATTTTTTTTTGGATTAAACGTCACTAATACCTAACAAACCAAACTACACATAGACAAGGGAAAGAGTCCCATTGCACATCATTTGAAAGAATAGATCCTACAAAAAGCAAGAGCAACAAGCACGACACAAAAATTTGGTAGATCATCAATCTTATCTTAGATGCATGTCCTGGCTGCATCATATGCAGAGACGGGACTCGCAGGTTCAGACTTCAGAGTACTTATTTTGGAGTGGCGGTAATAAATCCCATTCATGTATATCATCTAATGTTGCAGTGGAAAAATCAATTTAATAATACTCTTTGCTTTTTTTGAATGGCTTGTGGTGGACCCTTTTATTGGTGAGATGGGCCCTTACCACAGGTTTGGGCTTTTCCTTCCAAAAATAATTGTAATGATATATTCATGTAAAGGGGGAAGAAATCACTCAATAATTTCAAGAAAAGAAAAGCATGAGCTTATATACATATTTATACATTCGATAGAGAAATAAATGAGATAAAAAGATTCAAACTGAATAAAAAAATACACTAAAATTGAAATAAAAATAAAAAGATAGATTAAACTTGAGTACAAAGAGAATCATTCTATTTTCTACTCAATTTTTTGACGCAACAAGAAAAGGGCTCTTCAACCTAACTTGTCAACGTCATAGTTTAGAAATTGAATCGAATGGACTTTTTAACCTTCTACCCAATTTCCCAATGCAACAAGAGAGACTCTTCAACCTTAATTGTCCACACCATGATTTCATCACCTCTAAATCATTCTATATTACGACTACACTAGTTTATAAGATATTTATAACCTCTTATTAGATTAAAATATAGAAAATCTAGGTCCACAAACATAAGACTCAATCTAGTAATTAAATAAACAAAATTAAAATATATCAAATTAAATTAAAGCATTCTAAAAATATAAAATAATATCTTTTAAATA
Source organism: Arachis hypogaea (assembly GCF_003086295.3). Classification (NCBI taxonomy): domain Eukaryota; kingdom Viridiplantae; phylum Streptophyta; class Magnoliopsida; order Fabales; family Fabaceae; genus Arachis; species Arachis hypogaea. The sequence continues at coordinate 27,646,765 of NC_092045.1, forward strand.
ATACTTAAACTTTTCATAGCACGAATATTTGAAGCAAGTATCAACATATTAAATATATCTGTTCATAACTTTATATATGCAATACATATAAATCAAATTATTCTTCTTAGTGTCAGTGCCATTCAAAACAAATTTTTACACCTTTAAATTATATGTTGGAACTTTTGAAGTTATTTGTTGAGTGGTGGAAATTTATACCTGCAAATATATTTCGATGGCCAAATGAGTGATAGATCAAAGAGGATATTAAGAATTAGAAAATGTTGTACCTCCCACGATGTAGAGTTATATAGTTGGGTGTTTGATAAAGTTCTTGAAACCTCTTCAAAAATTACTTTTGAATATTTAGAAGCTTTAAACGTAACTAAGATAATGTACACCCCTAAAATCGACACCCAATACAAACTTCTTGTACCACATGGTCATGATCACCTCTGTTTCTTGAACCACCAAGCTGGTATTTTACCGAATGGAAAAGTATAGGGTACCAATATATTATCTGCCAACTCTTATTTATATTTGTGTTTTATGGAAGTATGTTCGTAGATGTGTCTAATAATTAATATATTTTAAATACATATATAAAGAGACACATCCAGAAAATATATCTATAAAGACACTTTTATTAAACACAGTTATAAAAAAGATATTTTTATTAGACACATCCATGAACACACTTTCATGAAACACAATTATAATTAAGAGTTGGCAGAAGTTGGCAGATATGCTGTTGGTAACGTAGCGGAACTGTTACCGAATTGGCTATGGGTGTATGATGTGATATTTACTAGATTAGGGGTTAAAATATCATTTACACAATTCCAACAAAATGTCTTATTCCGTAGCGCTATATTCTCTTCACAACTTCTCCCCAATAGTTGGACAATTATTAGAGCCTTCGAGATTGTCTGCACATCCATGAAACTTTCTTTGTCTAATAATTTCTTCTTTTATATGTTTAAATTAACTATTTCCAATGTCGCGGTAAACCAAGGTCGTGGTTTTCTTTTCTTCCGAGACCAGTCTGGAGGAAAATTTTTGCGATATATGAGGAGCTCTTTTGGAAATTCAAAGAGATGTACAAATCAGAAGCATCTCTCGGATATCTTCCTTTCTTTCTTACTCTAGGAGGAGAAAAAAGATTTTATTTATACTCGCATTTTAATTCGGAGTCGCCTAAGATCCTGCCAATCCTCCTTTTCCCAAGATGACAAAGATATTATTAATATCTTAATCTCCATTTGGGGTTAAAAAAATTTGGATTTGAAACCGGTTCTAAATGATAAACGTTCAACTAAAGAATTAATTATGTCTCCTATTCTTAAGGATTCGTTATTATTTTTGTTTAATTTAAGTACGCATTTTTACGGTACTGACTTTTTAAAAAAATAAAAAAAGTTACTTACTTTTTATTTTCTTTCTTCTCTCATGCACCACCATCACACCACATGATCCTTTTCATTCCTTTTATTCCTTCCAATCTCTTTCGTCTCTTTCTCATCTTACATCTCTTTCTTTATCAACCTCTCTATACGTCATTGTTCCTTTTAATTTTTATTTTTTTATGGTAAAATAATTAAACTTATAATAATAATAATAATAATAATAATAATAATAATAATAATAAATAATTTTGAGTTTTGAATATGTTCAAACCCATTTTTGTATCAAGTATATTATTTTAGATATGTCGTAAAAACGTATTATATTTTACTTACTTTATAATAATTATTTGAATTTTGGATCTGTTCAAACCTATTTTTATACTCAAGTATATTGTTTTGAATTTGTTGCAAAAGTGTATTATACTTTGCTTATTTTATAATAATAACTTGTTTAATTAACATATGATTTTTTATTTATCAAGGGTTATTATTGAATAAAAAAATATCCCTATTTATAATGTTTAGTAATTGTAAAGGATAGTTGGTTCAAATAATTTGGCCATTATTTTTTCGATGAAATTGTGTATACAGTTAATTATATATATATATATATATATATATATATATATATATATATATATATATATAAATTAGAAATGCTAGTTATCTTTTAACTTTAGTGAGTCTTTTTAAAAATTTATTATTATTTAACTAATTTAAATACCATTTTCACGTACTAGTTATTCAAAAAAAAAAGGAGAGTTACTTGTTTTTTATTTTCTCTCACCTCTAAAAGCTGAATAAAGGACAATATGTAAAGAATACTATTCATACACTGACCCAATAAATAAAGTCAGGCCCAATAAAATAAAAAGGTCCACCAAGAAAAGTGGCCTCCACGATACGCTCGACCTCTTCAAAGAGGTTGGACACCGACAAAGGAGTCTAACTCTATTTGCCCAAAAGCAAGTAACTGCCTTCCCAAATCTCGCCCACAATCTCTATCTTTCCTAAAAGATAGATCTCAACAAACTCTCAAGATAAAGAGAACAGTTATCCATTAGAAAATATGGAACAACTCCAACAAAAGGAGCTATCAACTCTACTATAAATACACTGACACCCCTCAAGTATAATTTACGTTCTAATATACTAAAAACCTGCCTAAAGCCCTTGATAACTTAAGCATCGGAGTCTATTGCAGGTACCACCCCGACCTCCTCACGAGAAACTCAGACAAGCGGCACATCGACACCAATCAAGTCGAATGCTGCCAAACAAAGGGATCTGGACCTCACGTTCAGGCCCAAATTTACGTTTCACGTAATTCTTCAACATTGGCGCCATTACTGGAGACTTGGAATTCATCCTTTAACAATGGTGAACAACCAGTATGAAGACGGCCAAACGGCGTCTGAATCTGAAGCTGAGCCCCAACCAGAGGGCAACGCCCTTATACTACCTCCACCACACCAAACTCATGGTTCTCATGGGGAAGGGCCATCGAGGAACCCCCAGCCAAGGCAGATTCATTCGAAAATCCATCACCCCGAAGATGTAGAGCCCCTCAAACAGCAGAGATACTAGGTCTAGTCCGTGGCCAACGAGAACGACTAGAACAGCTCGTGCATGAAGCTGAGCGACAGCGAGAAACAGAACAAGAATTGTGGAGGGAAGTAAGGCGACAGAAGGAGCTAGAAGAAAAGCTCTTGAAGTTAGAAGCCGACCTTCGCAATCGAAATAACCGAACCAATCGGGAAGAAAGCCCTCTAGGTGGAGAAGATTCATTCATAAAAGAGATCATGCGGGCTAAAGTTCCTAGAAACTTCAAAACTCCCGACATAGATATCTACAACGAAATGACCGAGTTGATGTACCATCTCAGCAACTTTAAAAGCAAGATGTACCTAGCTGACGCTTTTGATGCCACCCATTGCAAATCCTTCTTGACTACTTTGACGAAAGCGGCCATGAAGTGGTTTGATAACCTACCCTTTAGGTCAGTAACTAGAAAATTTTTAACTAGATTTTCTATCCAAAAGAATAAAACAAAGCACGCCCCAAGCTTGCTGGGAGTCAAGCAAAAGGTCGAGAAAACCCTTCAAGACTACATAAAAAGGTTCAGCAATATATGCTTGGAGATTCAGAATTTGCCCACTGAGGCCATCATCATGGCATTAGTCAACGACCTTAGAGAAGGGCCATTCTCTCAGTCCATATCCAAGCGGCACCCAATTTTCCTAAATGAAGTCTAAGAAATGGCAGAAAAATACATCATTATGGAGGAGAATTTCCCACTCAGGAAACCTTTTCCACGACCAAATCTACCCTATCAAGCTCTAAAAAAGGAAAAAGATCCTAAGAAGAAGGAAGAACAACACTCAGAAAAGCTCCAATGATACCACAACTACACTCCCCTTAAAGTCTCTCTAGTGGATGTTTACAAAGAGATATGCCACACAGAGAAGCTTCCACCTCCTCATCCGATCAAACACAAAAGGGCAAGAAGTCAAATAGAATACTGTGAGTATCATAGGCTCTATGTACAGTTCACCAATGAATGCAACGACTTGAAGAATGTCATAGAAAAATTGGTCAGAGAAGGCCGATTAGACAGATACCTGGCTGATAGATCGGGCGACCCGAGGAAGAGAAGAAGGGAGGAGGATGAAGGACGACAAGAACGTCCACCTCAGACCTCTCCCCCCCGGAATGACACATACACATGATAAATGGAGGATTTGTTAGAGAAGGAATGATAAAGTCATCACATAAGAGACATCTCAAGGAGGTATACCAAATCAGGGAGGAGAACAGGCTACCCGATTTGCCTACTATCTCGTTCACTAAAGAGGACGCTCAAGGGATAACACTTGAGCATGATGACCCCATGGTGATAACAATGATTCTCGCAAATGCTAACCTCTATAGAACCTTAATAGATCAGGGTAGCTTAGCGGACATTCTGTTCAAAACCGCCTTCCATAAGCTCAAACTGGAGGAAAAGGATTTAAAGGCCTACCCAGACAACTTTTTCGAACTGGAAGACACACCCCGACCTCTTGGGTATATCTCCTTATATACCACTTTTGGAAAGGGAACGAGGTCGAAGACATTAAGTATTAATTACATTGTGGTTGATATAACCTCGGTATACAATGCCTTAATAGGTTGGACCACCTTGAATCGACTTACAGCTGTTGTCTCGACACCCCACCTTTGTATGAAGTTTCCCACAGTGGAAGGAATTTCCACTATTAATGGGAACCAAAAGCTAGCACGCAAATGCTATAATGAAAACCTTAATTTAAAAGGCAGTCTTGGGGGCAAAGAGATCAACACAATTGAATTAGGGGGAATCCGAGCTCGAGAAGAACTACGCCCCCAACTCGGAGGCAAAGTAGAGAAAGTACATATCGGAGACCACCCTGACAAAATAATGAATATCGGGGCTAATCTGGAGAAAGCCCTGAAGGAACAGCTCGTCGAACTACTAAGGAAGAATCTCGACCTCTTCGCCTGAAAAGCCTCTGACATGCCTGACATAGATCCTGACCCGATGTCCCACAAACTCGCAGTATACCCCGGCTCTCGACCTGTTCAGTAAAAGCATCGGAAGCTCAAACCAAAAAGGATACAGGTCATGGAGGAGCAAGTACAAGCCTTGCTAGAAGTAGGGTTCATAAGGGAGGTAAAATATCCATTGTGGTTAGCTAACATCGTTTTGGGGAAGAAACAAAATGGAAAGTGGAGGATGTGTGTCGACTACACAAACCTTAACAAAGCTTGTCCCAAGGATCCATATCCTCTCCCTAGCATTGATGCTCTGGTTGACTTAGCCTCAGGCTACCGATATCTGTCTTTTATGGATTCTTACTCGAGATACAACTAAATCCCAATGTATAAGCCAAATCAAGAAAAGACCTCATTCATAACTCTAAAAGCCAACTATTGCTAAATAGTAATGCCTTTTGGGTTAAAGAATATGGGGGCTACATACCAACGACTAATTGACAAAGTATTTTTCTCTCACCTGAGAAAACTCATGGAGGTGTACATAGACAACATGCTCGTCAAAACCAAAGAGGACATAACATTGCTGTCCGATTTCTTCGAGGTATTCTCCACGATAAGGAAGCATGAAATGAGGTTAAATTCCCTCAAAATGCACATTCACAGTAGAAGTAGAAAAGTTCTTGGGCTTCATGTTAACCCAAAGAGGTATAGAAGCAAATCCAGACAAGTGCCAGGCTATACTCAACATGAAGTGCCCAACTTGTGTTAAAGTGGTTCAACAATTAAATGGAAAGTTGGCAACTCTATCTAGATTTCTAGCTGGATCAGCTTTGAACTCACTTCCCTTATACTCAATCCTAAGAAAAAGAAAGCAATTCAAGTGGTCCATAGAATGCGAGCAATCCTTTCAGGACTTCAAAGTGTTTCTGGGATAGCCCTTACCCAACCTATCAAAGGAGAAGAGCTCGTGCTGTACTTGGCAGTACGAAGTCGAGCTATAGCTTTAGTTCTGATATGAGAAGATGAAATGGGCAGTAACCTATCTATTTCGTCAGCAAAGCCCTACAGGGGGCAGAGTTAAACCATCAAAAGATAGAAAAGTTTGCTTATGCCCTTATCCTCACATCCCGAAGACTCCGACCTTACTTCCAGGTTCATACCATCAAAGTCCACACTAATCAACCAATAAAACACATCTTACAAAAGACAAATTTGGTAGGACGGATGCTACAATGGGCTATAGAACTGTCCGAATTCGACCTAAAGTACAAAGCTCGGACATCAATTAAGTCACAATATCTTGCTGACTTTGTCGCTGAGTACACCGAAAGCCAAGGAGACCCAGCTACATGGAGCCTATATGTAGATATGTTATAAAAAAAGCCGGAAGTAGGGCATGTGTTTTTCTAGAAAGTGACCAAGACACTTGGATAGAATTCTCATTAAGGTTTGAGTTTCCTGCCTCTAATAACCAAGTAGAGTATGAGGCCTTACTTGCTAGCTTGAAGCTGGCTAAAGAAGTAGGGGATGAGAGGTTGATAGTGTTCAGTGATTCGCAAGTATTTACTTCACAGATCAATGGCACCTATCAAGTCAAAAATCTCACCATGAAGAAATACTTGGATGAAGCAACTAACACACTTTTTAAAAGAAGAGGTCCGTCATATAGCTCAGGAATTAAATGCTCGAGCTGATGCCCTCTCCAAATTAGCTAGCACCAAGCCAGAGGCAATAATAGGAGTCTTATTCAGGAGACTTTGCAAGCACCATCAATATCAAAGAAGGAAGATAATTCAAAAGTGATTACCATATCTGATCAAAATCTAGGATGGATGACTCCTATAGTCAACTACCTCAAATTTGATGTCCTCCTTAAGAAAGAAAAAGACGCCAAAAGGCTCGTAAAAAAGGTGCAAAATTATACATTGGTCCACAATATTCTATATAAAAGAGGGATCTCAACACCCTTCTTGAAATGTGTCCCAACCTCCAACACAAAGGAAGTTTTAGAGGATGTACATAGTGGCATATGTGGAAATCACTTAGGAGCTCGGTCATTGGCCAAAAAGGTGATCTGAGTTGGCTTCTTTTCACCAACCTTACAAAGGAAAGTGGCTGAGTTTATTAAAAAGTGTCCACCTTGTCAGAAACATGCCAACTTTCACGTTGCTCCACCCGACGAGCTTATCAGTGTTACTTCACCATGGTCATTTGAAAAATGGGGTCTCGATCTGCTCAAACCATTTTCACAAGCACCAGGACAAGTCAAATACCTCATAGTAGGGATTGATTACTTCACTAAATAGATAAAGGCATATCCCTTAGCAACTATCACCGCTCAGAGAAGTCAAAAATTCTTGTATAAGAACATTGTCACAAGGTTTGGAGTTTCCCACTCCATAACCACGGACAACGGGACTCGATTCACTGACTTAACCTTTAGGAACCCAGTGGCCGACCTAAAGATAAACATCAGTTCACATCGGTAGAGCACTTCCAAGCCAATAGACAGCCTAAATCTGCCAACAAAGTCATACTGGTTGGAATAAATCGCCAACTACAAGATGCCAAAGAGGCCTGGGCTGACAAGCTCCATCAAGTCTTGTGGGCATATCGAACCAACCCGCATTTTACAACAGGGGAATCACCTTTCCGACTTGCTTATGGAATGGAAGCAATGAAGAGAGAACTTTTGTGTGGTCTAGAATTAAGAATAAATTCCCGCTGCAAGTATAGCTTCTAAACCAACAAAAGTCCTTTCTTACAAATGTTTTGGTTGTCACAAGTAACATACCCTTTTAAAATTGATAACTGAGTATTCAAACCTCAGGTCGTCTTTTTAAGGAATTACAGGGAGGTATGTTCTTATTATTGGTTATGGGTTTTGTAAATTGGGGTTTTGAAAGTGGGGAACAAGTAAATTAAAGGACAAATAAAATAAATAATTGACTATAAAATGAACTCTTGGCAAGATATGAAAATTCGGAAGTCCTATCCTAGCTACTCCTATGAGAATAGAAGTTAATCCCACTTAGTTAACCTTTGCGTAAGCAAGGGAAGGTCAAGTGAACCAATTGGTTAGATTTCCCAAGTCCTAGCCAACTCCTAAGGAAAGACTAGAGTTAGTGGAATTCCAGTTAATTAGCCGACATAACAATCAATCATAAAATAGTTGATAACTCAAGAGCTTCTAGTTAATCAATTAAAGCCAATAATATAAAAAGCTAAATAAGAATCATAAATATCTGGAATACCTCAAATAACATTCATTCAAAGCAGTCAAATCTAACATGAAAAATATTCATAAGCCAATTGGGCAACATAAATCAAACATAAATAAAAGCATTAAAGTATCTCAAAATAGAAGAGAAATATAAAGTAAAAAGAATATTGAACCTGATGAAGAGTTGAAATCCTAATCCTTTAAGAGGAATCCTAATCCTAAAACCTAAGAGAGAGGAGAGAACCTCCCTCACTAAAAACTACATATAAACTATGAAAATTATGAATTATGAAAGCATACTTATGAATGGATGCATTCCCCCACTTTATAGCCTCTAATTTGTGTTCTCTGGGCCGAAAACTAGGTCAGAAACAGCCCAGAAATCGCTGATTGTGAAATCTGGTCCGTACAGGTGACAATTGAATTTTTTGTCGGTATAGAATATATCAAGTGATCAATCGTAGTATAGTCTAAACCAACGCAAAATCCATCATCAAACAAATCTACAATCTATATCCGAGAGTACTAGTCTCCCGAGTCGTTCTCCCTTGGAATTGCCAAAGTGTGCATCTTATTGACTTAGTAAGCCTCGTTGGAATTCTTTGAAGGTTTTAGCAAAGTAATGAGAAACAAGCAATCAAGTATCAAAAGGCTTGGCTTAGGGTTGGCATTAGAACTTCTATCCTTATAGTCCATTCAATGTTGACAACAATTAGGCCTTGCTTCATTTAGTCATCCCCTAAGTATAGAGGAAAATCAAATGAAAACAATCAACTTGAGTCACAAGTCCTAGCTTCACCTCATGGGAATCTAGCTTTAGTGCACTCCAAGTCAATTAGCAATCCCTAACTCTCAATCAACTATTGATACAACTATTCAATTTCTTCCAATGACCAAACCCTATGCCAAGTGTAAAAATTCTACTCCATAGCTAGTGTTGACATTTTATCAAACATGTAGTGAGCATGAAAGAAGGTCATAGTAAAATGAAGAGAAGGGTAGAATTAAAGATGTTGCAATGCAAGGAATTAACAACAATTGTCAAAGAGCAATAATGAGGATCAAAATCTCAAAACATCAATGGAATCCAAAAATCATAAAGTTGAATCCTAGATCCAAGGAATTTTAGCAATTACAACTACAACTTGAAATTGGAAAAGAAAACCTATTACATGAACAAAGTGGAATGAAAGTTGCAATGGATCTCACCAAAGAATGGGTAGAAATCCAGAATTTTGATGAAGAAGAACCCTAGTAAGAACTTGAGTCCTCTCTCCTCTCTCCCCCCAAAAATATCTCAAAACTAGAAAATGAACTAAGTGTCTTTTACCCTTGCTCCCCTAGTCCTCTTAAGACTTTTCCCGCCAATACACTCCTCAAAAGTTCAGATCTCTAACCAACTCCACGCCTGAGTCACGTGACTTCTAAAAAAAAATCATATTCGAACATCGGCGCGTACGCGCAAGGTACGCGCACGCGCCATGGATGCGGTTTTAGAGTGTACGCGGAGGCGGGACGTACGCGTGCGCGTCCATGAGAATCCTGGCTTAGCCGCTACTCAAGCCGGCTCGTGGCTTGGCTCTTGGTCTCGGCTTCACGTTGCTCTTATCCGCGCGGGCGCGTCAGGTGCGCGCACGCGCCCTTGCGGAAATTTCCAAAGCTTCAATTCTCATGCTTCCTTCCCTTGCACCCGTCTTCCTTCTCTTTTCCTGTCCATTCCTACTCTATATCCTGAAACCACTTGGCGCACAAGCCACAGCATCGAATGGCATCAAGAGAAGATTAGAGATGTATCTATTTTAGTGCAAAATAAGCATGTTTTTATTCATGAGACAAAACTAGGAAAGGAATGCAAATCCTTGTCTTTTCATGCAGAAAGTGTGTGAAATCATTGATAAACCCTTTGAAATTAGCACAAGATAAACCCTCAAAATGGGATTTGTCAACAGGTCGCGGCAGAGTGACGCGGATGCGTCATCCACGCGTTTGTGTGGAATGAGATTCACAGATGCGATGCGTCCGCGTGGAGTGCGCGTTCGCGTCGCCTATCTGTACAGCCACTATGGCAAATTATATATCAAATCGAAGCCCTGGACGTTAGCTTTCCAACGCAAGTGAAACCGCATCATTTGGACCTATGTAGCTCAAGTTATGGCTGTTTTAGTGCAAGAGGGTCAGGCTGACAGCTTCGCAGTTCCTTCAACTTCTTGTATTCCTTCCACTTTTGCATGCTTCCTTTCCATCCTTTAAGCCATTCCTGCCCTGTAATCTCTGAAATCACTTAACACACATATCAAGGCATCTAATGGTAATAAGAAACGATTAATATTAGTAAATATAAGGCCAAAGAAGCATGTTTTCAATCATAGCATAAAATCAGGAAGGAAAATATAAAACATGCAAATCATATGAATAAATGGGTAAAGAGTTGATAAAAACCACTCAATTGAGCACAAGATAAACCATAAAATAGTGGTTTATCAAGCAATGATCTCGATAGAAGTAGCTGAAGAATCACCTAAAGTCATATTTTATAATGAAAGAGCTAACTTCTAGGCACAACAAGAAGAGCTCGATCTCATTCCCGAAGTCCAAGAAAGAGCTCAGATTAAGGAGGAAGCCCTAAAGCAAGGGATGACTCTAAGATACAACCAAAAAGTGATCAAGAGGAGCTTCAGCACTAACAACCTCATCTTGATCCGAAATGACATCAAAGTACAAAAATCAGGAGAAGAAAAGTTGGCCGCTAATTGGAAGGGACCTTACAAAATAGTTGAGGTCTTAGGAAAATGTTATTATAAAGTGTCCAACCTGCAAGGGTGGGAGCTCCTGAGGTCTTGGCACGCATGTAACCTAAGAAAGTATTATAGCTAGATAGCGAACCTTGTGCATTAGTGTACTCTTTTTTCCGATTCTAGGATTTTTTAATGAGGCACCAGCACAGGGGCTAGGGGTACTCAAGCCCCTAGTAGGTAGATTTATGTAAGGAAATTTTTTTACTATAATAAAATTTCTTCTTTTTTCAAAGGTCTCCTACTAAAAATGCATTAATTTAAGCTCGACAAACCGCAAAAATTATTGCCCGACCTAACATGGTTGGCAAGATGAAGCGAAGAGGTACAAATTAATGTAAAAAGTTATATAAACAACTCGTGAAAACAACCTCAATTGTTAGGCCGGGTAAAAAATGAGCTGTAGAAGTAACTTAATAAAAACCGACTACTCGAAGTCAGAACTAAGAAAGGAAACTCATAAAAGAACTAATCATTTGACAAATTTTCCAGAATTTAAAATTAGGCAAGCTATATTCAACTTCTAAAAAACCTAGCTTCATTTGAAAAAGCGAAAGATTTTTCAAGATGCAAAGAAAGTAGCTTGAAAGCTACTTCATAAGGTTGTTTAAAAAGTAACTAAGATATAAAGTAAATTTGAAAACTACTTTATAGACTATGGAGAAAGAAAAATATAAAGTAAAGTGTACAAGGAACTACTAACTATTACAAAAGAAAATTAAAAGTCATAAGGACCCACAAGTCGAGACCTTCCAAATATCCTAAACAGAAGCAAAGGGAATTTAAGATTTCTCACCAAGAAGCGGGTTGAGATCCTCACCTGTGACAACATCTTTTCTCTTGATAAGAGGGGGTTGAAGGGAGCATGGAAACCGGCACAGTGGGGATAGCAGCCGAAGGTGAAGGAGAAGCCTCCACATTAATGACCTCGGGTTGGACCTCGGACGGAGCGGAAGTTTGACCGACCTGGGGAGCAAAAGTCTTCTGGTTGAGAGGAGGCCTCTCATCCTCGTTGGAAGCTGGCACTATCTTCCCATCAACAACAATGTTGTGTTGGCCAAGAGAAGAAAGGTCCAGGTCAGGGACAAGAACTCAGACCTGAGCCTTTAAGTTTTTAAACATTTTATCCATCCCTGCAACCACATTTTCTTGAAGGGCCGCATGTTCTTCCCGGGCATCCTTTAACTCCTCCCGAAGGTCAATCAGTTCCATATAAGTCCGAGTATAGCTTTCCTCAACTCTCTTTTGTACCCCCTCGACTATCAACACCGCAGCTTCAACCCTCACTGCTCGAGAACAAGCTTTCTCCAAATCCGACCTCAGCTTGGCATTCTCCTGCTCCAGTTCTGCCTTCAAGTTACTTATCCTCTCCACCTCATCTCGGGTGGAATCAAGGAAAGCCTGAGTAGCTTGGACGGGAGTCTTCTTAAGCTCCTTAGCCAGAGCAGTACTCATCTCCGCCATACAAACATAATTGCGAGCCATATTGTGGAGGTGATTTTGAATCGCCACATCATCCATGGTTATTTGGCTATAAGGCAAGATTTTCCTCTCACTTCAAGTGAACCTGTCTAAATATTTATCATTAATGCCCGGCTCCCAAGCAATTTTTTATTTTTTGGGAGGGGGCCCTGACGGTAACGGGGAAGAAGGGGCACCTGAGCTCTCAAAAGGTGGGTCGAAAGAGACCAACCAAATGTTAGGGGGTTGCGATGACCTCTTTCTGGGTTGTGGAGCTAGGGTTCTGCTTTTCAGGGGAAGGTCGGGAGGAAGCACCTTTAGCCTCCTTATCTTGAAGGCCCCGAGCCACAACCATTTTTCAAGTCTGGCGCAATAATTTTATGGACGAGGTCTTTGAGGCCATAGTTCCTGCAAAAGAAGAAAGCACATCAGAACAACAAAAGACAACTTAAGAAGACAAAAAGCTAAGAGATCGGGAAACTACCTAGCTCGGACCGAAGCTGACTGGGGTCCTCTAAGAACTTCTTGGTGTCTAAATGAGGGGCCCAACCCCAACACTCTTGCAATATGTCCACAACATGTCTTTCGACCTCATCTAACCTATCCACGGTATACTTGGCTATCACAGGCTCCTCGCTCTTACCAGTAAAAAGGAAAGGGGGATTCACCATTCTCATCTAAATAAAAAGGTTGGACACCCTCTACTACCCTAACCTTAGGAAAGTAATTTTTGAAGTCGTAAAAAGACTCATCAAAAATGGAAAAGACCTTTCTACCCTGAACAGCTTGGAACGAAAACCAAGAAGCCTTCCTTTTTAATATCCCGGGTTTGGTCACAAACAAATAAAAGAAAATCGAGGCAGAAGGTTGGACCTCGAGTTCTCAGAAAAGAAGTTGGAAGATTTTCAGAAAAGCCCAAGAGTTTGGGTGCAATTGCATAGGAGCAATATTGCAATACCAGAGGATATTCGACTCAAAATCTGAGAAAGGAATAGAAACACCCAGTTTAAAAAAAGAACATTCGTAAGCGTAGAAGAAAGGACACTCTGAGTTGTCTAAAGGAGGGAAACATACCCGCTCCTCATGGTCAGACACTATCAACTCGTAGTTTCTCTCATCTTCTCTATTTTCACAAATCTTATGATGTCTACGAAAGGCATCACGATACTCCTTATCTACTACGGGAACACATGACAGAATGGTAATATCTACCCAAGTTAAGAGGCTAGGAAAAACCTTAGTTGACATACTGAGAACAGCAGAACGTGACATAAAGTCTATACCTACAAATGCAAAGTAAAGAAGTCGTTACAAAAAAGAGTTTGGACATTACAGGTCAGCTAAAAAACACACAAAGCTAATAAACACAGTTCAGCGAATTCTTCAACATACAGAAAATATCAAATGGTGTCTCTCCCACGTAATAGAAACGACGTCATCACATAGAAGCGACACCATTGGGGGCAATCTGAATACAACCAAACAGACAACAAAATGGCTATATTTTTAAACATTTTCAGAAATATTTAGATTATCCCAAAACAACAAAAAGTAGTTTCAACTAGAGTTCTACAAGATACCAGACACACAACCAAATATTTCGACACCATTTGCAGCCGGTAAGAAAAGGCAAAAGACTTCTCAACCAAAATTAATACAACTCCAAGAATTAACCAACAGAGCACATCAACATTGACATCATTACTCTGAGCAAACTCATGTAAACAGAATGCATGATTATCAAGGAAGAAGGTAAAAGAAACCTACCTTGATGAAGATTTCGAAAAGGGGAGAGGCACGTCAAACAAACACTAAGACACGAACGTTCCTCTCCGCACCAGCAAGACAAAACCTCCAGAAAATCCAAAATGGAGAAGTCTTGGAAGCAAGAACAATCGAAAAAAGAAAGAAAGAAAAATGTTCTTTACGAAGAAAGGAGGAAATGGAAAGGTTTTCAGAATTGTGAAAAAGGAGATGAAGAAGAAGAAGAAGAAGAAGAAGAGTCAAAAGGCTTTTATAAGACAAGGGGCAAACGACCCCTTAACTCCTCTTTAAAGCAAGTACGGATCCCAAGGAGAAACTGCTGCGCAATATTCACCCCTCATTTAAAGAGGGGTAATGTTCAAAATTTTAAAATACATCGAATACCCGACCTCCAAAAAGGTGGGGCACCCGACGTCCGAGCAGAGGCCTCGAAATGCTTGAGCCCAGCCTATAAAATGCCCAAGACTCAAGCAGGGGAACTGTTCATACCATGGCCTAACAAATAAAGCCAGACTCAATAAAACAAAAAGGCCCACCAAGAAAGGTGGCGTCCACGACACGCCCAACCTTTTTAAAGAGGTCGGATACCGATAAAGGAGTTCAGCTCTACCTACCTAAAAGCAAGTAACTGCCTCCCTAAGTCTCACCCACAATTTCTATCTTTCCCAATAGATCTTAACAAACTTTCAAGATAAAGAAAATGGTTATCCATTAGTAAAGATGGAACTACTCCAACAAAAAGTGATTTATCAACTCTACTATAAATACACCGACACTCCTCAAGTATAATTTATGTTCTGATGTACTAAAAATTTGCCCAAAGCCCTTGCTAACTTAAGCATCGGAGTCTCTTGTAGATACCACCCCACTTCCTCATGAGAAACTCAGACAGGCGGCACCTCAACACCAATCAAGTCGGATGCTGCCAAACAAAAGAATCTAGACCTCACATTTCAGGTAATTCTCAAAACAAATACCTAGTTGCATTAACTATATATATATATATATATATATATATATATATATATATATATATATATATATATATATATATATATAACGAGTTTTAGATGTGTTATCAAAACCAATTTAAAAGATGGAATATATTTTTGAATGTGTTGTACATCCATGTATCAAAGAAAGATATGAAGATATATTAAAATTTAACTCATGAATACAGAAGCATAAAATTACATCACCAATTTATGATAGAAAACTTAATGCGATTAATGAGTAGAGTTAAATTGTATAAAAAAAAAACTCAAACCCCAAAAAACCAAACATCAAAGCAGAAGTAGAGTGAAGTTAATGGAAATGCCTCCATTTGTTTAATTTACACATTAAAAACTTTCACAAACAACTAATTAAGCATGAAAGAATTTACGGTACAGAAAAAGCTATGAACATAGTAACATATTGGCTAGGAAAATAATAACTATGAATGAAAATGTAATAATAAACCTGCTTGCAAATGAAAACAAAAATAAAACTTCAGTTGAATCTAACATAGTAACATATTGGCTAGGGAATAATAACTAGTTTTTTTAATGAAAGTTGCATGGTGCGATTGTATTCTTCATTTGCAGAGGATGAGTAATGCATGCAGTGTTGTGGGATTGATGAAATTAATAAACAACACGCATTATTAAGATGATTTTCATCACGATGATCAACAGGATCTTTTTTTATGGAGAACGTTTTGCCACAAATTTCACACCTATAGAGTGAAGACGTGATGAAACACAATCTTTTGGAGAATGAAGAGCAACCACCAATTCAATTGCAAACAATACATGTACTATTAGTTAGACTATTTTGAATGAGAAAATAATGGAGGTTAAAATTGTAAATGACAAATATTTTTTTGTAGATAACTAAAACTCATGTAATTAATTTTTTTTATAGAATAAATTCTGACTCACTCAAATTTTTTTCTTTTAAACACAAACTTTACTAACAAAATTTCTAAATTAATAAACACTTTCAAGAACGAGAATACTCTTGTATTTAATTTTTGAAAAATTAGAAATGATACACCAGAAACACAAACACATCTAATATTAACATGAACAACATAAACACATCTAAATTAGATTAATATTTTAAATCTGAAATTAAAAGAATGTTGAAAATTAGATATTTGATGTAGAATTGTAAATATGCTCAAGACACATCTAAAATAACAAACAAAAAGTATAATGCCTTTAAAACAAATCCAAAACTCATCGTTTGATTACACAAATCTTATACGAAAATATTCAGAAACACAAACACATCCACAATTAATTATACAACATAAACACATCCAAAATTAGGTATTAGCACATCCAAATTACATTTATATTATAAAAATTTTGCAAAATCATACAAAATTATGCAAGCAGAAATACCAGAGACGGAGAAGGAGAACGACGCAGAGGAGGAGACCAAGGACGGGAGAGGCGTGCATCAAAGGAGGAGGCGCAGGGGGGTGGGGGTGCGCGGCACAGGGTCGCCCAGGGTAGTGCATGTCGCTGAGGAGGAACACGTCATCGAAGGAGGAGATCGTCACGAGGGAAGTGCGGCGCAGGAAAAGAGGAACACGGAGACAAATGAGGAGGGGAAGCGCTGCAGCTCCAGATTTTTACGGAGAGAAGATTTTACTAGTGAAAATTTGATTTGGAATATTTAGGATTTTATTTAGGATGTGTTAGTGTTTACAGGATTTAAATTTAAAATTTTGAATTTTAATTCTTTTCTTTAGATTTGTATTTAAATAAAAAATAAATCTATATAGATGTGTTTGTTTTAGTTTTTTTTAATTAATGTAAAAAAAATTGAATAAAAGACTAATTTCAAAAATACCTAATTTTTTTGGGTCTGATGGATTAGACAGCCCTTAATTTTAGGCATTACTCATGTATTACGCACCCACACAACACACTCACACACATTATATAAGTTCATTTAAAGATTTATTTTTTCTCCTATAGAATTTGAACTCGAGTATAGTTGTTAAGGAGGCATATATTATGCCACTCAACCAAGCCTCCAACCACAAAATACCTAATTGAATTGGTTTTGTCGATTCTTTAATTTTGGGCCGAAGTCAAAACTTGATTTTGGGCCTAACCAAAAACTTATAGCACTAGTTTTGGGCTTTGTACCGTCAAAAAAAAGTTTTGGACTTTGTACAAAACATGAACACTTACTAATTTAAAAATTGATGGTAATTTTATGAGTGTTTGATAAATAAATATGTTTATGCAAGACTGGGTTTTGTCCCTATCTCTATAATCCATTATCACGCTATAAAATATCAAAAATGTTATTCGAATATTAAAATCAGTTACTAAAGTTAATTATTAATGTATTTATATATAAATATGTGTGATTTAATTTATTTTTAACGTGTATTTATATTTAATATATATTTTATATTGATAATTGATTTTAATAATTAATTTTAATATATATATAGTATAATCTATAAAATTTTATGACATCTACTTAAATTTAATAATTACAATTTTAAATAACAAAAGTCTCATTATCATAAATATCTATATCATTATTGTACAGAATGTCTCTAGTACGATCTAGGAGGAGGATCGGGAACCTGCGGGTTGAGTCGGATGTTGGATCGCCCGGATGGAGAGGAGGGGAGGTACCTGCAAAGACACTCCGACGCTCAAGTCAGAATGGATCTAAGAGGTATAAGGTGTGAGGAATGAATGAATACCTGGAGGGACCTGGGTCCTCTATTTATAGATGATGGTGGTTATCTTATCTTTATCTTATCTGGCTAAGATAAGAGGTGCGTTTAAATTCAAAAGTTGGTTAGGGGCTCTAGAGGGCCGATACGGGGCCTTCTAGAGAGATGAAATGGGTTGACCCGGTAAGCCGGGTTCGGGTTCGGTCATGGGTCCGGGATCCGTGGGCCGGATCCGTAACAGTTGCCCCCGTAGCGAGAGAGCGAATGACTTCGGTTTGTCGCTAAGAGTTCGAGACGTTTCTCTACGTCTTTGGCGCCGGTCGAGTGCTCGTTTGGTGATGAGGTCGGCTCCTCGATTTTGTTTGGTGAAAGATTCGTCTCGGTTGTATTTTGGTCTTGACGTGACCTTTCCGTGTCTTGCTGCGCTTGTTGCGTCTTTTGAGGTGCAATTGATTAGTTTGCTTTTCCGAGGGGGCATTTATTGTGGAGGGGCTTTTCTCCCTTTTGCCCCCGTGAGTTTTCATTGCTCTCAGGGTTAGTTACGTCTTTTCGCTTTCCTTTTTGAAACCGTTTTGCTTTGGTTTTTATTTCCCTCGTCCGTTTTTTCTTTTCTCCGAAAAAAAGGAACTGTTCATTTTCTGGAGAAACTCTTTGTTGGTTTTTGCTTTCTAGTGCCGCTCTGTTTCTTCTTGTCTTCAAGCCTTCTTCTCAAGCTTTCTTCAATTTCACCAGGTTGGTATTTTTTGCCTTTTTTCTTTCATATTTGTTTGTGCATGCCTGTTCTGTTTTTGCTATTTGTTTTGCCGCGTCTGGTGTTTTTGTTGGGTTCGGGGAAGGGGCTGAGCACCGCCGTTTTTACCTTGATTGTAGTGGTGGTTTAAGACGTTTGGGTTTGGTAGTGGTGTTTTTAGGTTTTTATTTTTTGACACTGTTAGAGTTGGTAGGCTGATGGTGGTGCTCCTCCCTGTTTTAGGTATGCAGCGTCGGAGAAATGAGGGTGTGGGTGCCCCCATTGCCCCCTCCAGGGGTGTTCCCAATCGCTATGGTTGGGTGACCAGCGATGTCAGGGGCGTTCCGTCGCGGATGACGGAGGGTGATCTCCAACGGCTCCGCGATCAGGGGGCGATTTGTGGTGGCGGTGAGGAGGAGGGGCGATATGAGCTCGTGCTCCCTGATGCAGATGAGCGCGTCTGCTATCTAAACCTCCGTTCCCCCACCGTGCCGGACTGGATGTGGGTTTACGAATCCATGTTTACTCGGCTCGGAGTGCGGTTCCCCTTCTCCCCGTTTGTTCAGGGTCTACTTAGTCGGTGTTCCGTGGCACCGTCTCAGCTTCATCCGAACAGTTGGGCGGCCGTTCGGTGTTTTGAGTTGGTGTGCCAGTATCTTGATCTCCCGGCTTCGGTTCCCGTTTTTCTTTTCCTTTTCTTGTGCACTCTTCCGACTAAGGAGGGGAAGCATAAGAAAGGGTATATGTCTTTCCGGGCGCAGCCTCATCGTCGGATCTTCGGGTTGTTTGAGGACTCCTTTCACGGGTTTAAGTGGGAGTATTTTAAGGTGCGTCCCGTTGAGGGGCACCGCCCGTTTTGGCTTACCCTGGAAGGCGAGCGCCGGTTTCCGACGTACTGGAACTTTGGAGCCGGGCCGTCGGTTCTGACTAAAGTTTCTTATGACGATTTGTCTCGGGAGGATAAGGATGTCGCCAGCGTTTTATGGCACTTGTTTGGCGAGCGTCCGTTGAATCCTCGGGACGTTATGGGGGATCCCGAGGCTTGTCGGACTTATATTGGTGTGTTCCCCCTTCTTTCTTTTTCTTCTTCTTCTTCTTCTTCTGCTTTTTTTTTGACTCTTCTATTGATTTCTTTTCAGTTGAGATGGCTAGCGGGCTGACTACCTTGGCAAGGTTGAAGGCAGCGTTGGTTCGGGAGGAGGGGTCGTCGTCTTCGTCGACTCCCGTTTCAAATCCGGCTGTGGATTCTCAGGTTCCTCCTCAGGGGGTAGTTTCTTCGGGGGCGCCTACTGGGGCTCAAGTTCCTCCTGGTTCGCCTGAGGTGGTCGTGTTGACGGGTGCTGAGGCTTCTCGGAAAAGGAGTAGGGCTGAGGAGCCGGTTAGCGAGACTTTTGAAGGGGAGGGTCTGGTCCCTAGTGTGATGGACCGACGTTTCGACGCCACGGGTTTCATTGATCAGAACTTGATGCCTGGAACGGAGTCATTTTTTGATGGTTGCGACGTCTCGTTCCAGGCTGAGTCGGTTTACCGTGCCCTTCTTCGCTCTGCTGTGGTTGTTCGGAAGGCTGAGCCTGTGATGGCTCAAGCGGGTTTGTTGGAGAAGAAGCTTCGGCAGGCTCAGGCTGATGTGACTAAATTGAAGGAGGAGCTCCAGGTCGCCAATACTGCAAAGGAGAAAGCGGCGAAGTCTTCAGAGGATGCCGGGGCGGAGATTCTCCGACTTGCCGGTGTCGAGACTTCGCTTCTTTCTCAATTGGCGGAGGAGCGCAAGCGAGCCTCGGATGCGAGTTCTCAGGCTGCCTTGCTTCTCGCTGAGTCGGAAACTCTAAAGGCTGAGGTTGAAGCTTTGAAGAAGGAGAAGTCGGCTCTGTTGGCTGATGCTAGGGATGCCGTTGCTGCTACCGAGGAGACGATGAAGGCTCAGGCTCTGGTGTTGGCTCCTGGTGCCGATGTGTCCGTGATGGGAGCGTTTAAGACCGTCCGTGATGGTCGGATTGTTGATATTGAGTAGTTTTCTTGTATTTTATTTTGAACTTTTGTTTGTTTTCTGAATATTTTGGATTGGCCAAGGGCCGTGACGTTTTTTGGGGACCATTTAATGGCATTTTCGGCTGTCCGGGCCTCTTGTATGATCCGTTTGTGGCTTTTATTTGGCCGTTCGGGCCTCTCTGCAATTTTTTGAGTGTTTGTTTTACCGTAACCGTTCGTTTGGTCGGTTTTTTGGATATCCGTGTGTTCGGCCTGGAGGGTGATCAGTCCTCCAGCGATGGCCGTGTCTTCGTTCCGTGCTTTTGAGGAACGGTGATGGCTTGTAATGGGGATGAAGTGAAAGTAACTTGTAAAAAAAGTTTATTTAAATGGTTGGGCCTCGTTAAAACCCTTCGTGAGGGAAAGAGTACCCGAGGTTCAAAAAGATAAAATAAAGAAAAAACAGAAAAACAAATGGTGTCTTAAAAAGCGAGGGGGGCTCATTTAAGTATAGTATCTTCGTAGGTTAGCTGCGTTCCAAGTTCTTGGTATTTCGCTGCCGTCTAGTCGTTCGAGTTTATACGCTCCTTTTCCTATTACGGCCTTGACTCTGTATGGTCCTTCCCAGTTGGGGGCGAGCTTTCCTTCTCCTGGGGTCGGAAGGCCGATATCGTTTCGTCGTAGAACGAGGTCGTTGTCCGCGAATTCTCGTCGGATGACGTCGTGATTATACCTTAGGCTGATCCTTTGTTTGAGTGCTAATTCTTTGACGTGGGCTATGCTTCTTGCTTCGTCTATGAGGTCTCGTTCTGCTTCTTCGTCGTTACCTCCAACCGTTTTTCTGGGGCTGGGGTCCCCGATTTCCACTGGGATGACTGCTTCTACGCCGTATGTTAATCGGAAGGGCGTTTCTCCCGTGCTCGTTTGGGGTGTTGTTCGGTATGACCATAGGACTGATCCCAACTCATCTGCCCATAATCCCTTGGCTTCGTCAAGTCGTTTCTTAAGTCCTTTGACGATAATTTTGTTGGCGGATTCCACTTTCCATTTGTTTGGGGATGTTCTACCGAGCTGAAGCGATGGGATATGTGCAATCCTTCTAGGAGTTCTCTGAATTTTTTGTCTGTGAACTGGGTTCCGTTGTCGGAGATGATGACCTCGGGAATTCCGAACCGAGTAATGATCTGTCGCCAGACGAATTTCCGGCATTGGGTTGCCGTGATGGAGGCCAGGGGTTCGGCTTCAATCCATTTGGTATAGTAATCTATGGCGACGATGAGATATCTGAGTTGGCCGGGTGCCGTGGGGAAGGGCCCGACGAGGTCGATTCCCCAACTGCCGAATGGCCGTTCAGCCGATATAACACTGAGTTGGTGTGGGGCGGCTTGGTGGATATTGGCATGCTTTTGGCATTTGTCGCAGCTTTTTGTGAGTTGTATGGAATCTCGAATGATTGTGGGCCAGAAATAGCCGGCCCTGATGATTTTTTGGGCTAGCGTTTTTCCTCCGATGTGGTGACCGCAGCAGCCTTCGTGGATCTCGCGGAGTATGTATTCCGTGTCCTCGGGTTCTACACATTTAAGTAGGGGCTGCGAGAATCCGCGTTTGTATAGTTGTCCGGCTATGATGGTGTAGTTAGCGGCTTCTCTTTTTATTTTCCTCTCTTCTTTCGGTTCTGGTGGTAGGACTCCGTCGCGGAGATATTGCAAGATCGGGTATGTCCAAGATTCCCGGGTTGAGGATGTTAGGTGAGCGTTGATTTCCGTTGATACGGAAGGCGACTTAACGACCTCCTGGATTAGCGATCTGTTGCCGTGTCCTGACTTCGTGCTAGCAAGCTTGGAAAGTAGGTCCGCCCTGGCGTTTCGCTCCCTGGGGACGTGATGTATGGAGACGTTTTCGAATCCTTCTTTTGTTTCACTTACTTTTCTGAGGTATTGTTGGAGCAGGGGGTCCCGGGTTTGGTAGCTCCCGTTGATTTGGGAGCATACCACCTGGGAATCGGTGTTAACTTCGAGTACCTTGGCGCTGACTTCTCGAGCTAGGTTTAGGCCTGCCAAAAGGGCCTCGTATTCTGCTTGGTTATTTGATACTGGAAAGTCGTATCTTATTGATTGTTCAATTGTGATCCCATTTTGGTTTTCGAGTATAATTCCGGCGCCTCCGTGAGTGGAGTTTGATGAGCCATCGACGTGCAGTTTCCATGGTTCGGGTGTCAGCTTGGTCGGAGTCATTTCGGCGATGAAGTCGGTCAAGGCTTGCGCTTTGATGGCGTTTCGGGGTTCGAACCTGACCTGGAATTGGGATAACTCGATGGACCATGCTAGCATTCTTCCTGCTAGGTCGGGTTTTTGTAATACCTGTTTGACCATTTGGTCGGTTCGAACCGTTATGGGGTGGGCCTGGAAGTATTGTCGTAGTCGTCGGGATGCCGAGAGGAGTGCGAAAGCCAGTTTTTCTAGTCGTGAGTAGCGGGCTTCCGTGTCTTGTAGCACCTTGCTTATGAAGTATATGGGTTTCTGTTCCTTTTTCTCGTTTTCCCGGACGAGTGCTGCTGCGATTGTTTCTTCCGTTATGGAGAGGTACAGATATAGTGTTTCCCCTGTTTGAGGTTTTGCGAGGATTGGAGGTTCCGTTAGGACCTTCTTGAAGTGTTGGAAAGCTTCTTCGCATTCTGTCTCCCATTTGAAGGGGGTTCCTTTTTTCATAAGTTTGAAAAAGGGATTGCCTTTTGTGCCGAAACCCCGAGGAACCGGGATAGTGCGGTTAGTCGGCCGGTGAGCTTCTGGATTTCTTTGAGGTTTTTGGGACTTGTCATCTCGAGGACGGCACGGCATTTTTCCGGGTTTGCCTCAACTCCGCGTTGTGTGATCATGAATCCGAGGAATTTTCCTGCTTCCATTCCGAAAGCGCACTTTGTTGGGTTGAGTCGCATTTGGTGCTTTCGCAGGGTGTTCATTATAACCTTTAGATCGTCGGTTAGTTGCTCACCGGATTCCGTCTTGGCGAGCATATCATCTATGTAGACTTCTATTTTGTTTCCGGTTAAGTTGCGAAATATTTTGTTAACGAGTCGCTGGTAGGTGGCTCCGGCGTTTTTCAAGCCGAAGGGCATTACTTTATAGCAGTAGGTTCCGTCTGGGGTGATGAATGCTGTCTTTTCTTCGTCTGGTCGGTGCATCGGGATCTGGTTGTAGCCGGAATATGCGTCCATGAAGCTGAGGTACCGGTGTCCGGATGTTGCATCCACTAATCCGTCGATGTTTGGTAGGGGGAAGGCGTCTTTTGGGCATGCTTTGTTGAGATCTGTGTAATCAACGCACATTCACCACTTCCCGTTAGACTTTTTAACAAGTACGACGTTGGCTAGCCAGGTCGTGTAGGGGAGTTCTCGGATGAAGTTGGCTTCGAGTAGGGCTTTTACTTGTTTTTGGACCTCGGCGGCTCGGTCTGGTGACATTTTCCGTCTTCTTTGCGCCACGGGTTTGGCTAGGGGGTCTACTGCCAGATGGTGAGACATCAGGTCGGGACTTATTCCCGGCATATCGGCTGGTGTGAATGCGAATAGGTCTCTGTTTTGTTTCAAAAGTTGCGAGAGTTCTTCTTTGAGGTCGTGTGGGAGGTTTCTGTTGATGAACGTGTATTCATCTTTGGTTGGCCCTATTTGTAGTTTTTCCATGTCCCCTTCTGGTTCCGGTCTAGGTTGGCCGTCAAGCCGTGCGTCTAGGTCGGCAAGGAATATTCCGGCCGCGTCCCGGGATTTTTTCCTTAGGGCTAAGCTATTGTTGTCGCATTCGGCTGCAACTTCTCGGTCTCCGTGAATGGTTCCAATGGTGCCGTCATCGGCTTTGAATTTCATGAGAAGGTATTTGGTGAAGATGACTGTCGAGAAGTCGTTGATTGTTTTTCTCCCGAGAATGACGTTATAGGCTGTGGAGTCTTTTAGGACGACGAATTCGGATAGGATCGTCTTTCTCTGATTGCTTGTTCCTATGGTGATGGGGAGAGTAACCGAGCCGTCTGGTTTGAGGAAGTTATCTCCGAGACCCGTGACGCCGTGGCGGTGCGTTTGGAGGTTGTCGTTGCGGAGCCCGAGTTTGTCGAAGGCTCCTCGGAAGAGGATGTTGGAGTCGGCACCCGTGTCCACGAGTATTCTTCTTACTAGTCCTGTTCCGATTCGGGCTGATATGACGAAGGGGGCATCTTCGGCCGAGGTGCCGTGCTGGCAGTCCTCGGGTAAGAAGGTTATCGTGCTGTCGGCAATGGTGACTGGGTCGTGGTTTTTGACGGCCATTACCTTGAGGTCTTTTTTTATTGTTAGTTTTGACTTATTTGGCACGTCCTTGCCCGTGATGACGTTCACTATGATGGTCGGATCTTCTTCGGTGTTTTCCCTGGGTGGTTTTTGAGTTCTTGGGTTGCGTCCTTCTCTTTCTGGTGATTTGTCTCTGTCGGCGCGCCTTGGTTCTCTGATGATTTTGACGAACTCTGGAAGTTTGCCGTCTCGTATGGCCTGCTCAAGGGCGTCTTTAAGATCGTAACAATCATGTGTTTTGTGGCCGTATCCGCGGTGATAGTCGCAGTAGAGGGCTTTGTTTCCTCCTGTCCTTTCCTTGAGTGGTCGGGCCCTGGGGATGATGCCTCGATCTGCTATTTGGTGGTATACCTCCGTAATTGGTGCTGTTAGGGGAGTGTAATTGGAGAATTTTCCTATTCTTGGTGGTCGGTGGGTCGGTTTAATGTGGTCTCGTTGGTTCTCTTTGGGTGATGCGTTATGACGAGGAGTTGGGTTGCCGTGTTGGTTGGCGACGTGCTGCCGTTTGTTGGCAGCGACGACCTAGCTGACTTCCTCGTCGTTGATGTAGTCTTTGGCGACGTTCTGGATTTCGTGCATGGTCCATACCGGTTTGGTGGTGAGATGTTTGCGAAAGTCTTCATTCATGAGCCCGTTAGTTAGGCAGAGGCTAGCAACGGAGTCCGTGAGTCCGTCGACCGTCAGGCATTCGTCGTTGAAGCGGTCAAGGTATTTTCTTGTGGATTCTTCTTGCTTTTGTGTGACCCCTAATAGGCTGATGGGGTGTTTAGCCTTGGTGATTCGGGTTGTGAACTGGGCCATGAATTTTCTTGTGATGTCGTGGAAGCTAGTTATGGATCCGTTTGGGAGGGCGTTGAACCATTTGATCGCTGGTCCGGCAAGGGTTACTGGGAAGGCTCTGCATCGGACTGCGTCGGATGCTCCTTCTAAGTTCATTCTGGCTTCGAAGGCTGTTAGGTGCTCTTGAGGGTCTTTAGTTCCGTCGTACTTCATGTCGGTGGGTTTGTCAAAACCTCTGGGGAGCTTTGCTCTTAAGATTCCTTCTGTAAAGGGTGTAGCTCCCATTATGGTGTGGTCGCTTCTCGTGCGTTTGGTGCTTCGGTATCTCCGGTCATCGTCTGAATCGTGTTGACGATTTAGATCCCGAGAAGCGCTGCGATGGTGCTTCTTGTCGTATCGTCGCTCAGGGGATTTCTCGCGTCGGCGGTTGCGTGAGGTGCTGCGATCTTCTCTCCTATTGCGTTGCCGGGTTGACGATCTGCCGCGGTGGGATCTTGACCTGGAAGTTGCATGGCTTCCGTGCTCGTTATTTTGTTTTTCTCTGTCGTTTAACTTGCCTTCAAGTTCTTGGACCCGGAGACAGAGCTCCTGGATGATTTGTGCCGCTTTGTCTCTGGCTTTCTCAGGATGTTGCGGGTCCGTCGTGACGTGTTCGTTTGCGTGGTGGATGGTGCTTGCTATTTTTGCTTGGTTTGTGGTTTCATGGTGTTCTGAGATCGGACGACGCGGTTGGGAGTCGTCCTGGCTTGATGGGTTATCCTCAAGGATGCCCTCCATCCGGTCTGATTGTCGCAGGTCCCCACAGACGGCGCCAATGTACAGAATGTCTCTAGTACGATCTAGGAGGAGGATCGGGAACCTGCGGGTTGAGTCGGATGTTGGATCGCCCGGATGGAGAGGAGGGGAGGTACCTGCAAAGACACTCCGACGCTCAAGTCAGAATGGATCTAAGAGGTATAAGGTGTGAGGAATGAATGAATACCTGGAGGGACCTGGGTCCTCTATTTATAGATGATGGTGGTTATCTTATCTTTATCTTATCTGGCTAAGATAAGAGGTGCGTTTAAATTCAAAAGTTGGTTAGGGGCTCTAGAGGGCCGATACGGGGCCTTCTAGAGAGATGAAATGGGTTGACCCGGTAAGCCGGGTTCGGGTTCGGTCATGGGTCCGGGATCCGTGGGCCGGATCCGTAACAATTATTAATAAATACTTATGCACGGAAACTATTACACTGAACCTAAATTTCTCAATTACATGAAAATGTCATATTCATTTATTTTCAAATAAATAAATTTTGACCAGCTCCCCATAAAAGCAAAAAAAGAAATCGCAATCACGTTTCTTCGATATTTTACTGGCCCAACATAACTTCACCAAAATTCGGCTACCCGGCTGAACGCAGCAATAAAACTGAGTTAAACCCCAAAGTAGTCCCTGAGATTCACAAAATGCACCAATTTAGTCCCTGACTTCCCAATTGCACTATTTATGTCCCTGAGATTGGAAAAAATGCACGTAGTTGGTCCCTCCCCCTTTTTCCGTCCAAACTCGGCCCCGGCGGCAATGATGTGGCAAAATTTTTGCCATGCTGGAGGAAGTAACGGTTACCTGACGTGGCCCATGGAAGGTTTGTAACCTAAAGTGGTCCCTGAGCCCCTTTTTAACCCTAAGTGATGAAGGAGTAGCGTATGAGTCGTTCTTCTTCTTCTTCATTTCATCTTCATCTTCATCTTCTTCTTCTTCCCTGTTCGATTCATTCCTCGTTGCTTTGTTGGGTTTAACCATGGTTGGACGTGCAAATGAGGGAGAGGGGAGTTCTATTCGATCAACCACAAGGACGCCTAGTCGCAGTCGCAACAAAGCCTCACGAGTTCCAGATCGCTGTGGGTGTGGAAAACGCCCTGTGCTCCGATGGTCTGGAACAGATGCCCACCCAGACAAACCCTTCTTCGGATGTCCGAATTACAATGTGAGTTTGAGTCTAATAGATGTTGTTTCTGTTTTTAAATGTTCAACTCCTGAATCCCTAAATTTACTGGTGACAGTGCAGTGGAAAACGGTGGTGTGGATTTTTTCGATGGGCAGATGTTGTAGAAGATGAAAATGGCAATTTTGAAGAAGCTGCAGCATATAACAATGAAGAAATTAGCTTGAGTGTTGCAGTGAGGATTGGCAATTTGGAGGCTGAATTAAGGAGCCAGAAATATGTAATACAAATGTTAGGGTTGTTAAATTTGTTCCTGTTAGTTGTTGTAGTGGTTGTGATTGTTAAAATGTAACACTTGTGTATTGTTTAGGAATGAATGAGCAATCTTTGCATTATTGATGTGATCTGTGTAAATAGTTGACAAAGATAATAACAAAATACAACAGAACAACTAAGTTAATAAAACCATATTCTGATTATAACTAAGATATTGCCAAACATTGTCAATGGTGTAGCAGCTGATAAACACCAAATTACATCATCAAAAAGGAATACAATAAGAGCTCCAATTTTAAAGGTTTATAACTACCAAAAGTAAATGTTAACCATTACATTGTGGTTATGTGCTACTCCTAAATGAAAATATCCAAAATAAGGAAACAAGTGATGTCTAAATGCCATATGTGATCAGTCAGACTTCAGCAGCCACAACATCCAATTATTTAGTGTTTTTCTTCCTTGGTGGTTTAAACCCTGGAGTTGGAACAAACTTCAAAAAGTTTGCCAACCTAGAAGATGTTGCTGCGCTTGCTCCTTGCATGGGATCAAGAGAAGCAGATACTGGTGATGGTGAGTTCTTCCTTTTTGTTGGCAATTTATCTGGCCTTGTTGTTTGTGGTGTTGGTGGTGGGACCTAATGAGGAAAGTAATGAAACTAGTGAGATGATAAGAGCAATTAAAAAAAATGTCAGAAGACTATGTATTTCATACATGTACCTCATCTTGTGTTCCACCATAATTTGGTTGGGATAAGTCAATTTCGGTAACCTCCACTTGAGCATGAATCTGGACAGCTACAGCAGGAGGAGCTTCATCTACTTGTGGTGCCACATTAGAGGTGTTTGTAGCTTCAGCTGCAGGTGCACTCTCAGCTGGGACAGTTTGGCTGCCGCCACAGCAGCTGCTGCAGCAGCAAGCGCAGCAGCTAGTTCATCGGCTCTTTTTTTTTACATCCCCTCTTGGTGTGGCCTTTTATTTCACAGTATGTGCATGTGAACGGCTTTAGCTGTCTCTTTAGAGTAACGGCTCCCTTAGGTTTCTTGTTTCCACTAGTACCCTCATCAGCATCCTTTCGTCTTTTGGTTGTCAATTTTCCAGGTTTACGTTTAATGTTAGGAGCTTGGGGCTGACTGTAGGCTGATTTTTCCCATAGGGATTGGCCTGGGAGAGGATTGATGTGATGTTCATATGTCTTCCTATATGAGTCCATGGTGACTAAGGGATGACAGAAGTCCTCAGGTCTCTTATTCACCCTTGCAAGAGCAGCACAAGCATGAACACAGGGAATGCCTATAGTGAATAAACAAAGAAATGATCAACTCCACAGCAGCCAATATAATCAATGACGTATAGCAATTCATAATAAAGAGTAGAAAAAAGTTGGTGCAAGGGCATATAATATCACCTGTTAACATCCAGAACTGACATGTGCAAAGTCTCTTGCCTAAATCAACAACCATGTTAGTTGGGTGTCCATGGACCTCAAATTTTTCATATTCTTCATCTCCAGTCCATATAGGAACCCAATTCTTTGATTCCTTGCGAACCTTTTCCAATCGGCTTTGAATAACAGGAGGTAGTTTCCCCACATGGTTGTTCAACTTTATTTTATTCTTTGCAATCGATCGCATAACAAACATTCTTACCTCTTCAAGCAATGTGATGATTGGCTTACTCCTAGCCTCCTTGATTCGTGCATTGAACACCTCACAGGCATTGTTGCAAATATTATCCAGCTTTGTCCTGTGGCTAAATTGAGACTTTGTCCATGAGCTCCTTGGCCACTTGTTCAGGTATGTCCATGCCTCCTCGCTGACCCTCTTTATTTTGTCCATGTTATCAATAAAGTCTTGAAACGTGGTTGACCTAGCAGCATCCCAGAGAAGTCTCCTCAGCTCAAGATCCTTCCACTGTTTGTTGAAATTTCGCCACAGGTGCCATACACAGAAACGATGATGGACCTGTGGCATGACCTCTTCTACAGCAGAAATCAATCCCTGTTTAGCACAAACACATTTATCAGAAACCAAATTCCTTAAGCCTAAATCAAGAATATGAGTTATTCACACAGTCAAGCAATATCCATGGCTCATGGAACTATTTCTCATGGAATGAACCAGTCTCATACTGTACTATATAATCCAGACTATTTAAGTAGGGTCAACCACTTCCACATATTTATGCAAACTTCAGTAAATTTATGATAAACACAGATTTATATAGTTTAGTATGTCCAAATATGATCAATCAGTATCTTATATTCACACCATGGTTGCAATATCCAGGAATCAACCAACAATGTAACAAATGTGTAGCTAATTGAATAACATAACATATAGTCCAGTATCATAAAGTCCAGAAAATGAACAATTTAACAAATGTATAGATAATTGAATAACACAACGAGTTAAATTTAGGAATTGATTACCTTCTGCATGTCAGATATGAAACACCACCCGTTTGCCTTATAGTCTCCTAAATCCTCGTGGAGTAGCTCAAGAAACCACTTCCAGTTCTCCTTATTTTCAACATTTACTATAGCCCAAGCAATCACATATATGTGATGATTTGCATCTTGGGCTACAGCTGATATGATCTGGCCTCCAATCTGTGTCTTCAGAAATGCACCATCAAGTCCAATTAGTGGACGGCACCCTGATCTGAACCCGTTCTTGCAACCACTCAAGCAAATGTACATTCTCTCAAACATGAATTGTCCATCAGGCAATGGGATCACCCCAATCTTCACAGTTGATCCGGGATTGGTTTTCAGAAGTGTTTCAGCATAATCCCTTAACAAGGCATACTGTGCCTTCTCATCGCCATAAACAACATTCCTTGCATCGGCCAAGGCTCTAGCTATTGAGTTTCTATGCAGAATGAGATCACATTTCGACCTAAAGTACACTGCAGCCTCACATTGCTTGAAATTAGGATACTTTCTAACTTTTTTAACCAACTTACTAGCCAACCAGGCTCTGTTTGCAGCCCTATTTGAATTTTCCCTTGGACATGTATGATCATCATAAAATGTCTTTATCTG
This sequence comes from Arachis hypogaea, assembly GCF_003086295.3. NCBI lineage: Eukaryota > Viridiplantae > Streptophyta > Magnoliopsida > Fabales > Fabaceae > Arachis > Arachis hypogaea. Next base: position 27,677,642 of record NC_092045.1, read on the forward strand.
CCAGCAACAGTCCTCATGATCTCTTGAAGCATACACAACCCATGCACACTCTTCTACTTGGCAAACTGCCCTACATCTGATATTATCATTCTTAATGAACTTAATCCCCCTTCCCTCCTGAATGGTAAACTCTCTCACAGCCTCCCTGAATTCTTGTTTAGTATTGAACTTCATGCCAACTTGAAGTTGCAGCTCACCAAACCTCTGGCCCCCCTCGAATATGGGAAATTCATCTGAATCCCCATCAGATTCCATCTCATCCTCAGAGTTAGGAGGAGTTTTCATCTCCTCCGAGTGCCAGGAGTTGGCTCCATCAGATTCTGCACCAGGGTCCAGAGCCTCATACCAACTTCCTTCACCTGGACTTCCTACAAAACCCAAGTCCACCTCTACATCTGATAAATCCTCAACTATTGCATCATCATCTTGCATTATATTATCTTTTCCTATCTTCTCTTTCCCTTTAGCTACATCTGCCTTCTTTTGAACCTTTTTGACCTCTTTCCTAATTGGTTTTGAAACTCTTGCACACAATTCTTCATCATTGCTAGAGCTGCCATCACTACTTCCTGATTCATTGACAGTTAAATCCACATGAAGAGGTCCCTTATCTTTGTTACTGGTCTTCCCCTTTGCCTGAGATCTTGTTATTCTTTTAGGTGGGTTAAATTTGGGTTTGGGTTTGGAAGTGAAGTTAGACTTGGGCTTTGAATGAGTTTTCTTGGGCTTCAGATGGTTCTTGGGCTTTGGAGTTGGCTTCTGCTTATGTTTCACAATGGGAGTTGGGTTGGATTTTTTACTGGATTTTGGGTTGGGTGTATAATTGGATTTGGGATTTTCAGATTCATCCATGGGGTTGGGCTCTTCATTGGTGGGATTTGTAGTGAGGGGGTCAGCAGCAGGATTGTTTGGAATGGGAGTTGCAGTAAAGGGACTTGTGTTTGCAGTTGAGAGGTTTGAAATTGGGTTTGTATTCGATTTGTTAACTGGGGTTTGATTTGCGGTATCCACATGTGTTTTCTTCTTACTCTGTATGTCACCATGTGAAAACTCTTCTATTTCATAATCAAGTAACATCACATCCCTTTTCCCATCCATCAGTTCAGGTGTGGAAACTCCATGTTCAAAAAACACATCAACTACTCCATCATTCTTCTCTGCATGGAAGCACATCTCCCTTAGTTCATCATCACTTGTCAGAGCTCTCAGTCCCACCTCCAAGCTCCTTCCCGGAACCAGCCACCAGCACTCAACTACCTTGTCATACCCCAACTCCTTGAAATAGTTTCTCACGAAAAAAACATCTAGGGTATCCTCATCTAAATCTCCTAAACAACTTCTATTGTCAGGTGAATAAACCAATTTCCCATCATCGTTCTTCTTAAAGGTCCCACCATGGTGGAACATGATATCGAGCAATTTTTCCATCTACAGTAAAAAACAAGTATAACAGTTTATCTAATGTATGCTACTAATAATATAATCAACAAACCACAGTACAACATAATCCAATATTGTTTAAAAACAGATACTTCATCACATTGCCATTGTAAAAACAGCCTGATTCCCTATGTGAAAACAGAGCATTGACAAAATCCAAACCCACACCACCCAGTACCCTAAACCCTATCTAATACTATAGCATTCAGTAATTTTTCATCAACCAACACAAAATTTCCAAATCAAACTCACAACAAAGGATACCTTAACTCTGTAAAAGATAAATAAAAAATAGTTTATTCACTGCATGCCTACCTCTGTGTCACGGGATTCACGAGGAAACTTTGCTCCTTCCTTCTCCGGTTTTGAACGACCGATGAGCACGTTTCGGGCCTCTCCAATTTGTCTCACCCCAGAAAACCTCGAAGGACTACCAGAACCCAGGCTATGGAGCTTTCATTTCAAACGTGACGAAGACGATGAAGTGACGAAGTCTTTGAATATGGGGGTTTTATTTTTTGTAACTCCTTCGTGAATGAAGCGACGTCGTTTTTATTTTTTAGCGCCAACTAGTTATACGACGTCGTTCTCTATAGTCCAGCATGGCAAAAATTTTGCCACATCATTGCCGCCGGGAGCGAGTTTGGACGGAAAAAGGGGGAGGGACCAACTAGGTGCATTTTTCCCAATCTCAGAGACATAAATAGTGCAATTGAGAAGTCAGGGACTAAATTGGTGCATTTTGTGAATCTCAGGGACTACTTTGGGGTTTAACTCAATAAAACTCAATGATACAAGTGTATCTTGTATAACACTGATTAATAAGGAATCAAATTATTTCTATCAAGGATCATAACATGTTACAAGAATTCTAATTAACAATTCATAACCAAGGAAAAATTTACTTTACAAACGTGGTTCAGGTTGCAACATTTCTAATTACAAAGAAAATAAAGAATCTCCTACAAAAATTACATTTTCCCAATTAAAAATAGATACAATAAAACATATACAACAACAATTCCATAATCACATCATCATCTACGAATTCAATCTCTCAATCTCTTCAGTACTTTGCTTATCCACAGCAACATCAATCCTCTCATACTCAAGGTTCTCTCTCTTCCCAAGCGCAAAAGACTGTTCTTCCTCGTGCTTCTGAAAGAATATGGCCCACAGAAACAGTACCACAAAAGCAACCAACGCAACACATACAGTTCCGAATATAACCTCAGCAAGAACCGACAAAGTTCCAAAACTACCCTTCTCTTCTTCAGCCGGCACGTTTCGTGCACCCTCACGTTCTGCCACATCCCCAGAACTCACCACCTTCCACGTGTACACACTAACAACCTGAACGGAATCCGCGTCGTTCGAGGCACTCAAACCAACGAACACGGGCTCGTTTCCCCAGAGTTTAGCCAAATCGATTTTGTGCGAAACGATCGGATCGTTAGGGCGGTTTTCACTGGACTTGCATAACCGAACCTCGAGATTCTTCGAACTTGCCACGTAATCAACCCAAGCTTTCAGCTTCTCGCCGTTGTTGAGGACAATGTCTGAGTCGGAGACATTCGCGATTGCGACGGAGATGAGGCTTCCGACGTCTATTCCGACGTGGTTCGCGTTTGGATCGTTGAACTCGTCGTCTTGCGAGGTGTCAAATTCGACGGCGACATAGTTTTTGCTGTATTCTTTTGAGATGCCGAATGAGTAGTTAGCCGAGAATACGTTCTCGAAGTCGCCAGGGAAGAGGATAAGGACGAAACCGCTACCGCCATCCTCGGAGGTGGCGGCGGGGGAGATTGAGAATGAGAATTCGACGGAGAGGGAGGTGCCGGTTGTGTTGGCGCTGGCGTTGGCGCTGGCAGAAGAGAATGTGATTGATGTGTTTCGGAGGAGGAGGCCGGAGCTGAACTGTGAGGGGCGCGTGAGACTCACGCGGTCTTTGACAGCGTGAGCGTCACCTGAGAGATTGATGTCATTGTCAAAGTTGTTATGGTTAACGGAAACAGGAGGCAGCTGTGAGGAAGGAGAAGATTGAACAGAAACGGTTAGGGAAATGATGAACATTGTGATGAATATTGCGATGAACAATGACGTAACCATTATCCTCATTCCTTCGAAAAAACGGTAACGCTGTTGTTACGGTTGTTTTTCTGTTATTGTTTGTGGGACCCAGAAATTCTATTATGCTGTGGAGGTTGTAACTACAATTGGTTATCGCTCAATCAACCCCACTTGTGTTTTTCCTCAAAACAACGAAATAATTAATTAATTACTTGTCAAAGTGATTACCTATTATTGTTGGTATATTCATACTTGGGGAAATTAAGGGTGTGATTTTAGTAATAATGTGAAAAATAATATTCTCAATAATGTTAATAATTATTAATATGGGATTAACTAACTGCTTTGACCGCGCAAAACTTGGTTGATCTAATTAAGTTATTAGCTATTTTAGTCTATTTATTTATTTATTACTCGAATATACTTGTAACGGAAGAACAATGGCGAAATTTTACAAATATAAAATTATTCATTAGGATTTATTCGTTATTAAGAATAAGTTATAACTAGATTTTAATTATTACTTATTTTAAAAGTATAAAGGACGACCTTATGAGTTTTTATTATCAATTTAATTATTAAACGGTCAAAATATCTATTCATTCATAGACATTCGAACCCATACTAGAAATATTTCAGACAGGTCCGTTACCTTAACGGTTACGTGGTGTAGGACTTATAAGAAGTACAACCCTCAAGGTAAATTTTTCAAGAAAAAATAAATAGTATAAATTAAATGAACGAAGAAATTAAATAAATCAATGTTACGGGAGTTCAACCACCCATAAAAAAATATAAGAAAGTAATTGAGCAAGAAATTAAATGTTAAAGTGTTAATAATATTAAAATGTTAGAAGATTAGAAAGTTAAAAAATTAGGAAATTACCTTCACTTAATTTTAAATATTTTGTGTTTATTTTATAGCATGAGAATAGAATAAATTAAAAGGATTATTTTGTATTGTGTCTTAACATGGAGTACATCAAAAACCAAATAAAATTTGGTGAGGAGAAGTGTGGACTTTGAAAATTACAAAAACACTCCAGAATATGAAGGATTCTTAGAAGTGTTTTTACTAGCTAAATTTTTCAATCCTCAACTCTTCACGTATTTTTTTTTTAATGTGTAAGAATCTCTTCTCTTTTTATGCTGAATGTGTCTTTTTACAGGGACTGAAACTAAGAATGAAAATAGGTTAGACGATTTGCCAAAAGTTTATAATTTGTCATATTTTAGTCTGACTTATTATAAAATAGGCACATGTTTATATTCTTGTAAAAGTCTCAATATATATTATTAATAGGCTCAAATTCAGGTTCATTAATTAGCTTTATTAGCCTGTTAGGTTTACTTGAACCTATTAAAACATAATTAAATATATAAATAATTTTTTACTATTAACAAAATTATTAGATATTTTAAATTGATTGTATTTTATTATAAATACTTTTGTATATTTTAAATATTTTTTAAAAATTTAAAATTTTTTATAAATATTAAATGATATATTATGTATAAATATTTTTATTAAAAACTATTTTTATTTTTGTAAAAGATAAAATTTATTAGACTTTTTAACAGGTTTTAGATTAAACCATGCTGAACAACATAACAGGTTTAATAGACCAAATTTAGGTCAATTAACTACATGACAAGCCTAATGTATTAAGAGTAAAGTCTGACCTGACCTGTTTTCACTTCCTAGTTAGAAGCTTGCATCAAATGGAGCAAATTACATTTAAATAATTAAAATTTTTTTAAATTAAATCAATTTATCTTTCACTTTCATAAAGTAAAATGCTAAATATTTGTGACATCCCACCTCTTGTCATCTTTCACTTTTCAAACGTGCATGGATACTTGCAAATCAAATATAATTGAAAAACAGGCGTTTTAGGCTTCAACTTTGCCTCTTGAATCATTAAATTTGGGCTTCTATCAAGGGAGAAACAAATCATACAAAATTGCATTAGTTGTAGCTTTAGATTAATATCTAGTCCATATTAAAACGTTGATTCTCTCTCATCGATAGAATATTTAGATAATCTTGGTATCCAATTAAAGCTCTATGTGTGTAGTTTCATTTTCAATTGACGCCACATCAATATCACTTCTTATGCGAGAGTTATGGTCAAACTAATATATGTTGCTCAGAAATTTTATTACCAGAAATCTTAGTGACTTAAATTGTCTTGCTTCTTTTGCACTTCTTTTTTCTAATTCCTTTCATAATTCCTACAAATGAAACAATCCTATGGATGCCTTAAGATACATGTAATTTATGAGGTAAAAATGCATTCTTCTATGTTAAACTCAAAATCAAATTCTAAATAAAATCATACAAAACACATGAACTAGTTCCTACATTATATGAAGATGCATGTGAAAATATGCTTTTATTAGGTAATTATCAAACTCCTGACTTAAAATATTGCCTTGTCCGCACTTATTATCTCCAAATAAGCACTTTTATTTTATATCTTTAAGCTAGACGTTGAAAAAAATCTGATGTATAACACATATAGAAAGAAAATTGTGTTCATAATTACAAATTTTTTTTCCTATTTATGAACCAATTAGGTGATCAAACCCTAATGGCTGACACGCATAGAGAAACGGAAGAGAGAGATGAATAAAAATAGATAAATAGACAGGGCTCAACGGAGAGTGGCGGAGGAGGAGAAGGAGGAGGAGGAGGAGGAGGTGAGACAGATGATGACGACGTGATTGGGCTCGATGGAGAGTGGCGGTGGAGGGGAAGAGAAAAGAAGAAGAAGGTGAGGCGGATGACGACGATGTGACCGTGTACGACGGTAAGGATGCGCCGCTGACTTTGAGGAAAAAAGCACCAACCGGAAGCTCATGAACCACCAGAAGACAATGATCCAACGACGAACAAGAATAATGGTTCGGAGGGTAATACTTCTCGGCCTCCGGCGAATATTGGTACGGAAAACAGTAACTTTTGACCATCGAAAAATGATTTTTCAGGCACCGATGAGTATAACAATAGGAAAAAAATGTGACCTACTATACTTGGCCATTTTATTATGTATAATTCTTATCCTTATTTATCATGTGTCACTAGGTATAGTAGAAACCCAATCAGAAAATAGACATGTGTATTAATAATGAAATAAAATTTTATGAACCTTTACTGTCATTATTATATATTTTTTTATTTTTTATTTATTTTTTCGTGCATAATAAACACAGACTTGATTATTAATTGATACAATGTTTCTTTTTGAAGATATTATGGGGTCGGATAAAATACAATATTTATAATTGCCCCTCTTTATTCATTGCATATTTGATTCGGTATTTGTTCATTTGAAAAGATGAAAAGACAAAAATAAAATGTAACTATACAGGTGATAATATAGGAGATAAACTCATATAAAATGAGGCAAGTGCAGACTTTTCAGTTTTTGTTCTTTTTTTTTTTTGAATACGGATATCAAATTAAAGATTTAAACAAGTAAAACAAAGCTAATTGGAAATTAGGTTAATAACTTTGCAATACACAATGATTTAAGAGAAATGGTCAAAACCAACAATCAAAACTAAATAGATATGAACTCTTTGATTTAAAAGAAATGAGTATGTGCCAACTAGACGCGAACATCAACAACTCGACAGAAAATAAATAAAACTAACTAGATATAGGTTTGATGAACTGAAAGAAAATGAGCTTAAAAAGTAACTTATAAAAGTTATGTTTTAAAAGTTGCAGTATTTATATTTGATAAATTAAATTAAAAATAATTGTTAATAAACATAAATAATAACAAATATATTTGGTAAAATAATTTTTAAAATTTAAAAATATTATAATAAATATTAATATAAAAATTAAATTTGGATATTAATTAACAAATGAGATTATATTAGACTTTTTAATTTTGATAAGTACAAGTTAATTTTAAAAAACTCTTTTTTAGGTACTTTTAAAAGTATTTTTATCTTTTAAAAAATGCAACTACAAATATATGAGATTTTTTATTTACCAAACACAAAATGTAGTGCTTGTGTTTTTGAAAGAAATTACCTTTAATGACAATGATGACTTGAAGGAAATGGATCTGAACCAGCTAGATATGGCCTTTAGGTTGTGTTTGGTTGATGTCTTAAAATTATGAAGACATCGACACAAATACACAAGAAGACATTAATTTTGTATTCTATTCATTGTTCTGAAAATCGAACCGGATTGGCTGGTTCAATTGGGTTAACTGGGAATCGGTCACCTAACCGGTTCGGTTAAGCTTATAAATAATTTGATAAAAATCGGTCATAGAATCGGTCAAACCGGTGATTAACCAGCGAACCGGCAAAATTGACTGATTTTTTAGAGGATTTTCGGTTCGAAAACAAATCCTCCAAAACGGCGTCGTTTTATTTAAAAAAGAAAAATAAAATGGCAAAATTGAAGGAAACCATAGTCCTTTTCATTGTTACTCCCTGACCTGTAAAGTGTAAACCCATCTCCTCTCCTCTCTTCTCTGACCGTGAACGAAATCAACGAACCATAGAGCCACCGCAGCCCCCAATCAGCGCAACCACTGCATCCCACATCTACCGCAATGATAGTTTTGACTAACGCAGCCCCACAGACCCCACTGCGTCATTGTGTTCGCCGAGCTTGCCTTCTTTGTGTTAGCTGGTGTCGCGTCGTCTGTGGTCGCCGTCGCTCGCCCTCCCCCTCACCGACCTCGCCTTATCTGTGTTAATTGGTAAGCACTTATTATCCATCTCCTCGACGTTTGCTTGCTGGTTTAGTGTTCAGGTGTTTAACACTTGATTTTGATAATACTTGTTAGTAATTGATTTGCTGATTAACTGGATTTTCTGAGGTTATTGTTTGCTGGTTTAGTAATTATTAGCTGAGGTTATTGATTTATCATTTATTTGTTATTTCTGATTTTCTGTTCATGATTTTTTCCTGAGGTTATTGTTTGTTTAGTAATACTCTGTTATTCCTCCTCGCCGCCTTCTAATTTTCTGATTTATTTGTTTGCTGGTTCATGATTTTGATTTATTTGTTATCTGTTCATAATTTATTTGTTTGCTACTTTGCTGGATTCATGATTTTGATTTTTGATTTCTAAGGTTATTTGTTCATGATTTATTTGTTTGCTGGACTTCATGATTTTGGTTGCTGAATTCATAGTATTCTGAGGTTATTTTGGATTTATGATTTTGATTTATTTGTTATCTGTTCATGATTTACTCTTCATGATTTATTTGTTTGCTACTTTGATGGATTCATGATTTTGTTAGTCGGGTTCCGTTCGTGTGCGTCGTCCGTTAGTCGTCGGTCGCTCCACCTTCTCCTTCGTCGTAGGTATCCCTCTGCTCTGCTGTGCTTGCCGCAATTTCTCCATCCCCCTCTGCTCTGTCGTGGTTGCCTCCATCTACTCTTTCGTGCTTGCTGAAGATTCTGGTAGGTGAGTCCTCTCCTCTTTGCTGTGTTCTTGCTGTGTTGTGTATTGGAAAGTCGTTCTTGCTGTGTTATGGTATGGAATGGTGTGCTGTTGCAATTCTTGCAATCCTCTTTGCTGTATTTTTGGTTGTTGCTATGTTCTTGTTATGGTGTTAATAATTGTTCTTTTTTCTGTGTTATTGATTAATTGTTAATAATTTATATTACACAATAATCTGTATTTTTTGTTAATAATCTTGTTGTGTTGTTCTTGGTGTTGTATTTAAACTGCTGCTGGTGTTGTGATTATTAACAACTTAGACATAAGTGTCATATTATTTACATGGTTTTGATTTTTATGCTCGTGCTTGTGCATTTTTAGTCTTGTTTCAAAGACGTATATATGGTTGAATACTATATGTATATGCTGCATATTTATGCTTAGGTGCTGACTCTACATAGCTCTCTTCTTGAAGTTTTGCTTTTTATTATGTGAAATTTTAAATTTTATTAAGTTAGAAATTATTGAATTTATATATTTAAAATTATGTTTATATTTTTTTAAATTAAACCGATTGAACTCCGGTTGAACCCCGGTCGAACCAATAAACTATTGAACCAGTGACCTTATCGGTTCATTGACCGGTTCAGTTTTTACAACCTTGATTTTATTTGATAATTAAAACATGAACGGAACACACAACTCATAATTCTACTAAAAAAATCAATTTTAACCAATTCATTCCTGTATCACCATCACCACTTATGCCTTTTAACTTTCTTTCAAAATAATCACAATTTACCATGGCATCACCATCTTTAAAACCAACACAGGTTTTTTTATTTTCAGTAATTCTTCATCCAAAATAAAAGCAACCCCATAAGCATTCATCATAACAAATACAAATCTCTATCGACCCAAACCGAGAATGAGTTATCACCCCATCCATGGCAAAGAACACCACAAATAAAATTCAATTTGAAATTTGATATTTATAAAATAAACAAAAACTCTCTAATATTATCCTAATTGAATAATACAAACAGATTCAAAATCTTTATTGAAAAATAATATTTAAAACAAATACAAATTGAATTTGAGGTAGAATATGTAAAACCTAGATAAACAATATATATTTAATTGCATAAAAATGCGTATCGGTGTCAAGATTTATCATACTGGCTTGAGTCTATTCGATACTATGTGTGAAAAAGCTTAGATAGTAGGAACGATGAGAAAAAATATTTAGAATAGAAACTCAGACACTTATTTTAAAGGTTTTAGTTCAAGATAGGGCCAACGGATGAAAAATCACAAACTGGTCCATGTTAGGCCCAAGCCCAAGGTTTATAATCCTTTCACCCTTTACATTTCAACACTCTCTCCCTCATTAACACAAACAAATTTGGCACAAAAAGAGAAGAGAGGAAGAAAGTGGTGCCCTAAGGTCACTATTCACACCCACACAAAAATCCACATAACTTTCAATCCATAACTCCAATCGAAGACCTGTTTGCCATCTCGCCGTGTTCTTTGATTCTTTACTACTTTTGCGATAAGTACTCCCAATAACCTTGAGCCACTTTTGAGTTTCCCTTCTATTTCACGTTTTGGGTATGTGAATGTTGAAGTATTGTGATTTTGATGCTTTAGGAGAAGTTCAAGTATAATATCTAGCAAAGTTTTGATCTAAGATTGAGTGGTACAAGGTAAGAAAGCTCAATCATTTTACTATCCCTAATTTTGAGTGAAACCCTAGTATGATTGTTGTATAATTGGTGTAGTTAGATTATATGGAGTAGCTTAGCTTGTCAGTTGTTTTGGTGCGTGGTTGGGTGCTCGGAGTAATCATGGAGCTTTCATTGGAGCTTAATTTGGCCAGAAAGAAAAGGACTCAAAGGTTGAAAATCGCCATCATTAAGGTATGGGTTTTAGTTTCGAGTAGGCATTATGCAAAGTTATGTAAAAACCTAGGTTAATTGCCTTAGGATAGGATTGAATGAAAATAGTTGGTTGAAGATTGAATAATTGTTATGATATAGTGTGAAATTGAGAAATGAATATGCTTGAGCTATTTATGTATTGTGCTTGGATAAATGTTGTGATGGATTGCCTTTGAGAGACCTTGATATGAAAATTTGGGCCAGAGGTCATGATAGGGTAAGGTATCCCCTATTTGATAAGTAATAATAAGTGTGTAAGTGCCATGTGACAAATTGTGGTTGAAATAATGAGTTTGGATTAATGATTGATGAGTTGTGATTGTTGTTGTGAATGTATATTTTGATAGTTTATGTTATACAAGTCGAAAGTGGGTTGATTAGGTTTGAATGAGTAGGAGGTGATTGAGTATTGAGAAATATGTGTTGTGGGTGTCTAGAAGTGGTATGTAATGATTTGAAATGAGGTAAATTGGAGATTTGAAAAATGACAATATGCATATTTTTGGTAAAAATGGGTTTTTGACCAATTTTGATGGGCTATAACTCAGTGCTCGGAGTTCAGAATTTGATAAAGTTTGTCTTACATTAAAGGTAATGATGAGAGCTTGAAAACAGTTTAAGAATGAACGAAAATGGATAATTGTCGCAAAAGTTATAGGCATTTGAAATCTGATCTAAAAATATGATATTGCAGACTTTGCAGAAAAAATACCGGAATTTTAGCCTGTGTGCGCACACACAAGGCGCACAAGTCAGAACGGGTGTAAAGACTCGTGCGTACGCGCACCAAGGAGATTTTACAAGTCGTGCATACGTATGAGGCGATGCGTACGAACGAGATAGGAATGACATTCTGATTGGTGCGTACACACAAGGTGATGTATATGTACAGGTCCTATTTTATAGAAGAAACTCTATTTTTGACCGTTTGGCTTTTCTGGCAAGCTTGTAGACCCTCTGTAAACCCTATTTGAGGTATGATTACTTATTTTTAAGCTCTAGATAGAGTGAGGCTAAGTCTAATAAATTTAAGTTTGAGTATTGAACAAAAAAGAGTTGTGATTAATGAATCTAAAGGTTATGAAATTGATTAAAGACCTTAACTGATTATTATTTGAATGACTAAAATGGCAAGGTCCGAGTGTTATCCCACTTGCGTGTTGATTTGATAAACTATTTTGACACACTCCGTGGATGCGGTGTGATGTGGGGACGTCGATGCGTATCGCCCACATTCTCTCGGATGAAAGGTGAGACGACACTCTCCATTGAGATAATGGTACCATGATTTATTAATTTTTTTCTCCTAGGAATGCAAACCGAGAGACTAATCTGTGAGATGCCAAGCGGATTTTATGTCGGGTTTGTCATAATAACCCACACGTGAGCTCATGGCCATGGGACATATATGCATCATGTGTATCTATCTATGATTATTTGGGTGTGCATATTGTATTTGGATTGCCTATGTGAATAATTTATCTTAAGTGCTAATTGTCATATTTGTTGTAATTGCTCTTGTTTGTGTTTGATCCTTATTATTTGTGCTTGCTATTGTTTAACTGAGTATTGAATCAAATGATTTGAGATGCTGAGATATGTTGTGAAGGAATGAGGTTGTGGGACATTGAAATAACTGAAAACTTAGCATATTTACCCCCATTTGGATTTAGCAAAATTCTAGGCTTGAATCTTATATGTTTGGAGCCTAGGATTTCCTAGTGGGTTTGCGTAGTTTTACATCGTCTCTATTTGAAACTATTAGTCTACTGGAAACCTTCGGATTCTCACCCGTTGTAGATTTTGTTGTTTTCAGATGCAGGACATGACACACTCTATTGAGCGTGTTGGACTCTCTTTGGAAAGCGAATACTCTTTTGCATTTTATATCTAGTATAGTTATGCTCTACTTTTTTATATGTATTTGTATCTCCTTCTTAGATGTTGATTTTGGAGAAACAGAATTGTATTTTGGTTATACTTTTGTTTTGTAATACTTTCTAGTCGACCTTTTCTTTATATAATATATATATTAATGAAATAAATTTATTTTAGCAATTTAATTATGTGAGATATAAAAGTTATGTAATAATTAGTGTGAATGGTTAATCTCTAAATATATAGACAATATAATAAAATTTCTAATGAAAAAAGTCTATTTTGATAATCTAACCATATAAGATATAAAATGTTAAGTTTAAGTTATCTATTTTCAAATATATATAAATAATATGATGAGCAGAGGCAGATTTAGGGGAGGACCAGCATGTGCCATGCCCCCTAAATTTTCAAAACTTAAAATATATTTAATATAATATTTAAAAACTTTATGAATATACTTTCTAGTTCAATGGTTAAAAGAAGGTATTTTATACTTCATAGCATGGATTCAAATTCTATATTATGCATTTTAAATTTATTTTCTTTTGTTCTTTCAATTTTTTTTTTTGTAATTCTTCTATCTATTATTATATAAAAATACTTTAGTTTTTATAATAATTTCTAATTGAATATAATAAGAAAATATATACATAAAAATAAATTAAATTAAATTTTTTATTTTTATAATATTAAAATCAAAATATATTAAGCAAATTATTTATTAATATGAATATATCTTATATATTATATTTATTAATTTATTTTAAATACATATATTAAAAGTATTAGAGAAACAAATTTATATTATTTATGTTATATCTTCTATAATAAAGATAAAAATTAGAATTTTATGAAAAAAATTTTTGATATAAATGATTCTTTTTTTAAATTAATTTTAGTTTAAAATAATATTAAAATATAGAATTATTTTTTTATTAATAATTTTAATATGATACTTTTAATTTTTTTATTTCCAATCTCCTCTTTATAAAATTTCTGGATCCGTCACAGATGAAATTTTTAATAAAATAAATTTATTTTGATAAGAAGTTAGTTTATTTTGATAAGAGATATAAGAGGTTAGCCTTTCTAAAAAAAAACGATGTTATGCACCAATAAATTATACAGTGTCCGTGGGCTAGAGATTAAAAACACATAATTATTCATTTAAATGTCGAAACAAATTCAACATCCATTTAAAAGTGAAAATAAAGATGCATGCATCAATCAAGTGAGCTTTTTAGTTTACAGCTTTCAATTTCGAGAGACAGAGCAAACTGAATAAGGAATTTAATATAAAATAAACAAATATGATTAAAAACTTGCACTTGGGTCTTTCATGCACATAAGAATATAATGGTTTGGAGTAAATGGTGATTTTATTTTATTCGTAATTACAGGACGATTAAACAGCGATAATATATCATGAAGATTAGAGATGGATCGGTTCTGCAAAATTGAATTTATGCAGTGTTGATGAGGCAGCAAGGACAGCTGCTACAGAAAACCGTATTTACTTCAATTTTCTTTCGACTTTGGTCATAGAAGACGATAGAAGGGATCAGGGACCATTCTCTTTTCACTTTTTCATTTTCTCTCAAAAAATTCTAATACGTACTAAAATTCACTAAATGATGTAATTAATTAAGGGCAATTTAGTTCCCTAATTTTTCACTTTTTTTTTGGTGTCTAAGTTTTTCACTTTGTTAACACTAGTAATCAACGTGCTTGTTTATTTGTATTTTTAATACCTTAGAATAGAAGATATTAAAAAATAAAAATTAAATATAAAACAGAAACATGGGTATCTTTTAAATTTATGTAGGTATTATTTTTTTTAATTTAAAATCAAGATTAATAAATTGTACAACTTATTATAGAAAGTTGAAAAATAGAAAATGATAATTTTAGAATTAGTAAAAATTAAAACTACTATGGTGTGTGACGTTTGACCAATTTAGTTATTATTCTCATTATTGCTGAATTATTGTTAAATTTTGTTTACCATAAGAATGTAGCATATATCTTCAACAACAGCTATGCGTTACATTATATATCTAATATGGGGAATGCTAGGGGGACAATGACTTTATTGAACAATATGAACAACCACCAATCAAATAAAAACACACTACACTTCCAAATTAACCTTCTAAATTTTAATATTAAAATAACCATCCGTACACTAGTAAAATGAACATCCGATATATCTATTGTTTACATTGTTTAATATTTTCATTGTTCACCTATACTTTTCCATCTAATATATCTAATATAAACGTCTTTTTTATGTAAGAATTTTTATTAATTTTAAATAAAAAGTCGTAGCAATTTTGTCTTGATTTATGCTGCAATTTTATTTATTTTAATTTAGAATAATATGAGCAACAAATAAAAACCAAACATTAAATCATTTGATTATACACAGAAAGTATGATATTATTATGTTATAAATTATTAAAAAATTTAACTAGTTAAGCCGAAGTATATGAATGCTTCTATATTCAATAATATTAATTTGTCAATAAAAATATTTTTAGAATCTTGTTAACTAGATAGTATTCTAAATATATTATTTGCATTTAAAAAACTTAAATCAATTATTTAAATTTTATGATTATCAATACACTATACTATCTTTAATAAAAAAAAAATTAAAACAATAAAAATCTTTAATAAAACACTAGACTAGTCCAACATCATATATGAAAGGCCTAATTGTGAGTTATGACTTCCCACGTATATATATATATATATATATATATATATATATATATATATTAAACAATTTAACGTATTTGACAATAATTTTGTTAATATTTTTTGTTTGATATTGTAAATTTGTCATTCTATTTTACAATCACATTCAAATGTTCTAACTCTATTTATTCATAAACGCTGTAGTTAGCAATGAATTCAAGAGACTGAATTTTATTGAGTGTAAATTGCGGTAGAAAAATAGCAGTTTATACTTTAGAAGAGTTTAAACGTAAAACACAATAAGATAGGACGAATTATGTGAACTCCAATAGAAATGTAATCGTTTACATAGATATATAATTGCACACACATGATGAAAAGAACTATATTATATATTCGCAAACCAAATCTTTTTCATATATATAGCTAGTTATTATTTGTTACTATGCTTTTGTGTTTGAAAATAGAAAAATACTCTCATAAAATATATAAAAAAATAGCAGTATATGATGAAAAATATTAAATAAATACTAAGAAAAAAAGGCATGTCACCACACTTTTTTTTATTACGTTTCAAAAGTTTGGCCGAAAGAGATCAATAGCCATGATTTTATGAGTTCTAAAAATATTGGCAACTATATTCTTTGCTATATGCATGATATTAAAATTGTGTCTTGATGGGTTATATTCTTTTCTATATGCAAATATTATAATTGTCACTAAAATCTTTTAGTAACAAAGTATAAGATGGCTAATGTCTAATTGCCGATAAATGTATTAGTAGCTATTATTATTGCTGCTAAAAGCAAAATAAATTATTGCTAAAAATAATTTTTCTTGTACTGGTCTGTATAATAAAAAAAAGAAACTTCAAATATATTATGTAATTTCTAAAATTAAGAGTTGTCTAAATAATTTGATTAAAAAAAATGCTCTATAATGTTATTTTTAAATTAGTCATTCACTAACGGTATCCGCCTATTGATTAAGAATAATATATGTAAAGAAAAAATTGTGACTTCTAATATGACAAACACATCTCCCAATCCAACAAAAAAAAACATGTCAAATGAAATTTTTATTACCTTAAATAAAAAAATTAAAAACTTTTTCAGATATCTCCCAAAAATTTTTATATTGTTATTTTTAAATTAGTCAATCAAAACCGATATCTAGCTATTGATCAATACCAATATATGTAAACAAAAACTATGACTTCTAATATGACAAACGCATCTCCCAATCCAACAAGAGAAACATGTCAAACCAAGTTTTTTTTACCTTAAATAAAAAAACTAAAGTTTTTCAGGTATGACTAAAAAAAGTATTTCACATAAACGTTCTATCAAAAGTCGAAACACATCATTTTCTCTCTTACAACTACAAATGCATAAATTAGAAATTTAGAATTACTATGTAATCTTGGACTCTACCAAAATTTGATCACTGGAAAACAATATCAATAGAGATAACCATAATTTTTTCTTTTTCAAATGGATTAGATAGTCTCCAATTCTAGACATTACAAATTTACTCACACCACACTAACACACACAATACTTAAGAGTTTTATCCACTACTTGACTTAGCCAAATTTTCAACCATTATAAATTCACTCACACCACACTTTCACACACGCAAGTTTTGAATCATTACAAATCCATTCACACCACACTCGTTGATACACACAATATTCAAGGATTCTATCCACTACTTGGCCTAGCCAAGTCTGGAACTCGAGTACACTTGTTACAGGATATACATGACCACCATCAGATTAAAGTTTGGCTTGAAGATGATGTTAAAAAGTTAATCTTAGTGGACTAATAATATCAAAAATATCAAACAAGCCTAGCTTCCAACCCAGAGAATGTATCATACAGTGGTTGATTCAAAGTTTTTGGCAAATAAAATGCAAATATGCCACCTACAATCCCACACAAAGCAAACTGTTAAGCCACCAGGGGGAGCTCTTAACAACCGGAGAGATTTCGGGGTGAAATCAAGTGAGAGAATATAAAATGAGAAGGCATCACATCCAACTCAAAACCTTAAGGTAGTAAATTAATGGGTTTTTCATCTTATAAACTCCTCAATTTTCCTTGCTTTCTTCAATGTGGGACTAATTTCACTTCTCCTCATACTTCAACATTAACAATCCCCCCTCAAGTGTGAGTTTCCACATCAAGCAACAACACCTCTCTAGCTCCTCCACACATATGAGTATTTGTTTATCACACCACAAAGACGCTGCCCGAACCACTTTTGTCGGAAAGACTTTCGATGGTTCACCTTGAATACTCCTTAAACCAAACCGATTAATCATCAACTCTGATACCATTTGTTGGACTACCGTGGGGAGCTCTTTAACCACCGAAGAGATTTTGGAGAGGAATAAAGTGAGATAACATAAGATAAGAAGACAACACATCCAACTCAAAACCTTAAGGTAGTAAATTATTAGGTCTCTCATCTTATAAACTCCTCACTCTTCCTTGCTTTATCAATGTGGGACTAATTTCACTACTCCTCACACTTGCAACATTAGCAATCTCTCCCTCAAGTGTAAGACTCCACATCAAGAAACAACTCTCCTCTAGCTCCTCCAAACATATGAGTATTTGTCCATCACACCGTCGCACCACACAGTGGGACACGCTGTCTGGACCACCTTTGCCAGGAAGACTTTCGATGCTTCACCTTGAATGCTCCTTAAATCAGACCGATTAACCATCAGCTCTGATACTACTTGTTGGGCTACCGTGGGGAGCTCTTAACAACCAGAGAGATTTTGGAGAGAAATCAAGGAGAGAACATAAAATGAGAAGACACTACATCTAACTCAAAACCTTAAGGTAGTAAATTAATCGGTCCCTCATCTTATAAACTCCTTACTCTTTCTTGCTTTCTTCAATGTAGGACTAATTTCAATACTCCTCACACTTACAATATTAATAATCTCCTCCTCAAGTGTGAGTTTCCATATCAAATAACGAATCCCCTCTAGCTCTTCCATACATATGAGTATTTGTCCATCACACCGCCGCACCTCACCGCAGGACACGCCGTTTGAACCACCTTTGTCGGAAAGACTTTCAATGCTTCACCATGAATACTCCTTCAACCAGACCGATTAACTATCAGGTCAGATACCACTTGTTGGGCCGCTTTGGGGAGCTCTTCACCACCTGGGAGACTTCGGAGAGGAATCAAGTGGTGTCTTTTCATCTTATGTTATCTCACTTGATTTCTCTCTGAAGTCTCTCCGGTGGTTAAAAGCTCCCCACGGTGACCCAACAAGTGGTATCAAAGCCGATGGTTAATTGTTCTCGTTTAAGAAGTATTCAATGTGAAGCATCGAAAGTCTTCCCAGTAAAGATAGTCTGGGCGGCGTGTTCCACGGTGTGGTGCAGCGATGTGATGGACAAATACTCATAAGTGTGGAGGAGCTTGAGGAGAGTTGTTGCTTGATGTGGAGACTCACACTTGAGGGAGAGATTGTTAATGTTACAAGTGTTAGAAGTAGTGAAATTAGTTCCACATTGAAGAAAGAAACAAAGAGTGAGAAGTTTATAAAATGAGAGACCCAATAACTTAGTTCCTTATGGTTTTGAGTTGGATGTGGTGTCTTCTCATCTTATGTTATCTCACTTAATTCCTCACCACTGTGGGGAACAACTCCGCCGTGTAGATAAACAATAAGTTGTAAGTTACCACCATCCCAAATATCTCCAAAATACCACACACCATTCTAATTAACTTCCACACTCCAACATTCCTCAATAAACTATCTAACAAACAAAACAAACCACTGAAGCACATTGTCCCTATTGCCAACGGCTTTCTCCCAAACTTTTCAAACCGCCGTTAACTCATACGCCGATATTTCCGCCACCATATTCAGCGCCACGTTCATGTAGAGGTTAGTATCAAGATTCACCATATTTATGCTCAGACCATAGTACACAACATCACAAAAGAAGTTAATTACCACCATTAGAATCAAACTTATTCTAGTTACTGGAGATCGAAGCACGTCAATGATAGAACCTCCAACTGCATCGTTATTTTCCAAAGGCTTGTTCTTATAAGTCCAGGTTAGTGCTTCTGTTTTTTCTTCTGCTTCTACTTCGACTTCTTCGTCGAGTGAAAGAAGAACACCACTAGGGAGGTGTTTTTCATTGGTGGAAGCAATGGTGGACATGATTTTCATTGCTTTAGTTACTCTTCCGCGAACAAGGTACCATCTAAAAGACTCTGAGCGAAAAGGGACAATGAAGATCAAGAAGAGAATGGAGGGGATGGGGGACGCAATATAAAGCTTGTGCCAAGTTTGGAAGACATAGACAACGGCGGAGAGGATGGCAATGCTGATGGAGTAGAAGTAGAAGGTGGACATTTCGGCGATGCCACATTTTTTGGGCCGATGGTATCGGTGGCAAGGACGAATGCACATAGGCCAACGCCACCGGTGCTAAAGCCGGTGAGGTGGCAGAGAATGACGTAGATCCAATAGTTTGGAAAAAATATTGTGAGGCAAAAGATGGCGTTTAAGGCACAAACCACCATTAGTGAATCTTTCCTTCTAAGAAAAGAGTCTGATAGGTGACCAAATATTCCGGCACCTGAAAGTACAACTTAATTCTATGATTAAACAACAACAACAATAATAATACTAGTAATAAATCATATTTTATATTGATATTAAAATTACTTTCATAATTTTGAACCTACATAATTTCTGTTTTTGTTTGGTTCTTTTTATGAGTATTTTGAATATGCAAGTATATATATTGGAGAAGAATATATTTTGGAATTAAGTTTTTAGTTTATGAAAATACTTTTACATTAAGAAAGTGATCAGAATTATTAAAAAAAATCTAATTATATTATGGTATCTTTTATGTAAATTTAAAAACAAAATATTTTCTATTTTCATTTATTAAAATATTTTGATATTAAATATTATATATATTCTAGGATAGAAATATTTATTTTTCTAGTAATGCAAATATTTTAAGAAAAACACGAAAAGTTTATACTTTTTAATTTTAAAATTGGACTAACAATAATATCTTTTAATGTTATCAAAGCTTGGTATGTTTTACTATGAAATAGAGTTGGATAATTAGATTTAAGGGTTCACTAATCTAAATGTCAAATTATAGTAGGTGTCTTCTCATCTTATGTTACCTCACTTGATTCCTCCCCGAAGTCTCTCCGATGGTTAAGAACTCCCCACGGTGGCCCAACAAGTGGTATCAGAGCCGATAGTTAATCGGTCTAGTTTAAGGAGTATTAAATGTGAGGCATCGAAAGTCTTTCCGGTAATGGTGGTCTGGGCAGCGTGTCCCGCAGTGTGGTGCGACGATGTGATGGATAAATACTCATATGTGTGGAGGAGCTAGAGGGGAGTTGTTGTTTGATGTGGAGACTCACACTTGAGGGGAGATTGTTAATATTGTAAGTGTTAGGAGTAGTGAAATTAGTCCTACATTAAAGAAAGCAACGAAGAGTGAGCAGTTTAAAAGATTAGAGACCCAATAACTTACTACCTTAAGGTTTTGAGTTGGACGTGGTATCTTCTCATCTTATGTTATCTCACTTGATTCCTCCCCGAAGTCTCTCCGGTGGATAAAGAGCTCCCCGCGGTGGCCCAACAAGTGGTATCAGAGCCAATGGTTAATCGGTCTGGTTTAAGGAGTATTCAAGGTGAAGCGTCGAAAGTCTTCCCGGTCCGGACGGTGTGTCCCGCGATGAACAACCCCAATTTGTTCCACATGCATCGCGCCCCCTAGCGCGGCATTCCTCACCACTGTGGGGAACAACTCCGCCGTGTAAATAAACAATAAGTTGTAAGTTACCGCCTTTCCAAATATCCGCAAAATACCACACACCATTCTAACTAACTTACACTCTCCAACAATTATTTTTTTTAAAAGTAATTAAATTAAAATTTATGATACTTTAAATTTAAAAGCTATTAATATTTTTAAATAATTTTTATTATAATGAGATATTTGAAAAAAAGAAAAAAGAATTATTATTATTATTAGTATTATCATTATTATTATTATTAGTAACTAACCAACCATACATCCAACAAAGAATAAGGACTGGATGAGTCCAACTTTAAATTTGTCACCACAAACAAGTTTCCACTCCGATACGATGGCGCTGCCGCATCCACCAATCTACTCCCACTCCTCCAGCGGGATCCAGCAAGTGCTTCCAACCGCTTCACAAGCGGCGGCGGTGCATCGTCACTCCGACTCGTGGTCTGCGAAGATCATGACCATGGTGTGGTAGGCTTTCAGCGCCCACACGAGGCTTGTAAAGATAAAGTATCTCAACTGTCATTTTCCAAACTCTCCACAATACTTTCAGAGCATCCCATCGATGCAGAGCTTCTCCATCTCCGCCTTTCTCGTTGCCGTTGTCACCAACAGCATACGGAACTCGTCATAGTTCAAAGACAGCGTCGTTGTCATTTCAAAATCCTCTTAGCATAGATGTATGAAACTTGTGTTAATTAGCTAGTGTGTGGGTGAGAAAAGAAGAGGCAAAGAGATTGGGTTATTTATTGTTTCAGAGGGCGCCATTTAAAAGAAATTTCTGAATGTCTTTGGCGGAAGTGCTTCACGTGGAAGGTTTTTCATTGTAAAACTAAAAAGTGTTAGTTTGGTTTATTTTTTAATTTGGTTTAGTTTTATTTTAATTGTATTTTATGTATTGAATTGGATAACAAACTTTAAGGTTCTATGGACCAAATAGTTTAAAATGCTCATAAAAGAGGTCGCGGGTTCGAGTTTTTCTATCTTTGGTAAAAAAAAATTTAAAAAGTGAATGAGTTATAGTTCGAATGGCATAATCTTTTCATACTCATTTAGAGGTTGTGGGTTTGAGTTTTCCTATTTCTGCTTTTTTTAATTATATATAATTTAAAATTTAAAAAATAAAATTAATTAAATTTTGATATTTGTTATTGTTAATTTGTTAAAACTAGTTTAGGAAAAACACGATAAGTTTATACTTTGTAATTTTTAAATCAGACTACCAATAATATCTTTTAATGTTATCAGGACTTGGTATGTTTAACTATGAAATATAGTTGGATAATTAGATTTAAGGGTTCACAAATCTAAATGTTAAATTTATAGTTGGTGTCTTCTCATCTTATGTTATCTCACTTGATTACTCTCCAAAATCTTTCTGGTAGTTAAAAGCTCCCCACGGTGGTCTAACAAGTGGTATCAGAGCCGATGGTTAATCGGTCTAGTTTAAGGGATAGTATCAGCCACATATTTACATACTTAATATTGATAATACATTGTAGTATTACAATTAATGTATAACCCCTTTCACATATAACAACCAGAGTTTTTGAAAATTGAATAATGAGTAATTTACGATTTATTATATTTGTTAAGTATTTTATTTAAAGAAACTTATTCTTTTAAAAGTATTTAAATTAAATTTTATGATACTTTAAATCTAAAATCTCTTAATATTTTTAAATTATTTTTATTATAATGAGATATTTTGAAAAAAAAAGAAAAAAATTTATTATTATTAGTATTATCATTATTATTATTATTATTAGTAATTAACTAACCATATATCTGACAAAGAATAAGGACTGGATGAGTCAAACTTTAAATTTGTCGTCACAAACAAGTTCTCACTCCGACACGGTGGCACTGCCGCGTCCACCAACCTACTCCCACTCCTCCGGCCGGATCCCGCATGTGCTCCCAATCGCTCCGCAGGCGGTGGTGGTGCATCGCCACTCCGCTCACGGTCTGCGAAGATCATGACCAAGGTGTGGCAGGCCTCCAGTGCCCACACGAGATTTGTGAGGATGAAGTGTCTCAACTGCCATTTTCCAAACTCTCCGCAATATTTTCAAAGCATCTCATCGATGCAAAATTTCTCCATCTCCACCTTTCTCGCTGCCGTCGTTACCAGCAGCGTACAGAACTCGTCGTAGTTCGAAGATAGCATCGTTGCCATTTCAAAGCTCTCTTAGCACAGATGTATGCAACTTGTGTTAATTAGCTAGTGTGTGGATGAGAAAAGGAGAGGCAAAGAGATTAGAGAGTGATTGGGTTATTTATAGTTTTAGAGGGCGCCATTTAAAATAAGTTTCTGAGTATCTTTGGCGGAAGTGCTTCACGTGGCAGGTTTTTCATTGTAAAACTAAAAAGTGTTAGTTTGGCTTATTTTTTAATTTGGTTTAGGTTTATTTTAATTTTGTTTTATGTATCGAATTGGATAACAAACTTTAAGGTTCTATGGTCTAAATAATTTAAAAAGCTCATCTATGAGGTCGCAGGTTCGAGTTTCCCTATCTTTGGAAAAAAATTTAAAAAGCGATTGAGGAATAGTTCAAATGGCATAATCTTTTCATACTCATTTAGAGATTGTGGGTTTGAGTCTCCCTATCTCTGCTTTTTTGTTAAAATTATTTATAATTTAAAATTTAAAAAATAAAATTAATTAAATTTTGATATTTGCTATTGTTAATTTGTCAAAACTAGTTTAAGGAAAACACGATAAGTTTATACTTTTTAATTTTAAAATTGGGATACCAATAATATTTTTTAATGTTATTAGGACTTGGTATGTTTTACTATGAAATAGAGTTAGATAATTAGATTTAAGGGTTCACAATTCTAAACGTTAAATTTATAGTTGGTATCTTCTCATCTTATGTTATCTCACTTGATTCCCCCTCCTCTGAAAAGTCATTCCGGTAGTTAGGAGCTCTCCACGGTGGCCCAACAAGTGGTATCAGAGCCGATGGTTAATCGATCTAGTTTAAGGAGAAGTATCAGGTACATATTTACATACTTAATACTTATAATACATTGTAGTATTACAATTAATACATAACCCCTGCCACATATAACAACCTGAGTTTTTGAAAATCAAATAATGAGTAATTTACGATTTATTATATTTGTTAAGAATTTTATTTAAAAAAATTATTTTTTTAAAATAATTAAATTAAATTTTATGATACTTTAAATTTAAAAATTATTAATATTTTTAAATAATTTTTATTATAATGAGAAATTTTGAAAAAAAGAAAAAAGAATGATTATTAGTAGTAGTATTATCTTTATTATTATTATTAGTTACTAACCAACTATACATCCGATAAAGAATAAGGATTGGACGAGTCCAACTTTAAATTTGTCGCCACAAACAAGTTCCCACTCCGACACTGTCGCGATGCCACATCCACCAACCTACTTCCACTCCTCCAGCCGGATCCCATAGGTGCTTCCAACCGCTCCACAGGCGGCAGCATTGCATCGCCACTCCGGCTCGCGGTCTGCGAAGATCATGACCATGGTGTGGCAAGACCCTAGCGCCCATGCGAGGCTTGAAAAGATGAAGTGTCTCAACTGTCATTTTTTAAACTCTCTGCAGTACTTTCAGAGCATCTCAATGATGCAGAGCTTCTCCATCTACGTCTTTCTCGTTGCGGTTGTCACCAACAGCGTACGAAACTCGTAGTAGTTCGAAGACAGCGTCGTTGCCATTTTAAAACCCTCTTAGCGTAGATGTATGAAACTTGTGTTAATTAGCTAGTGTGTGGGTGAGAAAAGAAGAGGCAAAGAGATTAGAGAGTGATTGGGTTATTTATTG
The DNA here is from genome assembly GCF_003086295.3 of Arachis hypogaea. Taxonomy (NCBI): domain Eukaryota; kingdom Viridiplantae; phylum Streptophyta; class Magnoliopsida; order Fabales; family Fabaceae; genus Arachis; species Arachis hypogaea. Next base: position 27,702,759 of record NC_092045.1, read on the forward strand.
TTTCAGAGGGTGCCATTTAAAAGAAGTTTCTGAATGTCTTTGGCGGAAGTGCTTCATGTGACATGTTTTTCATTGTAAAACTAAAAAGTGTTTGTTGGTTTATTTTTTAATTTGGTTTAGTTTATTTTAATTATATTTTATGTATTGAATTGGATAACAAACTTTAAAGTTCTATGGTCCAAATAGTTTAAAATGCTAAAAAAAGAGGTCCAGGGTTCGAGTTTTCCTATTTTTGGTAAAAAAAAATTAAAAAGCGAATGAGCTATAGTTCGAATGGCATAATCTTTTCATACTTATTTAGAGGTTGTGGGTTTGAGTTTCTCTATCTCTACTTTTTTTTAAATTATATATAATTTAAAATTTAAAAAATAAAATTAATTAAATTTTTATATTTGTTATCTTTAATTTGTCAAAACTAGTTTAGAAAAAACACGATAAGTTTATACTTTTTAATTTTTAAATTAGACTACCAATAATATTTTTTAATATTATCAGGACTTAGTATATTTTACTATGAAATAGAGTTGGATAATTATATTTAAGGGTTCACAAATCTAAATGTTAAATTTATAGTTGGTGTCATCTCATCTTATGTTATCTCACTTGATTCCTCCCCGAAGTCTTTTCGGTAGTTAAAAGCTCCCCAAGGTGGTCCAATAAGTGGTATCAGAGCCGATGGTTAACCGACCTAGTTTAAGGAGTAGTATCAGCCACATATTTACATACTTAATATTGATAATACATTGTAGTATTACAATTAATGTATAACCCCTTCCACATATAACAACCAGAGTTTTTGAAAATTGAATAATGAATAATTTACGATGTATTATATTTGTTAAGTATTTTATTTAAAGAAAATTATTTTTTTAAAAGTAATTAAATTAAATTTTATGATACTTTAAATCTAAAATCTCTTAATATTTTTAAATTGTTTTTATTATAATGAGATATTTTGAAAAAAAAGAAAAAAGAAATATTATTATTATTATTATTATTATTATTATTATTATTATTATTATTAGTAACTAACTAACCATATATCCGACAAAGAATAAGGACTGGACGAGTCAAACTTTAAATTTGTCGTCACAAACAAGTTCCCACTCCGATACGGTGGCACTGCCGCATCCACTAACCTACTCCCACTCCTCCGGCCGGATCCCACATGTGCTCCCAACCGCTCTGCAGGCGGCGACGGTGCATCGCCACTCTGGCTCGCGGTCTGCGAAGATCATGACCAAGGTGTGGCAGGCCTCCAGCGCCCACACGAGATTTGTGAGGATGAAGTGTCTCAACTGTCATTTTCTAAACTCTCCGTAGTATTTTCAAAGCATCTCATTGATGCAAAGCTTCTCCATCTCCACCTTTCTCGCTGCCGTCGTTACCAGCAGCGTACAGAGCTCGTCGTAGTTCGAAGATAGCGTCGTTGCCATTTCAAAACCCTCTTAGCACAGATGTATGAAACTTGTGTTAATTAGCTAGTGTGTGGGTGAGAAAAGGAGAGATAAAGAGATTAGAGAGTGATTGGGTTATTTATAGCTTCGGAGGGTGCCATTTAAAAGAAGTTTCTGAATATCTTTGGTCGAAGTGCTTCACGTGGCAGGTTTTTCATTGTAATACTAAAAAGTGTTAGTTTGGCTTATTTTTTAATTTGGTTTAGGTTTATTTTAATTTTGTTTTATATATCGAATTTGATAACAAACTTTAAGGTTCTATGGTCTAAATAATTTAAAAAGCTTATCTAAGAGGTCGCGGGTTCGAGTTTTCTTATCTTTGGAAAAAAAAATTAAAAGTAAATGAGCTATAGTTCAAATGGAATAATCTTTTCATACTCATTCAGAGGTTGTGGGTTTGAGTCTCCCTATCTCTGCTTTTTTTTAATTATTTTTAATTTAAAATTTAAAAAATAAAATTAATTATATTTTGATATTTGCTATTGTTAATTTGTCAAAATTAGTTTAAGGAAAACACGATAAGTTTATACTTTTTAATTTTAAAATTGGACTACCAATAATATTTTTTATTGTTATCAGGACTTGGCATGTTTTACTATCAAATAGAGTTGGGTAATTAGATTTAAGGGTTGACAAATCTAAATGTCAAATTGATAGTTGGTGTCTTCTCATCTTATGTTATCTCACTTGATTCTCCTCCTCTCCGGAAGTCTTTTCGGTAGTTAAGAGCTCCCCATGGTGGCCCAACAAGTGGTATCAGAGCCGATGGTTAATCAGTCTAGTTTAAGGAGTAGTATTAACCACATATTTACATACTTAATATTGATAATACATTGTAGTATTATAATTAATGCATAACCCCTGTCACATATAACAACCTGAGTTTTTAAAAATTAAATAATGAGTAATTTACGATTTATTATTTTTGTTAAGAATTTTATTTAAAGAAATATTTTTTAAAAGTAATTAAAATAAATTTTATGATACTTTAAATTTAAAATATATAAATATTTTTAAATAATTTTTATTATAATGAGATATTTAAAAAAAAGAATTATTATTATTATTAATTTCATCATCATCATCATCATCATCATCATTAGTAACTAACTAACCATACATTCGACAAAGAATAAAGACTGGACAAGTCAAACTTTAAATTTGTCGCCGCAAACAAGTTTCCACTCCGATATAGTGGTGCTACCGCGTCCACCAACCTACTTCCACTCCTCCGGCCGAATCGTGCAGGTGCTCCCAACCACTCCAAAGGCGGCGGCGGTGCATCAGGCTCGCGGTCTGCGTAGATCATGACCATGGTGTGGCAGGCCTCCAGCGCCCACACGAGGCTTATGAAGATGAAGTGTCTCAACTGTCATTTTTCAAACTATCATGCTTGCATATCCACCATTTGAGTCTCCAACAATTATTCCAATAATAACATATCCGATTTGACCTATGAACGAATACGTAAGCATACGTTTCATGCTTGTTTGGGTAATAGTAATGAGATTCCCCAATATCATGCTATGAATAGCTAGGATTTCCAGAAGAAGATGCCATTCGTTTGATGAGAAATAAAAAGGAATATCGAAAATTCGGGTGGCTGAAGCTGAAGCAGCTACTTTCGGAGTAACAGAAAGAAAAACAACGACTGGAGTGGGAGAGTCAGAGTCGAAAAGAGGATTCCTCACTTCTTTCTCTCATTCAAAACCGTGCATGAGACTTTCAGTACTTTCAGAACATCTCATCGATGCAGAGCTTCTCCATCTCCGCCTTCCTCACTACCGTCGTCACCAGCAACGTACGAAGCTCGTCGTAGTTGGAAGACGGCGTCGTTACCATTTCAAACCCTCTTAGCACAGATGTATGAAATTTGTGTTAATTAGCCAGTGTGTGGGTAAGAAAAGGAGAGACAGAGAGATTAGAGAGTGATTGGGTTATTTATAATTTCAGAGGACGCCATTTAAAAGAAGTTTCTGAATGTCTCTGAAGGAAGTGCTTCACGTGGAGGTTTTTAATTGTAAAACTAAAAAGTGTTGATTTGGTATATTTTTAATTTGACTTAGTTTTATTTTTAATTGTATTTTATGTATTGAATTGGATAACAAACTTTAAGGTTTTATGGTCCAAATACATGCATATACTCAAATTTTAAATAAAATACTCTGCATAGTCAATAATAATTTAGAAATGAGACAAAATATTTTATTCCATACAAAACAATTAAGAAATATATTTTATTCTATGCAAAACAATTTAAAAAAAATAGCTTAAAAATGTTAGGAGTACTATAAAAATTTATAATGTTCTAATGACTTTGGTAAATACATGCATGTACTCAAATTTTAAATAAAATACTCTACATAGTTAATAATAATTTAGAAATAAAAGAAAATATTTATTCCATACAAAACAATTAAAAAATATATTTTATTCTATGTAAAACAATTTAAAAAAATGGCTTAAAAAATGTTAGGAGTACTATAAAAATTTGTAATGTTCTAATGACTTAGGTAAATACATGCATGTACTCAAATTTTAAATAAAATACTCTACATAGTCAATAATAATTTAGAAATGAAAGAAAATATTTTATTCCATACAAAATAATTAAAAAATATATTTTATTCTATGCAAAATAATTTAAAAAAATGGCTTAAAAAATGTTAGGAGTACTATAAAAATTTGTAATATTCTAATGAATTAGGTAAATACATGTATGTACTCAAATTTTAAATAAAATACTCTACGTAGTCAACAATAATTCGGAAATGAAAGAAAATATTTTATTCCATACAAAACAATTAAAAAATATATTTTATTCTATGCAAAACAATTTTTAAAAAATGAATTAAAAATGTTAGGAGTACTATAAAAATTTGTAATCTTCTAATGACTTAGGTAAATATATGCATGTATTCAAATTTTAAATAAAATACTCTACATAGTCAATAATAATTTAGAAATGAAAGAAAATATTTTATTCCATACGAAACAATTAAAAAATATATTTTATTCTATGCAAAATAATTTTAAAAAATGGCTTAAAAAATGTTAGGATTATTATAAAAATTTGTAATGTTTTAATGACTTAGGTAAATACATGTATGAACTCCAATTTTAAATAAAATACTCTACGTAGTCAATAATAATTTAGAAATGACAGAAAATATTTTATTCCATACAAAACAATTAAAAAATATATTTTATTCAATGGAAAATAATTAAAAAAATAGTTAAAAAAATGTTAGAAGTACTATAAAAATTTGTAATGTTCTAATGACTTAAGTACATGCATGTTTTCAAATTTTAAATAAAATACTTTACATAGTCAATAATAATTTATAAATGAAAGAAAAAATTTTATTTCATACAAAATAATAAAAAATATATTTTATTCTATGCAAAACAATATAAAAGAAAAATGAGTTAAAAAATGTTAGGAGTATTATAAAAATTTGTAATGTTCTAATGACTTAGGTAAATACATGCATGTACTTAAATTTTAAATAAAATACTCTACACAGTCAATAATAATTTAGAAATGAAAGAAAATATTTTATTCCATACAAAAAAAATTAAAAAATATTTTTTATTCTATGCAAAACAATTTAAAAAAAATGGCTTAAAAAATGTTAGGAGTATTATAAAAATTTGTAATGTTCTAATGACTTAGGTAAATACATGCATGTACTCAAAGTTTAAATAAAATACTCTACATAGTCAACAATAATTTAGAAATGAAAGAAAATATTTTTATTCATACAAAACAACAAAAAATATATTTTATTCTATGTAAAACAATATAAAAGAAAAATGGCATAAAAAATGTTAAGAGTACTATAAAGATTTGTAATGTTCTAATGACTTAGGTAAATACATGCATGTACTCAAATTTTAAATAAAATACTCTACATAGTCAATAATAATTTAGAAATGAAAGAAAATATTTTATTCCATACAAAATAATTAAAAAATATATTTTATTCTATGCAAAATAATTTAAAAAAATGGCTTAAAAAATGTTAGGAGTACTATAAAAATTTGTAATATTCTAATGAATTAGGTAAATACATGTATGTACTCAAATTTTAAATAAAATACTCTACATAGTCAACAATAATTTAGAAATGAAAGAAAATATTTTATTCCATACAAAAAAATTAAAAAATATATTTTATTCTATGCAAAATAATTTTAAAAAATGGCTTAAAAAATGTTAGGATTATTATAAAAATTTGTAATGTTCTAATGACTTAGGTAAATACATGTATGAACTCCAATTTTAAATAAAATACTCTACGTAGTCAATAATAATTTAGAAATGACAGAAAATATTTTATTCCATACAAAACAATTAAAAAATATATTTTATTCAATGGAAAATAATTAAAAAAATAGTTAAAAAAATGTTAGAAGTACTATAAAAATTTGTAATGTTCTAATGACTTAAGTACATGCATGTTTTCAAATTTTAAATAAAATACTTTACATAGTCAATAATAATTTATAAATGAAAGAAAAAATTTTATTTCATACAAAATAATAAAAAATATATTTTATTCTATGCTAAACAATATAAAAGAAAAATGAGTTAAAAAATGTTAGGAGTATTATAAAAATTTGTAATGTTCTAATGACTTAGGTAAATACATGCATGTACTTAAATTTTAAATAAAATACTCTACACAGTCAATAATAATTTAGAAATGAAAGAAAATATTTTATTCCATACAAAAAAATTAAAAAATATTTTTTATTCTATGCAAAACAATTTAAAAAAAATGGCTTAAAAAATGTTAGGAGTATTATAAAAATTTGTAATGTTCTAATGACTTAGGTAAATACATGCATGTACTCAAATTTTAAATAAAATACTCTACATAGTCAACAATAATTTAGAAATGAAAGAAAATATTTTTATTCATACAAAACAACACAAAATATATTTTATTCTATGTAAAACAATATAAAAGAAAAATGGCATAAAAAATGTTAAGAGTACTATAAAGATTTGTAATGTTCTAATGACTTAGGTAAATACATGTATGTACTCAAATTTTAAATAAAATACTCTACATAGTCAATAATAATTTAGAAATGAAAGAAAATATTTTATTCCATACAAAATAATTAAAAAATATATTTTATTCTATGCAAAATAATTTAAAAAAATGGCTTAAAAAATGTTAGGAGTACTATAAAAATTTGTAATATTCTAATGAATTAGGTAAATACATGTATGTACTCAAATTTTAAATAAAATACTCTACATAGTCAACAATAATTTAGAAATGAAAGAAAATATTTTATTCCATACAAAACAATTAAAAAATATATTTTATTCTATGCAAAATAATTTTAAAAAATGGCTTAAAAAATGTTAGGATTATTATAAAAATTTGTAATGTTCTAATGACTTAGGTAAATACATGTATGAACTCCAATTTTAAATAAAATACTCTACGTAGTCAATAATAATTTAGAAATGACAGAAAATATTTTATTCCATACAAAACAATTAAAAAATATATTTTATTCCATGGAAAATAATTAAAAAAATAGTTAAAAAAATGTTAGAAGTACTATAAAAATTTGTAATGTTCTAATGACTTAAGTACATGCATGTTTTCAAATTTTAAATAAAATACTTTACATAGTCAATAACAATTTATAAATGAAAGAAAAAATTTTATTTCATACAAAATAATAAAAAATATATTTTATTCTATGCAAAACAATATAAAAGAAAAATGAGTTAAAAAATGTTAGGAGTATTATAAAAATTTGTAATGTTCTAATGACTTAGGTAAATACATGCATGTACTTAAATTTTAAATAAAATACTCTACACAGTCAATAATAATTTAGAAATAAATGAAAATATTTTATTCCATACAAAAAAAATTAAAAAATATTTTTTATTCTATGCAAAACAATTTAAAAAAAAATGGCTTAAAAAATGTTAGAAGTATTATAAAAATTTGTAATGTTCTAATGACTTAGGTAAATACATGCATGTACTCAAATTTTAAATAAAATACTCTACATAGTCAACAATAATTTAGAAATGAAAGAAAATATTTTTATTCATACAAAACAACAAAAAATATATTTTATTCTATGTAAAACAATATAAAAGAAAAATGGCATAAAAAATGTTAAGAGTACTATAAAGATTTGTAATGTTCTAATGACTTAGGTAAATACATGCATGTACTCAAATTTTAAATAAAATACTCTACATAGTCAATAATAATTTAGAAATGAAAGAAAATATTTTATTCCATACAAAATAATTAAAAAATATATTTTATTCTATGCAAAATAATTTAAAAAAATGGCTTAAAAAATGTTAGGAGTACTATAAAAATTTGTAATATTCTAATGAATTAGGTAAATACATGTATGTACTCAAATTTTAAATAAAATACTCTACATAGTCAACAATAATTTAGAAATGAAAGAAAATATTTTATTCCATATAAAACAATTAAAAAATATATTTTATTCTATGCAAAACAATTTTTAAAAAATGAATTAAGAATGTTAGGAGTACCATAAAAATTTGTAATCTTCTAATGACTTAGGTAAATATATGCATGTATTCAAATTTTAAATAAAATATTCTACATAGTCAATAATAATTTAGAAATGAAAAAAATATTTTATTCCATACGAAACAATTAAAAAATATATTTTATTCTATGCAAAATAATTTTAAAAAATGGGTTAAAAAATGTTAGGAGTATTATAAAAATTTGTAATGTTCTAATGACTTAGGTAAATACATGTATGAACTCAAATTTTAAATAAAATACTCTACATAGTCAATAATAATTTAGAAATGATAGAAAATATTTTATTCCATACAAAACAATTAAAAAATATATTTTATTCAATGGAAAATAATTAAAAAAATAGTTAAAAAAATGTTAGAAGTACTATAAAAATTTGTAATGTTCTAATGACTTAGGTGAATACATGCATGTTTTCAAATTTTAAATAAAATACTTTACATAGTCAATAATAATTTATAAATGAAAGAAAAAATTATTTCATACAAAATAATAAAAAATATATTTTATTCTATGCAAAACAATATAAAAGAAAAATGAGTTAAAAAATGTTAGGAGTATTATAAAAATTTGTAATGTTCTAATGATTTAGGTAAAAACATGCATGTACTTAAATTTTAAATAAAATACTCTACACAGTCAATAATAATTTAGAAATAAAAGAAAATATTTTATTCCATACAAAAAAAATTAAGAAATATTTTTTATTCTATGCAAAATAATTAAAAAAAATGGCTTAAAAAATGTTAGGAGTATTATAAAAATTTGTAATGTTCTAATGACTTAGGTAAATACATGCATGTACTCAAATTTTAAATAAAATACTCTACATAGTCAACAATAATTTAGAAATGAAAGAAAATATTTTTATTCATACAAAACAACAAAAAATATATTTTATTCTATGTAAAACAATATAAAAGAAAAATGGCATAAAAAATGTTAAGAGTACTATAAAGATTTGTAATGTTCTAATGACTTAGGTAAATACATGCATGTACTCAAATTTTAAATAAAATACTCTACATAGTCAATAATAATTTAGAAATGAAAGAAAATATTTTATTCCATACAAAATAATTAAAAAATATATTTTATTCTATGCAAAATAATTTAAAAAAATGGCTTAAAAAATGTTAGGAGTACTATAAAAATTTGTAATATTCTAATGAATTAGGTAAATACATGTATGTACTCAAATTTTAAATAAAATACTCTACATAGTCAACAATAATTTAGAAATGAAAGAAAATATTTTATTCCATATAAAACAATTAAAAAATATATTTTATTCTATGCAAAACAATTTTTAAAAAATGAATTAAGAATGTTAGGAGTACCATAAAAATTTGTAATCTTCTAATGACTTAGGTAAATATATGCATGTATTCAAATTTTAAATAAAATATTCTACATAGTCAATAATAATTTAGAAATGAAAAAAATATTTTATTCCATACGAAACAATTAAAAAATATATTTTATTCTATGCAAAATAATTTTAAAAAATGGGTTAAAAAATGTTAGGAGTATTATAAAAATTTGTAATGTTCTAATGACTTAGGTAAATACATGTATGAACTCAAATTTTAAATAAAATACTCTACATAGTCAATAATAATTTAGAAATGATAGAAAATATTTTATTCCATACAAAACAATTAAAAAATATATTTTATTCAATGGAAAATAATTAAAAAAATAGTTAAAAAAATGTTAGAAGTACTATAAAAATTTGTAATGTTCTAATGACTTAGGTGAATACATGCATGTTTTCAAATTTTAAATAAAATACTTTACATAGTCAATAATAATTTATAAATGAAAGAAAAAATTATTTCATACAAAATAATAAAAAATATATTTTATTCTATGCAAAACAATATAAAAGAAAAATGAGTTAAAAAATGTTATGAGTATTATAAAAATTTGTAATGTTCTAATCACTTAGGTAAATACATGCATGTACTTAAATTTTGAATAAAATACTCTACACAGTCAATAATAATTTAGAAATGAAAGAAAATATTTTATTCCATACAAAAAAAATTAAAAAATATTTTTTATTCTATGCAAAACAATTTTAAAAAAAAGGCTTAAAAAATGTTAGGAGTATTATAAAAATTTGTAATGTTCTAATGACTTAGGTAAATACATGCATGTAATCAAATTTTAAATAAAATACTCTATATAGTCAACAATAATTTAGAAATGAAAGAAAATATTTTTATTCATACAAAACAACTAAAAAATATATTTTATTCTATGTAAAACAATATAAAAGAAAAATGGCTTAAAAAATGTTAAGAGTACTATAAAGATTTGTAATGTTCTAATGACTTAGGTAAATACATGCATGTACTCAAATTTTAAATAAAATACTCTACATAGTCAATAATAATTTAGAAATAAAAGAAAATATTTTATTTTATGCATGTATTTACCTAAGTCATTAGAACATTAAAATTTTTTGTAGTACTCCTAACATTTTTTAAGCAATTTTTTTAAAATTATTTTGTATAGAATAAAATATATTTTGTAGTATAATTTAAATAAATTTATTTAAAAAATTTATTAAAAAATATTCATGAGCTATTAAAAATGGACAAAAGAGTATTGTATGAAATTTGAATTGATAGCTCATTAATATTTTAAAGAAGTCTCGTAAATTAATATTTTGTTAGCTTTTTTTAATGTATGAAATAATATATATATATATTTTTTAACAGCATAATTCGAATCTGTCAAATTCGAATTACTTGAAACGCATGCGTGGGTGTAGTTCGAATCACCCTGATTCGAATTACTGTGTGTGTAATTCGAATCAGAGTGATTTGAATTAGTGTGTGTGCATGTGTGTATAATTCGAATCAAGGTGATTCGAATTATATGTAAATGGAGTTCGAATTGAGCTGATTCGAACTACATATAAACGTGCATTGGTTGATTCATGAACCAGATTTTAGTTTGGCGAATTTGTGTAAAATTTTCCTCACTATGGCTTAATTAAGTGATTTGCCCAATAAAATATGAACAATACTAAATCAGAATTTATTATTTTAACTATCGGTTTTGGTCATTAATTTAATTCTTTTAGTTTAATAATTTAATAAGAGGGATGCTCTCACAAAGTTAGAAAAAACGTCTTTTTATAAAGACGCCTACGTGTCGTCATATAATTGGACGTTTTTAGTGAACCGATTTTTTATAAATTTTTTAATTAACCAAAATAAAACCAATTTCAATATTTTAAAATCCGGTCAGACCGATCGGTTTAACCGGTTCAATCAAAAACCGACTTAAAAAATGGTCGGATCCACTTTCCAAACCCACCCTTTCCCCCTTTCACCCACCCATTTCCCCCCAGCACCCACCCCACCCCCAATACATGAATCATATATCACTATCACCTGAAGTTTGAACCCATAGCACCTTCCCAACTCACCCTACCAAAACCCTAAGTTCTCCCTGCAACGGGTCTGCCGCGGTGCCGCCGCCGTCCGTGCTGTTGGCGCCTCTGCTTCCTCTATCGTAGTTCGGCATCCTCCTTCCCCCTATCGCCGTCCTCTCTGGATTCTCTCGAACTTGGAGCAGCTCGCCGCTGTGTCACCACTCGCTGTCGTCTCGCCGGGCGCCGTCCATGTCGCCGTCGAAGGTTAGTGGCACTGTCTTCACTTCTTCGGTTCTTCTCTTCCTTTTATGTCCTGTTGTTGATTTTTGAATGTGAAACTGTGACTGGGTTAATAGAAAATCAAATAATTGATTTTGTGCTGTTGCTCTTTTTTTAATTCCTGAAGCTTTTGTTGAAATTTTCTTGCTGCTGCTAAAAATAGAAATCAAATCATTACTGAAATTTCTGTTTAGCTTTATTGATTTAAGGTTTAGTGTGATTAGGGATTACTTGTTACTGATTTGTGACGATTGTTGCTGAATGCTAAAAATGGAAATCAAATCAAGTGTTGTTTTCCTGAATCTCTTGGTCTCAGTTTGTATGTCCATGAAGGGCTTCTTCTCTATGTTTTCCTTTTCGCATTCCAACATCCTTTGCCTCCTCACCGTCGCTATCGCTGCCACCTTGTCCTTTGGTTCTTGGTGTTTCGCCTCTTCCTGCACGAAACCTCTGTATAAGTTAGGAATGTTCTGCAGTGTGGACTCCAAATTTTAACTTTGTAGGGAGTACAAGGCTGTCCAAAAGATTTTACTCAGGGACCACTTATTCAAAACGCAGTTGAAGCATAAAAAAGTAAATAACTAAACAAAGCATGAAGCAAAGATCATAATAAACCACACTCAAAAGCCTTCAAATATAGGAAAAAAAAACAACATAGGAAAAAGAAAATCTATGAATAAACTATAACAACCAAGTCTTGTCCAGTAGATGTCTAGATGAGTCAGTTATGGCCTGATTTGATAAAACTTTAACTTTTCAAGATTTGTATTAGCTATGTTTGGTAAATTAAAATAAAAGTAACTTTTAATATGCATAAGCTACAAAAAAATACATTTGATAAAATTACTTTACCATTAGTGAGTACTAATACTCGCAATGCAACGGTAATTATAATCACTATATCACAAATTTTCACCACTAGTTTCTATCAAGAAAAAAAAAGGGACAAAACACTTAAAAATGGATTAATGAAAATATACATGTGTAACTCAAACCTATTGAGTTATGTTAAGACGACATAACCTTTTTAAACTCATCTTTAACTCCTTATTCATTCACTAAAGGATGGATGAAGAGTGAACCCACCATCAAAGCAAGTTCCACACTCTATCTTATGATGATGTAGTGATGAGTCAAAGTATGAGTTTTTAAAAATTGTCACCCCAACATTTATCGTAAATAAAATACTACTTAACCTTGAGGATTACGATTTCTATCTTCAATTTTTTCCAGCACAAAGATATTACCCTTGTTGTCCCTTCCAATCCTCATGGTGTCATCAACATATCTATGAGAAAGATTGAAATAAGAAACAACAAGAATTTTCATCAATGATAGAATAAAAGACAGAGAAAAACAGCAAGTTTCACAGCCCTTTAGTTTGTCCATGATATGATCTTAGGATACGTGATTTCCAACCATCCCTCTGGATTGAAGATGCCCAATAGAAGATTATAGTTTTTCCGGAATACATGCATCAACTGTGAATGCAAGGAAGAAAGTAATTTGAACTTGGAAAAATCAGACAAATATTCAAATACGATTAATTAGGCTAGAGAAAAAATGCAGTATCTAATAGCATAAAATTAATCTAAAATTGCTAAAAGTCAGCATAACAAACACAAATTTCCATTGACCCAAACCGAGAATGAGTTATCACCCCATCCATGGCAAAGAACACCACAAATAAAATTCAATTCGAAATTTGATATTTATAAAATAAACAAAAACTCTCTAATATTATCCTAATTGAATAATACAAACCGATTCAAAATCTTTATTGAAAAATAATATTTAAAACAAATACAAATTAAATTTGAGGTAGAATATGTAAAACCTAGATAAATGATATATATTTAATTGCATAAAAATGTGTATCGTGTCAAGATTTATCATACTGGCTTGAGTCTATTCGATATTATGTGTGAAAAAGCTTAGATAGTAGGAACGATGAGAAAAAATATTTAGAATAGAAACCCAGACACTTATTTTAAAGGTTTTAGTTCAAGATAGGGCCAATGGATGAAAAATCACAAACTGGTCCATGTTAGGCCCAAGCCCAAGGTTTATAATCCTTTCACCCTTTACATTTCAACACTCTCTCCCTCATTAACACAAACAAATTTGGCACAAAAAGAGAAGAGAGGAAGAAAGTGGTGCCCTAAAGTCACTATTCACACCCACACAAAAATCCACATAACTTTCAATCCATAACTCCAATCGAAGACCTGTTTGCCATCTCGTCGTGTTCTTTGATTCTATACTACTTTTGCGATAAGTACTCCCAATAACCTTGAGCCACTTTTGAGTTTCCCTTCTATTTCACGTTTTGGGTATGTGAATATTGAAGTATTGTGATTTTGATGCTTTAGGAGAAGTTCAAGTACAATATCTAGCAAAGTTTTGATCTAAGATTGAGTGGTACAAGGTAAGAAAGCTCAATCCTTTTACTATCCCTAATTTTGAGTGAAACCCTAGTATGATTGTTGTATAATTGGTGTAGTTAGATTATATGGAGTAGCTTAGCTTGTCAGTTGTTTTGGTGCGTGGTTGGGTGCTCGGAGTAATCATGGAGCTTTCATTAGAGCTTAATTTGGCCAGAAAGAAAAGGACTCAAAGGTTGAAAATCGCCATCATTAAGGTATGGGTTTTAGTTTCGAGTAGGCATTATGCAAAGTTATGTAAAAAACTAGGTTAATTGCCTTAGGATAGGATTGAATGAAAATAGTTGGTTGAAGATTGAATAATTGTTATGATATAGTGTGAAATTGAGAAATGAATATGCTTGAGCTATTTATGTATTGTGCTTGGATAAATGTTGTGATGGATTGCCTTTGAGAGACCTTGATATGAAAATTTGGGCCAGAGGTCATGATAGGGTAAGGTATCCCCTATTTGATAAGTAATAATAAGTGTGTAAGTGCCATGTGACAAATTGTGGTTGAAATAATGAGTTTGGATTAATGATTGATGAGTTGTGATTGTTGTTGTGAATGTATATTTTGATAGTTTATGTTATACAAGTCGAAAGTGGGTTGATTAGGTTTGAATGAGTAGGAGGTGATTGAGTATTGAGAAATATGTGTTGTGGGTGTCTAGAAGTGGTATGTAATGATTTGAAATGAGGTAAATTGGAGATTTGAAAAATGACAATATGCATATTTTTGGTAAAAATGGGTTTTTGACCAATTTTGATGGGCTATAACTCAGTGCTCGGAGTTCAGAATTTGATAAAGTTTGTCTTACATTAAAGGTAATGATGAGAGCTTGAAAACAGTTTAAGAATGAACGAAAATGGATAATTGTCGCAAAAGTTATAGGCATTTGAAATCTGATCTAAAAATATGATATTGCAGACTTTGCAGAAAAAATACCGGAATTTTAGCCTGTGTGCGCACACACAAGGCGCACAAGTCAGAACGGGTGCAAAGACTCGTGCGTACGCGCACCAAGGAGATTTTACAAGTCGTGCATACGTATGAGGCGATGCGTACGAACGAGATAGGAATGACATTCTGATTGGTGCGTACACACAAGGTGATGTATATGTACAGGTCCTATTTTATAGAAGAAACTCTATTTTTGACCGTTTGGCTTTTCTGGCAAGCTTGTAGACCCTCTGTAAACCCTATTTGAGGTATGATTACTTATTTTTAAGCTCTAGATAAAGTGAGGCTAAGTCTAATAAATTTAAGTTTGAGTATTGAACAAAAAAGAGTTGTGATTAATGAATCTAAAGGTTATGAAATTGATTAAAGACCTTAACTGATTATTATTTGAATGACTGAAATGGCAAGGTCCGAGTGTTATCCCACTTGCGTGTTGATTTGATAAACTATTTTGACACACTCCGTGGATGCGATGTGATGTGGGGACGTCGATGCGTATCGCCCACATTCTCTCGGATGAAAGGTGAGACGACACTCTCCATTGAGATAATGGTACCATGATTTATTAATTTTTTTCTCCTAAGAATGCAAACCGAGAGACTAATCTGTGAGATGCCAAGCGGATTTTATGTCGGGTTTGTCATAATAACCCACACGTGAGCTCATGGCCATGGGACATATATGCACCATGTGTATCTATCTATGATTATTTGGGTGTGCATATTGTACTTGGATTGCCTATGTGAATAATTTATCTTAAGTGCTAATTGTCATATTTGTTGTAATTGCTCTTGTTTGTGTTTGAACCTTATTACTTGTGCTTGCTACTATTTAACTGAGTATTGAATCAAATGATTTGAGATGCTGAGATATGTTGTGAAGGAATGAGGTTTTGGGACATTGAAATAACTGAGAACTTAGCATATTTACCCCCATTTGGATTTAGCAAAATCCTAGGCTTGAATCTTGTATGTTTGGAGCCTAGGATTTCCTAGTGGGTTTGCGTAGTTTTACATCGTCTCTATTTGGAACTATTAGCCTACTGGAAACCTTCGGGTTCTCACCCGTTGTGGATTTTGTTGTTTTCAGATGCAGGACATGACACACTCTATTGAGCGTGTTGGAATCTCTTTGGAAAGCGAATACTCTTTTGCATTTTATATCTAGTATAGTTATGCTCTACTTTTTTATATGTATTTGTATCTCCTTCTTAGAGGTTGATTTTGGAGAAGCAGGATTGTATTTTGGTTATACTTTTGTTTTGTAATACTTTCTAGCCGACCTTTTCTTTATAATATATATATATATTATATATTAATAAAATAAATTTATTTTAGCAATTTAATTATGTGAGATATAAAAGTTATGTAATAATTAGTGTGAATTGTTAATCTCTAAATATATAGACAATATAATAAAATTTCTAATGAAAAAAGTCTATTTTGATAATCTAACCATATAAGATATAAAATGTTAGGTTTAAGTTATCTATTTTCAAATATATATAAATAATATGATGAGCAGAGGCGGATTTAGGGGAGGACCAGCATGTGCCATGCCCCTAAATTTTTAAAACTTAAAATATATTTAATATAATATTTAAAAACTTTATGAATATACTTTCTAGTTCAATGGTTAAAAGAAGGTATTTTATACTTCAAAGCATGGTTTCAAATTCTATATTATGCATTTTAAATTTATTTTCTTTTGTTCTTTTAATTTTTTTCTTTGTAATTCTTCTATCTATTATTATATAAAAATACTTTAGTTTTTATAATAATTTCTAATTGAATATAATAAGAAAATATATACATAAAAATAAATTAAATTAAATTTTTAATTTTTATAATATTAAAATCAAAATATATTAAGCAAATTATTTATTAATATGAATATATCTTATATATTATATTTATTAATTTATTTTAAATACATATATTAAAAGTATTAGAGAAACAAATTTATATTATTTATGTTATATCTTCTATAATAAAGATAAAAATTAGAATTTTATGAAAAAAATTTTTGGTATAAATGATTCTTTTTTTAAATTAATTTTAATTTAAAATAATATTAAAATATAGAATTATTTTTTTTATTAATAATTTTAATATGATGCTTTTAATTTTTTTATTTCCAATCTCCTCTTTATAAAATTTCTGGATCCGTCACAGATGAAATTTTTAATAAAATAAATTTATTTTGATAAGAAGTTAGTTTATTTTGATAAGAGATATAAGAGGTTAGCCTTTCTAAAAAAAACGATGTTATGCACCAATAAATTATACAGTGTCCGTGGGCTAGAGATTAAAAACACATAATTATTCATCTAAATGTCGAAACAAATTCAACATCCATTTAAAAGTGAAAATAAGGATGCATGCATCAATCAAGTGAGCTTTTTAGTTTACAGCTTTCAATTTCGAGAGACAGAGCAAACTGAATAAGGAATTTAATATAAAATAAAAAAATATGATTAAAAACTTGCACTTGGGTCTTTCATGCACATAAGAATATAATGGTTTGGAGTAAATGGTGATTTTATTTTATTCGTAATTACAGGACGATTAAACAGCGATAATATATTATGAAGATTAAAGATGGATCGGTTCTGCAAAATTGAATTTATGCAGTGTTGATGAGGCAGCAGGGACAGCTGCTACAAAAAACCATATTTACTTCAATTTTCTTTCGACTTTGGTCATAGAAGACGATAGAAGGGATCAGGGACTATTCTCTTTTCACTTTTTCATTTTCTCTCAAAAAATTCTAATACGTACTAAAATTCACTAAATGATGTAATTAATTAAGGGCAATTTAGTTCCCTGATTTTTCACTTTTTTTTTTTGGTGTCTAAGTTTTTCACTTTGTTAACACTAGTAATCAACGTGCTTGTTTATTTGTATTTTTAATACCTTAGAATAGAAGATATTAAAAAATAAAAATTAAATATAAAACAGAAACATGGGTATCTTTTAAATTTATGTAGGTATTATTTTTTTAATTTAAAATCAAGATTAATAAATTGTACAACTTATTATAGAAAGTTGAAAAATAGAAAATGATAATTTTAGAATTAGTAAAAATTAAAACTACTATGGTGTGTGACGTTTGACCAATTTAGTTATTATTCTCATTATTGCTGAATTATTGTTAAATTTTGTTTACCATAAGAATGTAGCATACATCTTCAACAACAGCTATGCGTTACATTATATATCTAATATATCTAATATAAACGTCTTTTTATGTAAGAATTTTTATTAATTTTAAATAAAAAGTCGTAGCAATTTTGTCTTGATTTATGCTGCAATTTTATTTATTTTAATTTAGAATAATATGAGCAAGAAATAAAAACCAAACATTGAATCATTTGATTATACACAGAAAGTATGATATTATTATGTTATAAATTATTAAAAAATTTAACTAGTTAAGCCGAAGTATATGAATGCTTCTGATCCGTCACCTTATAACTCAATCTTTTTTATACATTATGAGTTATAACTCGGCGTTAACTATCATTCATTCTTTTGCTTGTAACTGACTCCTTCATTACCGACTTAATGACCATCATTTCTATCTTAATGACCAAACGGTCATAACATCAATTCTATTCATCAATTTTATGCCTATAAAAAGAACCTTCTATATCTAATCTCAATAATACAGGATACAGAATACATTCTATATTCATAGAATTATTATAAACACAACATAACACATGATAACTTTCATTTCATGTCTTACATTCTATATTCATAGAATTATTATATACCTCTTAAACATTTACTGACTTGAGCGTCGGAGTGTCTTTTGCAGGTACCCACCCCCTTGTTCTCTCCTTGCCGACGTATAACTCATCCCGACGAGAAGCTTAAAGACATTCATCGACGGACGAGCTATACACCGGCCAAACTCAGCAAGAACAATTGGCGTCGTCTGTGGGGACGAGTAAAATCATTCCCACTCCCCTTAGGTTCATAAAACTTGATTTATATTCAAATTTTTGAACCAATCTCAACAATCTTGTTTAAGATTTTAATACCTCTTATCAAATTTTAATCTATCGTAACTTTTTATAAAGTATATACTTTATACATTCAAATTGCTTCATTTTTACGTATCATAATATTCCACATCTCATAATCGATTAATGAACCAATCCGAGAATAAGCTCGGCTTTCAATCAATCCAAAACGAACTCGATTTTCAATCAATCCGAGCATAAATTCACTTATCAAATTTGCTTTTTTTTTTCAAAGTTCTCTATTTACACAAGTAAAATTATATATTTTATTCAACATAGTTTTACATTTATATTTTGAGTAACTAATACTTACTGATTTATTAGTTATATTCAAACCTCAACATATGTTCTATACAATAATGATATATAACAACCATGTCAATTGCATTTTTATTTCATTATGTATTATATTCTATTGCTTAATAATTTTATTTATACAATTAAATGACAATAATGATGAGTTTAAATCTTAAAATTGGATACTATCAAAAAATTAATTATATATCAATTGTATATAACTGTTACACTATTCACTTTATGCTATTAAATTTTATGTTACTATTTGTTTAATGTAGAAAATTAAACAGGCAATTTATTATTATTGCACAAAGAATATCTCTCGTCATACTGTAACTACTAGAAACATTATACTAAATGTATAATTCAATAACTGTTATCTTATTGCTTTATTATCAAATTAAAGCATGTCCTACAAAACAAAATTCAGATATTCACATTTGGCATGTATGACATTCATATATGTCGTCTTCTTCTCTACAATTATCAACTTTCAAGGTATATATTTTTTTTTACTTTGAACTATTTTACTTTTATAATATATATTATTCAATATATGTTGCGACTTTATACCTATTCATTTTCTCAATTTATCTTATTCATGTCAAACATTCACTATAAATTGTAAATATTCAATAACTAATTGCTTTGAGCAAGAAATTTATCAATAAGTTGTTGTGGGCTGGAAAAATTCCCAAGACAATTAACCATTATATCCTTGGATCATACAATCGATTCCGTCAATGGATATCTATCTCTGAACTTTTCAGTTCATATACAATCAAATGCTAAAATTGTTCTTAAGCGGAAAAGTATCCCCCACACAACTATCTTGATTGAACGACTCTTATCACTCAATTATTTTTTGAATAAGTGCCGACATAATAACCCGACTAAGCTTGGGGGCTCACCATATCATTATTCACTCATCTTTTAACCGAGTTATAACTCATTTTTATTTTCTAAGCTTAGCCTGGATCATATGATCGGCGGACAAAGCTTGGGGGCTGTGATCCGTCACCTTATAACTCAATCTTTATTATACATTATGAGTTATAACTCGGCGTTAACTATCATTCATTCTTTTGCTTGTAACTGACACCTTCATTACCGACTTAATGACCATCATTTCTATCTTAATGACCAAACGGTCATAACATCAATTCTATTCATCAATTTTATGCCTATAAAAAGAACCTTCTATATCTAATCTCAATAATACAGGATACAGAATACATTCTATATTCATAGAATTATTATAAACACAACATAACACATGATAACTTTCATTTCATGTCTTACATTCTATATTCATAGAATTATTATATACCTCTTAAACATTTACTGACTTGAGCGTCGAAGTGTCTTTTGCAGGTACCCACCCCCTTATTCTCTCCTTGCCGACGTATAACTCATCTCGACGAGAAGCTTGAAGACATTCATCGACGGACGAGCTATACACCGGCCAAACTCAGCAAGAACAACTTCTATATTCAATAATATTAATTTGTCAATAAAAATATTTTTAGAATCTTGTTAACTAGATAGTATTCTAAATATATTATTTGCATTTAAAAAAAATTAAATCAATTATTTAAATTTTATGATTATCAATACACTATACTATCTTTAATAAGAAAAAAATTAAAACAATAAAAATCTTTAATAAAACACTAGACTAGTCCAACATCATATATGAACGGCCTAATTGTGAGTTATGACTTCCCACGTACAAAAGATATATATATATATATATATATATATATATATATATATATATATATATATATATATATATATATATATATATATATATATATATATATATATATATATATATATTAAACAATTTAACGTATTTGACAATAATTTTGTTAATATTTTTTGTTTGATATTGTAAATTTGTCATTCTATTTTACAATCATGTTCAAATGTTCTAACTCTATTTGTTCATAAACACTGTAGCTAGCAATGAATTCAAGAGACTGAATTTTATTGAGTGTAAATTGCGGTAGGAAAATAGCAGTTTGTACTTTAGAAGAGTTTAAACGTAAAACACAATAAGATAGGACGAATTATGTGAAAATAAGTGAACTCCAATAGAAATGTAATCGTTTACATAGATATATAATTGCACACATATGATGAAAAGAACTATATTATATATTCGCAAACCAAATCTTTTTCATATATATAGTTATTATTTGTTACTATGCTTTTGTGTTTGAAAATAGAAAAATACTCTCATAAAATATATAAAAAAATAGCAGTATATGATGAAAAATATTAAATAAATACTAAGAAAAAAAGGCATGTCACCACACTTTTTTTTATTACGTTTCAAAAGTTTGGCTGAAAGAGATCAATAGCCATGATTTTATGAGTTCTAAAAATATTGGCAACTATATTCTTTGCTATATGCATGATATTAAGATTGTGTCTTGATGGGTTATATTCTTTTCTATATGCAAATATTATAATTGTCACTAAAATCTTTTAGTAACAAAGTATAAGATGGCTAATGTCTAATTGCCGATAAATGTATTAGTAGCTATTATTATTGCTGCTAAGAACAAAATAAATTATTGCTAAAAATAATTTTTCTTGTACTGGTCTGTATAATAAAAAAAAACTTCAAATATATTATGTAATTTCTAAAATTAAGAGTTGTCTAAATAATTTGATTAAAAAAATGCTCTATAATGTTATTTTTAAATTAGTCATTCACTAACGGTATCCGCCTATTGATTAAGAATAATATATGTAAAGAAAAAGTTGTGACTTCTAATATGACAAACACATCTCCCAATCCAACAAAAAAAAAAACATATCAAACGAAATTTTTATTACCTTAAATAAAAAAATTAAAAACTTTTTCAGGTATCTCCCAAAAATTTTTATATTGTTATTTTTAAATTAGTCAATCAAAACCGATATCTAGCTATTGATCAATACCAATATATGTAAACAAAAACTATGACTTCTAATATGACAAACACATCTCTCAATCCAACAAGAGAAACATGTCAAACCAAGTTTTTTCACCTTAAATAAAAAAACTAAAGTTTTTCAGGTATGACTAAAAAAAAGTATTTCACATAAACGTTCTGTCAAAAGTCGAAACACATCATTTTCTCTCTTACAACTACAAATGCGTAAATTAGAAATTTAGAATTGCTATGTAATCTTGGACTCTACCAAAATTTGATCACTGGAAAACAATATCAATAGAGATAACCATAATTTTTTCTTTTTCAAATGGATTGGATAGTCTCCAATCCTAGACATTACAAATTTACTCACACCACACTAACACACACAATACTTAAGAGTTTTATCCACTATTTGACTTAGCCAAATTTTCAACCATTATAAACTCACTCACACCACACTTTCACACATGCAGGTTTTGAATCATTACAAATTCATTCACACCACACTCGTTGATACACACAATATTCAAGGATTCTATCCACTACTTGGCCTAGCCAAGTCTGGAACTCGAGTACACTTGTTACAGGATATACATGACCACCATCAGATTAAAGTCTGGCTTGAAGATGATGTTAAAAAGTTAATCTTAGTGGACTAATAATATCAAAAACATCAAACAAGCCCAGCTTCCAACCCAGAGAATGTATCATACAGTGGTTGATTCAAAGTTTTTGGCAAATAAAATGCAAATGTGCCACCTACAATCCCACACAAAGCAAACTGTTAGGCCACCATGGGGAGCTCTTAACAACCGGAGAGATTTTGGAGTGAAATCAAGTGAGAGAATATAAAATGAGAAGGCATCACATCCAACTCAAAACCTTAAGGTAGTAAATTAATGGTTTTTCATCTTATAAACTCCTCAATCTTCCTTGCTTTCTTCAATGTGGGACTAATTTCACTTCTCCTCATGCTTCAACATTAACAATCCCCCCTCAAGTGTGAGTCTCCACATCAAGCAACAACACCTCTCTACCTCCTCCACACATATGAGTATTTGTTTATCATACCGCAGAGACGCTGCCCGAACCACTTTTGAACCAAACCGATTAATCATCAACTCTGATACCATTTGTTGGACTACCGTGGGGAGCTCTTTAACCACCAAAGAGATTTCGGAGAGGAATAAAGTGAGATAACATAAGATAAGAAGACAACACATCCAACTCAAAACCTTAAGGTAGTAAATTATTAGGTCTCTTATCTTATAAACTCCTCACTCTTCCTTGCTTTATCAATGTGGGACTAATTTCACTACTCCTCACACTTGCAACATTAGCAATCTCTCCCTCAAGTGTAAGATTCCACATCAAGAAACAACTCTCCTCTAGCTCCTCCAAACATATGAGTATTTGTCCATCACACCGCCGCACCACACAGTGGGACACGCTGTCTGGACCACCTTTGCCAGGAAGACTTTCGATGCTTCACCTTGAATGCTCCTTAAATCAGACCGATTAACCATCAGCTCTGATACTACTTGTTGGGCTACCGTGGGGAGCTCTTAACAACCAGAGAGATTTTGGAGAGAAATCAAGGAGAGAACATAAAATGAGAAGACACCACATCCAACTCAAAACCTTAAGATAGTAAATTAATCGGTCCCTCATCTTATAAACTCCTTACTCTTTCTTGCTTTCTTCAATGTAGGACTAATTTCAATACTCCTCACACTTGCAATATTAACAATCTCCTCCTCAAGTGTGAGTTTCCATATCAAATAACGAATCCCCTCTAGCTCTTCCATACATATGAGTATTTGTCCATCACACCGCCGCACCTCACTGCATGACACGCCGTTTGAACCACCTTTGTCGGAAAGACTTTCAATGCTTCACCATGAATACTCCTTCAACCAGACCGATTAACTATCAGGTCAGATACCACTTGTTGGGCCGCTTTGGGGAGCTCTTCACCACCTGGAAGACTTCGGAGAGGAATCAAGTGGTGTCTTTTCATCTTATGTTATCTCACTTGATTTCTCTCTAAAGTCTCTCCGGTGGTTAAAAGCTCCCCACGGTGACCCAACAAGTGGTATCAAAGCCGATGGTTAATTGTTCTCGTTTAAGAAGTATTCAATGTGAAGCATCGAAAGTCTTCCCAGTAAAGATAGTCTGGGCGGCGTGTTCCGCGGTGTGGTGCAGCGATGTGATGGACAAATACTCATAAGTGTGGAGGAGCTAGAGGAGAGTTGTTGCTTGATGTGGAGACTCACACTTAAGGGAGAGATTGTTAATGTTACAAGTGTTAGAAGTTGTGAAATTAGTCCCACATTGAAGAAAGAAACAAAGAGTTAGGAGTTTATAAAATGAGAGACCCAATAACTTAGTTCCTTAAGGTTTTGAGTTGGATGTGGTGTCTTCTCATCTTATGTTATCTCACTTAATTCCTCACCACTGTGGGGAACAACTCTGCCGTGTAGATAAACAATAAGTTGTAAGTTACCACCATCCCAAATATCTCCAAAATACCACACACCATTCTAATTAACTTCCACACTCCAACATTCCTCAATAAACTATCTAACAAACAAAATAAACCACTGAAGCACATTGTCCCTATTGCCAACGGCTTTCTCCCAAACTTTTTAAACCGCCGTTAACTCATACGCCGATATCTCCGCCACCATATTCAGCGCCACGTTCATGTGGAGGTTAGTATCAAGATTCACCATGTTCATGCTCAGACCATAGTACACAACATCACAAAAGAAGTTAATTACCACCATTAGAATCAAACTTATTCTAGTGACTGGAGATCGAAGCACGTCAATGATAGAACCCCCAACTGCATCTTTATTTTCCAAAGGCTTGTTCTTATAAGTCCAGGTTAGTGCTTCTGTTTTTTCTTCTGCTTCTACTTCGACTTCTTCGTCGAGTGAAAGAAGAACACCACTAGGGAGGTGTTTTTCATTAGTGGAAGCAATGGTGGACATGATTTTCATGGCTTCAGTTACTCTTCCGCGAACAAGGTACCATCTAGAAGACTGTGAGCGGAAA
The DNA here is from genome assembly GCF_003086295.3 of Arachis hypogaea. Taxonomy (NCBI): domain Eukaryota; kingdom Viridiplantae; phylum Streptophyta; class Magnoliopsida; order Fabales; family Fabaceae; genus Arachis; species Arachis hypogaea. The sequence goes on from NC_092045.1 coordinate 27,728,173, forward strand.
GGGACAATGAGGATCAAGAAGAGAATGGAGGGGATGGGGGACACAATGTAAAGCTTGTGCCAAGTTTGGAAGACATAGGCAACGGCGGAGAGGATGGCAATGCCGATGGAGTAGAAGTAGAAGGTGGACATTTCGGCGATGCCACATTTTTTAGGCCGATAGTATCGGTGGCAAGGACGAATGCACATAGGCCAACGCCACCGGTGCTAAAGTCGGTGAGGTGGCAGAGAATGACGTAGATCCAATAGTTTGGAAAAAATATTGTGAGGCAAAAAGATGGCGTTTAAGGCACAAATCACCATTAGTGAATCTTTCCTTCTAAGAAAAGAGTCTGACAGGTGACCAAATATCCCGGCACCTGAAAGTACAAATTAATTCTATGATTAAACAACAACAACAATAATAATACTAGTAATAAATCATATTTTACATTGATATTAAAATTACTTTCATAATTTTGAACCTACATAATTTCTGTTTTTTGTTTGGTTCTTTTTATGAGTATTTTGAATATGCAAGTATATATATTGGAGAAGAATATATTTTGGAATTAAGTTTTTAGTTGATGAGAATACTTTTACATTAAGAAAGTGATTAGAATTATTAAAAAAAATCTAATTATATTATGGTATCTTTTATGTAAATTTAAAAACAAAATATTTTCTATTTTCATTTATTAAAATATTTTGATATTAAATATTATATATATTCTAGGATAGAAAATATTTATTTTTCTAGTAATGCAAATATTTTAAGAAAAACACGAAAAATTTATACTTTTTAATTTTAAAATTGGACTAACAATAATATTTTTTAATGTTATCAAAGCTTGGTATGTTTTACTATGAAATAGAGTTGGATAATTAGATTTAAGGGTTCACAAATCTAAATGTCAAATTTATAGTAGGTGTCTTCTCATCTTATGTTACCTCACTTGATTCCTCCCCGAAGTCTCTCCGATGGTTAAGAACTCCCCACGGTGGCCCAACAAGTGGTATCAGAGCCGATGGTTAATCGGTCTGGTTTAAGGAGTATTAAATGTGAGGCATCAAAAGTCTTTCCGGTAATGGTGGTCTGGGCAGCGTGTCCCGCAGTGTGGTGCGACGATGTGATGGACAAATACTAATATGTGTGGAGGAGCTAGAGGGGAGTTGTTGCTTGATGTGGAGACTCACACTTGAGGGGGAGATTGTTAATATTACAAGTGTTAGGAGTAGTGAAATTAGTCCCACATTAAAGAAAGCAACGAAGTGAGCAGTTTAAAAGATTAGAAACCCAATAACTTACTACCTTAAGGTTTTGAGTTGGATGTGGTATCTTCTCATCTTATGTTATCTCACTTGATTCCTCCCCGAAGTCTTTCCGGTGGATAAAGAGCTCCTCGCGGTGACCCAACAAGTGGTATCAGAGCCAATGGTTAATCGGTCTGGTTTAAGGAGTATTCAAGGTGAAGCGTCGAAAGTCTTCCCGGTCCGAACGGTGTGTCCCGCGATGAACAACCCCAATTTGTCCCACATGCATCGCGCCCCCTAGCGCGGCATTCCTCACCATTGTGGGGAACAACTCCGCCGTGTAAATAAACAAAAAGTTGTAAGTTACCGCCTTTCCAAATATCTGCAAAATACCACACACCATTCTAACTTACTTACACTCTCCAACAATTATTTTTTTTAAAAGTAATTAAACTAAAATTTATGATACTTTAAATTTAAAAGCTATTAATATTTTTAAATAATTTTTATTATAATAAGATATTTGAAAAAAAGAAAAAAGAATTATTATTATTATTAGTATTATCATTATTATTATTATTAGTAACTAACCAACCATACATCCAACAAAGAATAATGACTGGACGAGTCCAACTTTAAATTTGTCGCCACAAACAAGTTTCCACTCCGATACGGTGGCGCTGCCGCATCCACCAATCTACTCCCACTCCTCCAACCGGATCCAGCAAGTGCTTCCAACCGCTTCACAGGCGGCGGCGGTGCATCGTCACTCCGACTCGTGGTCTGCGAAGATCATGACCATGGTGTGGTAGGCTTTTAGCGCCCACACGAGGCTTGTAAAGATAAAGTATCTCAACTGTCATTTTCCAAACTCTCCACAGTACTTTCAGAGCATCCCATCGATGCAGAGCTTCTCCATCTTCGCCTTCCTCGTTGCCGTTGTCACCGACAGCATACGGAACTCGTCATAGTTCGAAGATAGCGTCGTTGTCATTTCAAAATCCTCTTAGCATAGATGTATGAAACTTGTGTTAATTAGCTAGTGTGTGGGTGAGAAAAGAAGAGGCAAAGAGATTGGGTTATTTATTGTTTCAGAGGGCGCCATTTAAAAGAAATTTCTGAATGTCTTTGGCGGAAGTGCTTCACGTGGAAGGTTTTTCATTGTAAAACTAAAAAGTGTTAGTTTGGTTTATTTTTTAATTTGGTTTAGTTTTATTTTAATTGTATTTTATGTATTGAGTTGGATAACAAACTTTAAGGTTCTATGGACCAAATAGTTTAAAATGCTCATAAAAGAGGTCGCGGGTTCGAGTTTTTCTATCTTTGGTAAAAAAAAAATTTAAAAAGCGAATGCGTTATAGTTCAAATGGCATAATCTTTTCATACTCATTTAGAGGTTGTGGGTTTGAGTTTTCCTATTTCTGCTTTTTTTTAATTATATATAATTTAAAATTTAAAAAATAAAATTAATTAAATTTTGATATTTGTTATTGTTAATTTGTTAAAACTAGTTTAGGAAAAACACGATAAGTTTATACTTTGTAATTTTTAAATCAGATTACCAATAATATTTTTTAATGTTATCAGGACTTGGTATGTTTTACTATGAAATAGAGTTGGATAATTAGATTTAAGAGTTCACAAATCTAAATGTTAAATTTATAGTTGGTGTCTTCTCATTTTATGTTATCTCATTTGATTACTCTCCGAAATCTTTCCGGTAGTTAAAAGCTCCCCACGGTGGTCCAACAACTGGTATCAGAGCCGATGGTTAATCGGTCTAGTTTAAGGGGTAGTATCAGCCACATATTTACATACTTAATATTGATAATACATGATGAAAAGAACTATATTATATATTCGCAAACCAAATCTTTTTCATATATATAGTTATTATTTGTTACTATGCTTTTGTGTTTGAAAATAGAAAAATACTGTCATAAAATATATAAAAAAATAGCAGTATATGATGAAAAATATTAAATAAATACTAAGAAAAAAAGGCATGTCACCACACTTTTTTTTATTACATTTCAAAAGTTTGGCTGAAAGAGATCAATAGCCATGATTTTATGAGTTCTAAAAATATTGGCAACTATATTCTTTGCTATATGCATGATATTAAGATTGTGTCTTGATGGGTTATATTCTTTTCTATATGCAAATATTATAATTGTCACTAAAATCTTTTAGTAACAAAGTATAAGATGGCTAATGTCTAATTGCCGATAAATGTATTAGTAGCTATTATTATTGCTGCTAAGAACAAAATAAATTATTGCTAAAAATAATTTTTCTTGTACTGGTCTGTATAATAAAAAAAAACTTCAAATATATTATGTAATTTCTAAAATTAAGAGTTGTCTAAATAATTTGATTAAAAAAATGCTCTATAATGTTATTTTTAAATTAGTCATTCACTAACGGTATCCGCCTATTGATTAAGAATAATATATGTAAAGAAAAAGTTGTGACTTCTAATATGACAAACACATCTCCCAATCCAACAAAAAAAAACATATCAAACGAATTTTTTATTACCTTAAATAAAAAAATTAAAAACTTTTTCAGGTATCTCCCAAAAATTTTTATATTGTTATTTTTAAATTAATCAATCAAAACCGATATCTAGCTATTGATCAATACCAATATATGTAAACAAAAACTATGACTTCTAATATGAAAAACACATCTCTCAACCCAACAAGAGAAACATGTCAAACCAAGTTTTTTTACCTTAAATAAAAAAACTAAAGTTTTTCAGGTATGACTAAAAAAAGTATTTCACATAAACGTTCTGTCAGTCGAAACACATCATTTTCTCTCTTACAACTACAAATGCGTAAATTAGAAATTTAGAATTACTATGTAATCTTGGACTCTACCAAAATTTGATCACTGGAAAACAATATCAATAGAGATAACCATAATTTTTCTTTTTTCAAATGGATTGGATAGTCTCCAATCCTAGACATTACAAATTTACTCACACCACACTAACACACACAATACTTAAGAGTTTTATCCACTACTTGACTTAGCCAAATTTTCAACCATTATAAACTCACTCACACCACACTTTCACACACGTAGGTTTTGAATCATTACAAATCCATTCACACCACACTCGTTGATACACACAATATTCAAGGATTCTATCCACTACTTGGCCTAGCCAAGTCTGGAACTCGAGTACACTTGTTACAGGATATACATGACCACCATCAGATTAAAGTCTGGCTTGAAGATGATGTTAAAAAGTTAATCTTAGTGGACTAATAATATCAAAAACATCAAACAAGCCCAGCTTCCAACCCAGAGAATGTATCATACAGTGGTTGATTCAAAGTTTTTGGCAAATAAAATGCAAATGTGCCACCTACAATCCCACACAAAGCAAACTGTTAGGCCACCATGGGGAGCTCTTAACAACCGGAGAGATTTCGGAGTGAAATCAAGTGAGAGAATATAAAATGAGAAGGCATCACATCCAACTCAAAACCTTAAGGTAGTAAATTAATGGTTTTTCATCTTATAAACTCCTCAATCTTCCTTGCTTTCTTCAATGTGGGACTAATTTCACTTCTCCTCATGCTTCAACATTAACAATCCCCCTCAAGTGTGAGTCTCCACATCAAGCAACAACACCTCTCTACCTCCTCCACACATATGAGTATTTGTTTATCACACCGCAGAGACGCTGCCCGAACCACTTTTGTCGGAAAAGACTTTCGATGGTTCACCTTGAATACTCCTTAAACCAAACCGATTAATCATCAACTCTGATACCATTTGTTGGACTACCGTGGGGAGCTCTTTAACCACTGAAGAGATTTCGGAGAGGAATAAAGTGAGATAACATAAGATAAGAAGACAACACATCCAACTCAAAACCTTAAGGTAGTAAATTATTAGGTCTCTTATCTTATAAACTCCTCACTCTTCCTTGCTTTATCAATGTGGGACTAATTTCACTACTCCTCACACTTGCAACATTAGCAATCTCTCCCTCAAGTGTAAGACTCCACATCAAGAAACAACTCTCCTCTAGCTCCTCCAAACATATGAGTATTTGTCCATCACACCGTCGCACCACACAGTGGGACACGCTGTCTGGACCACCTTTGCCAGGAAGACTTTCGATGCTTCACCTTGAATGCTCCTTAAATCAGACCGATTAACCATCAGCTCTGATACTACTTGTTGGGCTACCTTGGGGAGCTCTTAACAACCAGAGAGATTTTGGAGAGAAATCAAGGAGAGAACATAAAATGAGAAGACACTACATCTAACTCAAAACCTTAAGGTAGTAAATTAATCGGTCCCTCATCTTATAAACTCCTTACTCTTTCTTGCTTTCTTCAATGTAGGACTAATTTCAATACTCCCCACACTTGCAATATTAATAATCTCCTCCTCAAGTGTGAGTTTCCATATCAAATAACGAATCCCCTCTAGCTCTTCCATACATATGAGTATTTGTCCATCACACCGCCGCACCTCACCGCAGGACACGCCGTTTGAACCACCTTTGTCGGAAAGACTTTCAATGCTTCACCATGAATACTCCTTCAACCAGACCGATTAACTATCAGGTCAGATACCACTTGTTGGGCCACTTTGGAGAGCTCTTCACCACCTGGGAGACTTCGGAGAGGAATCAAGTGGTGTCTTTTCATCTTATGTTATCTCACTTGATTTCTCTCTGAAGTCTCTCCGGTGGTTAAAAGCTCCCCACGGTGACCCAACAAGTGGTATCAAAGCCGATGGTTAATTGTTCTCGTTTAAGAAGTATTCAATGTGAAGCATCAAAAGTATTCCCAGTAAAGATAGTCTGGGCGGCGTGTTCCGCGGTGTGGTGCAGCGATGTGATGGACAAATACTCATAAGTGTGGAGGAGCTAGAGGAGAGTTGTTGCTTGATGTGGAGACTCACACTTGAGGGAGAGATTGTTAATGTTACAAGTGTTAGAAGTAGTGAAATTAGTCTCACATTGAAGAAAGAAACAAAGAGTGAGGAGTTTATAAAATGAGAGACCCAATAACTTAGTTCCTTAAGGTTTTGAGTTGGATGTGGTGTCTTCTCATCTTATGTTATCTCACTTAATTCCTCACCACTGTGGGGAACAACTCCGCCGTGTAGATAAACAATAAGTTGTAAGTTACCACCATCCCAAATATCTCCAAAATACCGCACACCATTCTAATTAACTTTCACACTCCAACATTCCTCAATAAACTATCTAACAAACAAAACAAACCACTGAAGCACATTGTCCCTATTGCCAACGGCTTTCTCCCAAACTTTTCAAACCGCCGTTAACTCATACGCCGATATCTCCGCCACCATATTCAGCGCCACGTTCATGTGGAGGTTAGTATCAAGATTCACCATGTTCATGCTCAGACCATAGTACACAACATCACAAAAGAAGTTAATTACCACCATTAGAATCAAACTTATTCTAGTGACTGGAGATCGAAGCACGTCAATGATAGAACCCCCAACTGCATCTTTATTTTCCAAAGGCTTGTTCTTATAAGTCCAGGTTAGTGCTTCTGTTTTTTCTTCTGCTTCTACTTCGACTTCTTCGTCGAGTGAAAGAAGAACACCACTAGGGAGGTGATTTTCATTAGTGGAAGCAATGGTGGACATGATTTTCATGGCTTCAGTTACTCTTCCGCGAACAAGGTACCATCTAGAAGACTGTGAGCGGAAAGGGACAATGAGGATCAAGAAGAGAATGGAGGGGATGGGGGACACAATGTAAAGCTTGTGCCAAGTTTGGAAGACATAGGCAACGGCGGAGAGGATGGCAATGCCGATGGAGTAGAAGTAGAAGGTGGACATTTCGGCGATGCCATATTTTTTGGGCCGATAGTATCGGTGGCAAGGACGAATGCACATAGGCCAACGCCACCGGTGCTAAAGTCGGTGAGGTGGCAGAGAATGACGTAGATCCAATAGTTTGGAAAAAATATTGTGAGGCAAAAAGATGGCGTTTAAGGCACAAACCACCATTAGTGAATCTTTCCTTCTAAGAAAAGAGTTTGACAGGTGACCAAATATCCCGGCACCTGAAAGTACAAATTAATTCTATGATTAAACAACAACAACAATAATAATACTAGTAATAAATCATATTTTACATTGATATTAAAATTACTTTCATAATTTTAAACCTACATAATTTCTGTTTTTTGTTTGGTTCTTTTTATGAGTATTTTGAATATGCAAGTATATATATTGGAGAAGAATATATTTTGGAATTAAGTTTTTAGTTTATGAGAATACTTTTACATTAAGAAAGTGATTAGAATTATTAAAAAAATCTAAGTATATTATGGTATCTTTTATCTAAATTTAAAAATAAAATATTTTCTATTTTCATTTATTAAAATATTTTGATATTAAATATTATATATATTCTAGGATAGAAAATATTTATTTTTCTAGTAATGCAAATATTTTAAGAAAAACACGAAAAGTTTATACTTTTTAATTTTAAAATTGGACTAACAATAATATTTTTTAATGTTATCAAAGCTTGGTATGTTTTACTATGAAATAGAGTTGGATAATTAGATTTAAGGGTTCACAAATCTAAATGTCAAATTTATAGTAGGTGTCTTCTCATCTTATGTTACCTCACTTGATTCCTCCCCGAAGTCTCTCCGATGGTTAAGAACTCCCTACGGTGGCCCAACAAGTGGTATCAGAGCCGATGGTTAATCGGTCTGGTTTAAGGAGTATTAAATGTGAGGCATCAAAAGTCTTTCCGGTAATGGTGGTCTGGGCAGCGTGTCCCGCAGTGTGGTGTGACGATGTGATGGACAAATACTAATATGTGTGGAGGAGTTAGAGGGGAGTTGTTGCTTGATGTGGAGACTCACACTTGAGGAGGAGATTGTTAATATTGCAAGTGTTAGGAGTAGTGAAATTAGTCCCACATTAAAGAAAGCAACGAAGAGTGAGCAGTTTAAAAGATTAGAGATCCAATAACTTACTACCTTAAGGTTTTGAGTTGGATGTGGTATCTTCTCATCTTATGTTATCTCACTTGATTCCTCCCCGAAGTCTCTCCGGTGGATAAAGAGCTCCTCGCGGTGACCCAACAAGTGGTATCAGAGCCAATGGTTAATCGGTCTGGTTTAAGGAGTATTCAAGGTGAAGCGTCGAAAGTCTTCCCGGTCCGGACGGTGTGTCCTGCGATGAACAACCCCAATTTGTCCCACATGCATCGCGCCCCCTAGCGCGGCATTTCTCACCACTGTGGGGAACAACTCCGCCGTGTAAATAAACAATAAGTTGTAAGTTACCGCCTTTCCAAATATCCACAAAATACCACACACCATTCTAACTAACTTACACTCTCCAACAATTATTTTTTTTAAAAGTAATTAAATTAAAATTTATGATACTTTAAATTTAAAAGCTATTAATATTTTTAAATAATTTTTATTATAATGAGATATTTGAAAAAAAAGAAAAAAGAATTATTATTATTATTAGTATTATCATTATTATTATTATTAGTAACTAACCAACCATACATCCAACAAAGAATAACGACTGGACGAGTCCAACTTTAAATTTGTCGCCACAAACAAGTTTCCACTCCGATACGGTGGCACTGCCGCATCCACCAATCTACTCCCACTTCTCCAACCGGATCCAGCAAGTGCTTCCAACCGCTTCACAGGCGGCGGCGGTGCATCGTTACTCCGACTCGTGGTCTGCGAAGATCATGACCATGGTGTGGTAGGCTTTCAGCGCCCACACGAGCCTTGTAAAGATAAAGTATCTCAACTGTCATTTTCCAAACTCTCCACAGTACTTTCAGAGCATCCCATCGATGCAGAGCTTCTCCATCTTCGCCTTCCTCGTTGCCGTTGTCACCAACAGCATACGGAACTCGTCATAGTTCAAAGATAGCGTCGTTGTCATTTCAAAATCCTCTTAGCATAGATGTATGAAACTTGTGTTAATTAGCTAGTGTGTGGGTGAGAAAAGAAGAGGCAAAGAGATTGGGTTATTTATTGTTTCAGAGGGTGCCATTTAAAAGAAATTTCTGAATGTCTTTGGCGGAAGTGCTTCACGTGGAAGGTTTTTCATTGTAAAACTAAAAAGTGTTAGTTTGGTTTATTTTTTAATTTGGTTTAGTTTTATTTTAATTGTATTTTATGTATTGAATTGGAATACAAAATTTAAGGTTCTATGGACCAAATAGTTTAAAATGCTCATAAAAGAGGTCGCGGGTTCGAGTTTTTCTATCTTTGGTAAAAAAAAATTTAAAAAGCGAATGCGTTATAGTTCGAATGGCATAATCTTTTCATACTCATTTAGAGGTTGTGGGTTTGAGTTTTCCTATTTCTGCTTTTTTTTAATTATATATAATTTAAAATTTAAAAAATAAAATTAATTAAATTTTGATATTTGTTATTGTTAATTTGTTAAAACTAGTTTAGGAAAAACACGATAAGTTTATACTTTGTAATTTTTAAATCAGACTACCAATAATATTTTTTAATGTTATCAGGACTTGGTATGTTTTACTATGAAATAGAGTTGGATAATTAGATTTAAGGGTTCACAAATCTAAATGTTAAATTTATAGTTGGTGTCTTCTCATCTTATGTTATCTCACTTGATTACTCTCCGAAATTTTTTCGGTAGTTAAAAGCTCCCCACGGTGGTCCAACAAGTGGTATCAGAGCCGATGGTTAATCGATCTAGTTTAAGGGGTAGTATTAGCCACATATTTACATACTTAATATTGATAATACATTGTAGTATTACAATTAATGTATAACCCCTTCCACATATAACAACCAGAGTTTTTGAAAATTGAATAATGAGTAATTTACGATTTATTATATTTGTTAAGTATTTTATTTAAAGAAACTTATTCTTTTAAAAGTATTTAAATTAAATTTTATGATACTTTAAATCTAAAATCTCTTAATATTTTTAAATTATTTTTATTATAATGAGATATTTTGAAAAAAAAGAAAAAATTTATTATTATTAGTATTATCATTATTATTATTATTATTAGTAATTAACTAACCATATATCTGACAAAGAATAAGGACTGGACGAGTCAAACTTTAAATTTGTCGTCACAAACAAGTTCCCACTCCGACACGGTGGCACTGCCGCGTCCACCAACCTACTCCTACTCCTCCGGCCGGATACTGCATGTGCTCCCCACCGCTCCGCAGGCGGCGGTGGTGCATCACCACTCCGGCTCGCAGTCTGCGAAGATCATGACCAAGGTGTGGCAGGCCTCCAGCACCCACACGAGATTTGTGAGGATGAAGTGTCTCAACTGTCATTTTCCAAACTCTCCGCAGTATTTTCAAAGCATCTCATCGATGCAAAGCTTCTCCATCTCCACCTTTCTCGCTGCCGTCGTTACCAGCAGCGTACAGAACTCGTCGTAGTTCGAATATAGCATCGTTGCCATTTCAAAGCTCTCTTAGCACAGATGTATGCAACTTGTGTTAATTAGCTAGTGTGTGGATGAGAAAAGGAGAGGCAAAGAAATTAGAGAGTGATTGGGTTATTTATAGTTTTAGAGGGCGCCATTTAAAAGAAGTTTCTGAGTATCTTTGGAGTGCTTCACGTGGCAGGTTTTTCATTGTAAAACTAAAAAGTGTTAGTTTGGCTTATTTTTTAATTTGGTTTAGGTTTATTTCAATTTTGTTTTATGTATCGAATTGGATAATAAACTTTAAGGTTCTATGGTCTAAATAATTTAAAAAGCTCATCTAAGAGGTCGCGGGTTCGAGTTTCCCTATCTTTGGAAAAAAATTTTAAAAAGCAATTGAGGAATAGTTCAAATGGCATAATCTTTTCATACTCATTTAGAGATTGTGGGTTTAAGTCCTCCTATCTCTGCTTTTTTGTTAAAATTATTTATAATTTAAAATTTAAAAAATAAAATTAATTAAATTTTGATATTTGCTATTGTTAATTTGTCAAAACTAGTTTAAGGAAAACACGATAAGTTTATACTTTTTAATTTTAAAATTGGATACCAATAATATTTTTTAATGTTATTAGGACTTGGTATGTTTTACTATGAAATAGAGTTAGATAATTAGATTTAAGGGTTCACAAATCTAAACGTTAAATTTATAGTTGGTATCTTCTCATCTTATGTTATCTCACTTGATTCTCCCTCCTCTGAAAAGTTATTCCGGTAGTTAGGAGCTCTCCACGGTGGCCCAACAAGTGGTATCAGAGCCGATGGTTAATCGATCTAGTTTAAGGAGAAGTATCAGGTACATATTTACATACTTAATACTTATAATACATTGTAGTATTACAATTAATGCATAACCCCTGCCACATATAACAACCTGAGTTTTTGAAAATCAAATAACGAGTAATTTACGATTTATTATATTTGTTAAGAATTTTATTTAAAAAAATTATTTTTTTAAAATAATTAAATTAAATTTTATGATACTTTAAATTTAAAAATTATTAATATTTTTAAATTATTTTTATTATAATGAGAAATTTTGAAAAAAAGAAAAAAGAATGATTATTATTATTAGTATTATCTTTATTATTATTATTAGTTACTAACCAACTATACATCGGATAAAGAATAAGGACTGGACGAGTCCAACTTTAAATTTGTCGCCACAAACAAGTTCCTACTCCGACACTGTCGTGATGCCACATCCACCAACCTACTTCCACTCCTCCGGCCGGATCCCATAGGTGCTTCCAACCGCTCCACAGGAGGCGGCATTGCATCGCCACTCTGGCTCGTGGTCTGCGAAGATCATGACCATGGTGTGGCAAGACCCTAGCGCCCATGCGAGGCTTGAAAAGATGAAGTGTCTCAACTGTCATTTTTTAAACTCTCCTCAGTACTTTTAGAGCATCTCAATGATGTAGAGTTTCTCCATCTACGTCTTTCTCGCTGCGGTTGTCACCAACAGCGTACGGAACTCGTAGTAGTTCGAAGACAGCGTTGTTGCCATTTTAAAACCCTCTTAGCATAGAAGTATGAAACTTGTGTTAATTAGCTAGTGTGTGGGTGAGAAAAGAAGAGGCAAAGAGATTAGAGAGTGATTGGGTTATTTATTGTTTCAGAGGGTGCCATTTAAAAGAAGTTTCTGAATGTCTTTTGGCGGAAGTGCTTCATGTGACAGGTTTTTCATTGTAAAACTAAAAAGTGTTTGTTGGTTTATTTTTTAATTTGGTTTAGTTTATTTTAATTATATTTTATGTATTGAATTGGATAACAAACTTTAAAGTTCTATGGTCCAAATAGTTTAAAATGCTAAAAAAATAGGTCCAGGGTTTGAGTTTTCCTATTTTTGGTAAAAAAAAATTAAAAAGCGAATGAGCTATAGTTCAAATGGCATAATCTTTTCATATTTATTTAGAGGTTGTGGGTTTGAGTTTCTCTATCTCTACTTTTTTTTAAATTATATATAATTTAAAATTTAAAAAATAAAATTAATTAAATTTTTATATTTGTTATCGTTAATTTGTCAAAACTAGTTTAGAAAAAACACGATAAGTTTATACTTTTTAATTTTTAAATTGGACTACCAATAATATTTTTTAATATTATCAGGACTTGGTATGTTTTACTATGAAATAGAGTTGGATAATTATATTTAAGGGTTCACAAATCTAAATGTTAAATTTATAGTTGGTGTCGTCTCATCTTATGTTATCTCACTTGATTCCTCTCCGAAGTCTTTCCGATAGTTAAAAGCTCCCCAAGGTGGTCCAATAAGTGGTATCAGAGCCGATGGTTAACCGGTCTAGTTTAAGGAGTAGTATTAGCCACATATTTACATACTTAATATTGATAATACATTGTAGTATTACAATTAATGTATAACCCCTTCCACATATAACAACCAGAGTTTTTGAAAATTGAATAATGAGTAATTTACGATGTATTATATTTGTTAAGTATTTTATTTAAAGAAAATTATTTTTTAAAAGTAATTAAATTAAATTTTATGATACTTTAAATCTAAAATCTCTTAATATTTTTAAATTATTTTTATTATAATGAGATATTTTGAAAAAAAAGAAAAAAGAATTATTATTATTATTATTATTATTATTATTATTAGTAACTAACTAACCATATATCCGACAAAGAATAAGGACTGGACGAGTCAAACTTTAAATTTGTCGTCACAAACAAGTTTCCATTCCGACACGGTGGCACTGCCGCGTCCACCAACCTACTCCCACTCCTCCGGCCGGATCCCACATGTGCTCCCAACCGCTCTGCAGGCGGCGACGGTGCATCGCTACTCTGACTCGTGGTCTGCGAAGATCATGACCAAGGTGTGGCAGGCCTCCAGCGCCCACACGAGATTTGTGAGGATGAAGTGTCTCAACTGTCATTTTCTAAACTTTCCGTAGTATTTTCAAAGCATCTCATTGATGCAAAGCTTCTCCATCTCCACCTTCCTCGCTGCCGTCGTTACTAGCAGCGTACGGAGCTCGTCGTAGTTCGAAGATATCGTCGTTGCCATTTCAAAACTCTCTTAGTACAGATGTATGAAACTTGTGTTAATTAGCTAGTGTGTGGGTGAGAAAAGGAGAGATAAAGAGATTAGAGAGTGATTGGGTTATTTATAGTTTCGGAGGGTGCCATTTTAAAGAAGTTTCTGAATATCTTTGGCCGAAGTGCTTCACGTGGCAGGTTTTTCATTGTAATACTAAAAAGTGTTAGTTTGGCTTATTTTTTAATTTGGTTTAGGAGTACTATAAAGATTTGTAATGTTCTAATGACTTAGGTAAATACATGCATGTACTCAAATTTTAAATAAAATACTCTACATAGTCAATAATAATTTAGAAATAAAAGAAAATATTTTATTTTATGCATATATTTACCTAAGTCATTAGAACATTAAAAATTTTTATAGTACTCCTAACATTTTTTAAGCCATTTTTTAAAATTATTTTGTATAGAATAAAATATATTTTGTAGTATAATTTAAATAAATTTATTTAAAAAATTTATTAAAAAATATTCATGAGCTATTAAAAATGGACAAAAGAGTATTGTATGGAATTTGAATTGATAGCTCATTAATATTTTAAAGAAGTCTCGTAAATTAATATTTTGTTAGCTTTTTTTAATGTATGAAATAATATATATATATTTTTTAACAGCATAATTCGAATCTGTCAAATTCGAATTACTTGAAAACGCATGCGTGGGTGTAGTTTAAATCACGCTGATTCGAATTACTGTGTGTGTAATTCGAATCAGATTGATTTGAATTAGTGTGTGTGCATGTGTGTATAATTCGAATCAAGGTGATTCGAATTATATGTAAATGGAGTTCGAATTGAGCTGATTCGAATTACATATAAACGTGCATTGATTGATTCATGAACCAGATTTTGGTTTGGCGAATTTGTGTAAAATTTTCCTCACCATGGCTTAATTAAGTGATTTGCCCAATAAAATATGAACAATACTAAATCAGAATTTATTATTTTAACTATCGGTTTTGGTCATTAATTCAATTCTTTTAGTTTAATAATTTAACAAGGGGATGCTCTCACAAAGTTAGAAAAAACGTCTTTTTATAAAGATGCCTACGTGTCGTCATATGATTGGACGTTTTTAGTGAACCGATTTTTTATAAATTTTTTAATTAACCGAAATAAAACCAATTTCAATATTTTAAAATTCGGTCAGACCGACCGGTTTAACCGGTTCAATCGAAAACCGAGTTAAAAAATGGTCGGATCCACTTTCCAAATCCACCCCTTCCCCCTTACACCCACCCATTTCCCCCAGCACCCACCCCACCCCCCAATACGTGAATCATATATCACTATCACCTGAAGTCTGAACCCATAGCACCTTCCCAACTCACCCTACCAAAACCCTAAGTTCTCCCTGCAACGGGTCTGCCGCGGTGCCGCTGCCGTCCGTGCTGTCGGCGCCTCTGCTTCCTCTATCATAGTTTGGCGTCCTCCTTCCCCCTGTCGCCGTCCTCTCTGGATTCTCTCGAACTTGGAGCAGCTCGCCGCTGTGTCACCACTCGCTGTCATCTCGCCGGGCGCCGTCCATGTCGCCGTCGAAGGTTAGCGGCACTGTCTTCACTTCTTCGGTTCTTCTCTTCCTTTTATGTCCTGTTGTTGATTTTTGAATGTGGCCTTGTTGATTTTTGAATGTGAAACTGTGACTGGGTTAATGAAAAATCAAATAATTGATTTTGTGCTGTTGCTCTTTTTTTAATTCCTGAAGCTTTTGTTGAAATTTTCTTGCTGCTGCTAAAAATAGAAATCAAATCATTACTGAAATTTCTGTTTAGCTTTATTGATTTAAGGTTTAGTGTGATTAGGGATTACTTGTTACTGATTTGTGACGATTGTTGCTGAATGCTAAAAATGGAAATCAAATCAAGTGTTGTTTGCCTGAATCTCTTGGTCTCAGTTTGTATGTCCATGAAGGGCTTCTTCTCCATGTTTTCCTTTTTGCATTCCAACATCCTTTGCCTCCTCACCGTCGCTATCGCTGCCACCTTGTCCTTTGGTTCTTGGTGTTTCGCCTCTTCCTGCACGAAACCTCTGTATAAGTTAGGAATGTTCTGCAGTGTGGACTCCAAATTTTAACTTTGTAGGGAGTACAAGGCTGTCCAAAAGATTTTACTCAGGGACCACTTATTCAAAACGCAGTTGAAGCATAAAAAAGTAAATAACTAAACAAAGCATGAAGCAAAGATCATAATAAACCACACTCAAAAGCCTTCAAATATAGGGAAAAAAACAACACAGGAAAAAGAAAATCTATGAATAAACTATAACAACCAAGTCTTGTCCAATAGATGTCTAGATGAGTCAGTTATGGCCTGATTTGATAAAACTTTAACTTTTCAAGATTTGTATTAGCTATGTTTGGTAAATTAAAATAAAAGTAACTTTTAATATGCATAAGCTACAAAAAAATGCATTTGGTAAAATTACTTTACCATTAGTGAGTACTAATACTCGCAATGCAACAGTAATTATAATCAATATATCACAAATTTTCACCACTAGTTTCTATCAAGAAAAAAAAGATGACAAAACACTTAAAAATGGATTAATAAAAATATACATGTGTAACTCAAACCTATTGAGTTATGTTAAGACGACATAACCTTTTTAAACTCATCTTTAACTCCTTATTCATTCACTAAAGGATGGATGAAGAGTGAACCCACCATCAAAGCAAGTTCCACACTCTATCTTATGATGATGTAGTGATGAGTTAAAGTATGAGTTTTTAAAAATTGTCACCCCAATATTTATCGTAAATAAAATGCTACTTAACCTTGAGGATTACGACTTATATCTTCAATTTTTTCCAGCACAAAGATATTACCCTTGTTATCCCTTCCAATCCTTATGGTGTCATCAACATATCTATGAGAAAGATTGAAATAAGAAACAACAAGAATTTTCATCAATGATAGAATAACAGACAGAGAAAAACAGCAAGTTTCACAGCCCTTTAGTTTGTCCATGATATGATCTTAGGATACGTGATTTCCAACCATCCCTCTGGATTGAAGATGCCCAATAGAAGATTATAGTTTTTCCGGAATACATGCATCAGCTGTGAATGCAAGGAAGAAAGTAATTTGAACTTGGAAAAATCAGACAAATATTCAAATATGATTAATTAGGCTAGAGAAAAAATGCAGTATCTAATAGCATTACCTGATCAGGAGTAATGGTGGATCTTTCAAAGTTAATGTCAACCCTCTGTGAATTTCAAGTATTATCTAATTAGGTAGTTACTCAGCAGCAATAGTTATAGATTACAGAGAGATAAATTAAGATTGGTCAAACAAGAAGGTAGAGCTTTAACTGTTGCTGAAGCAATCTTGAAAGAAGCCTCAATACTAAGCTGTCCTGACAACAAACTCAACTCCTTTGCACTGAACTCGACCACGTTAACTGCTTTGCTCTCCATTTTAGAATCAAATGACCAATGCTCAAACTCAGTAGAGAAAAGTTACAAAGATGAAATACTGGAAACACAGTTTGCATCTTCTAATGTCAAAAGTTATATACAATCTCTCTACTCAAAATTTTGTAGTTTGTACCTTGGCTATGTCAATGGTTTGAAAAAACTCATCCAATGAGATAAAGTCTCTGAGGCCTAACTTGGGGCTTTTTTCTCTAAATACGCATGAAAAAATGATTTATTCCCTAAATACGCATGGTTTAAAACTGTGCTCAAAATACGCAAACCCATCTTATTCCTGTCAACCACGAAATGGATTTTAACTCCATTTCACAAGAAGCGCCCACAAAATGGACCTGCTACGTGTCAGAGAGCAACTCAAACCCGCCTTCCACGAAATAGAACATATCACAGAGAACATCCACAAAATGGAAGCATGAGATATTAGAACTAAATACGAATTAAAACAATATGATGGTAGACATCTAATTTTTCAAATATTTTATTATATTTTTATTATTTTTTGTTAATATAAGTTTTTTTATCCTTTACTGCATTGTATTTATGTTGTATATGAAATTTTTTTATTTGATTTTATTCATATGTATTTTTTATTGTATTTTAACCATAAATAATGAAAATTTATAGTTCAAAATAATACTAAATTAAAGAATACCGACAGTGCTAAAAAAATTATAAAATATTTTTTATTTAAAATTATAAAATTGATAATACTCTCTTTTATATTTTTATTTTTTATTGTATTTATTTTATTTATATGATAAATATCTTTTATATTATTTTTGTTAGTGTTCTGATTTTGCATACATATAAAAAAAATTATTTAAATTTTATTTATTTATATATAAAAATTCTGATAAACATTTTTAATATATTTGATCAGTATAGCTCTTATGCTTACCACCGGATTGTTACAAATTATATTTAGAGAAGATAGGAAAATTTCAAATTGACAAGTGCCATTGGAATTTTTTTGGGAGTAAAAAAAAAGAAAAATAAATATAATAAGATATTATATGAATTTTGTTTTCGCCTAGATATAATATATTATAAAATTCAATAGTATCATTTAATTTATATAATCAACTAGAATAAGATTTTGTTATTATTATTGTTTAGTAATGTAAAAGAATTTTATATAAATAAATAACCGTATTAAAATTTATTATTTAAAATATTATCTAAACATATAAATTTAATTGGATATTCGTCGAAAAAAAATTTACACTCTCATGCATCAAAATTAAATTTTTAGATATATATATATATATATATATATATATATATATATATATATATATATATATATATATATATATTCTATTGTTGTTCTTAGTTTGATGTCTACCATCAGTTTGTTTTGATTCAGTTCTAATATCTCACGCTTTCATTTCATGGATGCCTCCTGTGATATGCTCCATTTTGTGGAAGGGAAACTTGAGTTGGTCTCTGACATGTAGCAGTCCCATTTCGTGGGCATTTCGTGTGAAATGAAGTTAAAATCCATTTCATGGTCGGCAGAAATGAAATGGGTCTGCGTATTTTGAGCACAGTTTCAAACCATGCGCATTTAGGGAATAAATCAATTTTTCATGCGTATTTAGATAAAAAAGCCCCTCACTTGGTTCTCTTTGATCTCAGAATTGTGATTGTGCTATAAACAAGCCTCCAGCACCCAGCCACCTTCCATGTAATAGAAATTATTGATAGGGATAGATCATAACTTGCAATCACAATCAGATATCAGATAATTTAGGCGGAGTTGAAGTTACCTTTTCTAGTTCTAGAGTTGGCTCTGGAGTTGGATTCTAAGATTCTAGCTGCTGCACCAAACTCTCAATTTCAAATTTCTTGGCAGATGGGAGTCCAAAAATTCCCCTGTTGATTCCTTGAAACATATTTTTTAGTGCAATTGATTTCAAACATATCACATACCCTTTCTTCATGGTTAAACAATGCTAAAAGCTTATAATGAAAAAGAAAATGAAAAAGTAAATTCAATATTGTTGAAATGGGATACCTATTCAATGTTAAAGTTTTGTACCCCAACTTTAACTATGGTGAAGGATCTAGACCAGAGAGGTCTGTCACCAATTCTCATGGTGTCCATCCTTGAAAGATTTTCAGGCGCCTCTATCTTATTTTTGTTGATAAAGACCGTGGTTCCTATTATTAGTGCCATCATTTTTGCTCTATTGAAATGCTTTGGTCTCTCACTTGCCGAACTCATTAAACTCCTTATCCTAACAGTGACGGCATGTTGGGACACATTTCCCTCTCTCAAAATCAAAGTGCAAGTGTTGCAAAAATAACAAAACTCAAACCAGGAAAAAATTTCGAGTAAAAATGTAAAATTGTAAAATTTAACTATTTAAGTTAATAAGTTTTTATGCAGATTAAGTTCAATGGAAGAAGATTGCATCAGTATTCCTAGATTACTTTTAAGATTGCTTCCACCTTTTAACAATTTTCATCATCTAAATCAAGCATCCTCAAGTCAAAAAAGAAATTAAAAACATGAATCATTATTGAAATA
Source organism: Arachis hypogaea (assembly GCF_003086295.3). NCBI lineage: Eukaryota > Viridiplantae > Streptophyta > Magnoliopsida > Fabales > Fabaceae > Arachis > Arachis hypogaea. The sequence goes on from NC_092045.1 coordinate 27,747,935, forward strand.
TTTGTTTAGCTTTATTGATTTCAGGTTTAGTGTGATTAGGGATTACTTGTAATTATAACAACGAGCATTAGTCAGTCACTTTCAAAGGTTTTAATTAATTAATACTAATAGCATTTAATCAAAAATTGTTATTCATTGCCCTTTGATTATTTCATCTTAAAAGGGTGCAATGGATGTTGACTCGGAACCACTCAGTTCACAAGACAATGTCGAAGATCCCATGATGACTAGTGTGGAAGAAAATGTTAACTGCACTTGTGATTGTGGTGGCAGCAGTAGTAAGTGTGTGACTGTGACGGCCGATGATATTATAAACCAGACCTTTGAAACATCAGATGCAGCTTATAACTTGTATGTACGTTATGCGAGTGTCTCGGGTTTGGAGTTTGCAAAGGTGATACAGCACGTGGAAAAGATGAAACACAACGCAGAAGGAGGTTTTTTTGCAGCAAGGAAGGAAAGAGAGCCGAGAAATACATATCTAGTTTGAGTAGGAAGCGGGAGCATAGAGCGCTGACTCGCACTGGTTGTGAAGTCATGCTTGCGGTGTATCTTGACACTAAAACTTCGACTTGGAGGGTTAAAAAATTAGTCGAGAAGCACAACCACGATCTTGTCCCACAATGCTTGGTACACCTAATTCCAAACCACCGAGGGTTGACTGAGCCACAAAAAGCTCAGGCGAATATACCATGCATGATCATGGTCTTTGCAACCTCTAAAATAATGGGACTAATGGTAGGCCAAGCCGGTGGTTATGCCAATATCGGGTTCACAAAGAAGGACCTAGATAATCACTTTCAAAGAGCTCGTCGTGCAATGCTCATTGGTGGGGATTCCAATGCGACGATTAGCTATCTACTTGGGAAAGCAGATGTCGACCCGATGGCCATGACAAGGTACAGTGCTACTGATGAAGGTCAGCTGGTGGTGGACGAAATTGTGATCACTTATTCTTTTTACTTGTAGGATGTATACTCTGAGGACATTGTTTATTTTCACAACTCCGTTCAACTAACCAGCAAGTGTACTGGGTCGTCCAAGTAATAAACCTTACGTGAGTAAGGGTCGAATCCACAGAGATTGTTGGTATGAAGCAAGCTATGGTCACCTTGCAAATCTCAGTTAGGCAGGTTAAAAATGGTTTATGGGTTTTCGAAGATAAAAATAAGAAAATAGATTATATGTAAAATAAAGGGATAGAATACTTATGCAGATTCATTGGTGGGAATTTCAGATAAGCGGATGGAGATGCTGTAGAGCTCTCGGACGCCTGCTCTTCTACTGCTTCTAATCAGTCCTTCTTACTCCTTTCCATGGCAAGCTTTGTATAGGGGTTCACCATCAACTGTGGCTACTTTTATTCCTCACGGGGAAATAACCTGTGCGGCTGTCACTCGCACAGCTAACCAGTCTGGAGGCATCACCCATGGCTGATGGCTACATCCCATCCTCGCAGTGAAAACTATGCTAACGCACTCTGTCACAGTACGGCTAATCACCGGTTGGTTCCCGCTCCTACTGGAATAGAATCCCTCTTTTGCGTCTGTCACTAATGCCCAGCAGGTTAAAGTTTGAAGCACGTCACGGTCATTCATTACCGGAATCCTACTCGGAATACCACAGACAAGGTGAGACTTTCCGGATTCCCAGGATCCTACTCGGAATACCACAGACAAGGTGAGACTTTCCGGATCCTCATAAATGCCGCCATCTATCTAGCTTATACCACGAAGATTCTGTTGGGGAATCTAAGAGATATACATTCAAGCTCTGTTGCATGTAGAACGGACATGGTTGTCAATCACGCGCATTCATAAGTGAGAATGATAATGAGGGTAATCTGACTCATAACATTCATCATGTTCTTGGGTACGAATGAATATCTTGGAATAAGAATAAGAGAGATTTGAATAAAAGATAATAGAATTTCATTAATACTTGAGGTACAGCAGAGCTCCACACCCTTAATCTATGGTGTGCAGAAACTCCACCGTTGAAAATACATAAGCAAAGAGTTCAGGCATGGCCGAATGGCCAGCCCTCTCTAACGTGATCACAGGATTCAAAATACAATCCAGGATGAAACGTGGTCAAAAAGACATCTAATACAATAGATAAATGTTCTATTTATAATAAACTAGCTCCTAGGGTTTACATGAGTAAGTAATTGATGCATAAATCCACTTCCGGGGCCCACTTGGTGTATGCTTGGGCTGAGCTTGATCATTCCACGAGCTAAGGCATTTCTTGGCGTTAAACTTTGAGTTATGACGTGTTTTGGGCGTTTAACTCCGGATCATGACGTTTTTCTGGCGTTTAACTCCAGACAGCAGCGTGTACTTGGCGTTTAACGCCAAGTTACGTCGTCATTCTTCGAATAAAGTATGGACTATTATATATTTCTGGAAAGCCCTGGATGTCTACTTTCCAACGCCGTTGAGAGCGCGCCAATTGGAGTTCTGTAGCTCCAGAAAATCCATTTCGAGTGCAGGGAGGTCAGATTCCAACAGCATCAGCAGTCCTTTTGTCAGCCTTCTTCAGAGTTTTGCTCAAATCCCTCAATTTCAGTCAGAATTTACCTGAAATCACAGAAAAACACACAAACTCACAGTAAAGTCCAGAAATGTTAATTTAACATAAAAACTAATGAAAACATCCCTAAAAGTAGCTTAAACTTACTAAAAACTATATAAAAACAATGCCAAAAAGCGTATAAATTATCCGCTCATCACAACACCAAACTTAAATTGTTGCTTGTCCCCAAGCAACTGAAAATCAAATAGGATAAAAAGAAGAGAATATACTATAAAGTCCAAAATATCAATGAATATTAATTTAATTAGATGAGCGGGACTTGTAGCTTTTTGCTTCTGAACAGTTTTGGCATCTCACTTTTTCCTTTGTAGTTCAGAGTGATTGGTGTCTCTAGGAACTTAGAATTTCAGATAGTGTTATTGACTTTCCTAGTTAGGCATGTTGATTCTTGAACACAGCTACTTATGAGTCTTGGCTGTGGCCCTAAGCACTTTGTCTTCCAGTATTACCACCGGATACACAAATGCCACAGACACATAACTGGGTGAACCTTTTCAGATTGTGACTCAGCTTTGCTAAAGTCCCCAGTTAGTGGTGTCCAGAGCTCTTAAGCACACTCTTTAGCTTTGGATCACGACTTTAACCATTCAGTCTCAAGCTTTTCACTTGGACCTTCATGACACAAGCACATGAATAGGGACAGCTTGATTTAGCCGCTTAGGCCTGGATTTTAATTTCCTTGGGCCCTCCTATCCATTAATGCTCAAAGCCTTGGATCTTTGCTAAAAATTTTCGCCACTTTTCTTCTCTTTTTTTTTTTTGCTGCTTTTTCTTGCTTCAAGAATCAATTTCATGATGTTTTTCAGATCATCAATAACATTTCTCTTTGTTCATCATTCTTTCAAGCACCAACAATTTTAACACTCATAAACAACAAGATCAAAAATATGCACTGTTCATTCATTCATTCAGAAAACAAAAATTATTGCCACCACATCAATATAATTAAATTAAATTCACTAATAATTTCGAAAATTATGTACTTCTTGTTCTTTTGAATTAAAACATTTTTCTTTTAAGAGAGGTGAAAGACTAATGGATTTTATTCATAGCTTTAAGGCATGGTTACACACTAATGATCATGAAGTAGAGACACAAAAAGCATAGACAAACATAATACTTAAAAACAGAAAACAGAAAGAAAATAAAGAACAAGGAATGAATCCACCTCTAGTGGCGTCTTCTTCTTGAAGGACCAATGATGTTCTTCAACTCTTCTATGTCCCTTCCTTGCCTTTGTTGCTCCTCCCTCATAGCTCTTTGATCTTCTCTTATTTCTTGGAGAGTGAGGGCGTGTTCATGGTGTTCCACCCTTAGTTGTTCCACATTATGGCTCAAGTCTTCTAAGGAGGTACTGAGTTGCTCCCAATAGTTGTTAGGAGGAAAGTGCATTCCATGAGGCATTTGTTGATGAACTTCCTCATGTTCTCCTTGGGGGCCGTGAGGAATTTCCCTTGTTTGCTCCATCCTCTTCTTGGTGATGGGTTTGTCTTCTTCAATGGAGACATCTCCATCTATGATAACTCCGACTGAATAACATAGATGGCATATGAGGTGGGGGAAGGCTAGCCGTGCCATGTATGAAGGCTTGTCGGCTATTTTGTAGAGTTCATTGGATATGACTTCATGAACTTCCACTTCCTCTCCAATCATGATGCTATGAATCATGATGGCCCGATCCACAGTAACTTCAGATCGGTTGCTTGTAGGGATGATGGATCTTTGGATGAACTCCAACCATCCTCTAGCTACAGGCTTGAGGTCCAGTCTTCTTAGTTGGACTGGTTTGCCTTTGGAGTCTACTCTCCATTGGGCGCCTTCCACACAAATGTCCATTAGGACTTGGTCCAACCTTTGATTGAAGTTGACCCTCCTTGTGTAGGGGCGTTCATCACCTTGCATCATGGGTAGATGAAACGCCAACCTCACATTTTCCGGACTGAAATCTAAGTATTTCCCCCGAACCATTGTGAGATAGTTCTTTGGATTCGGGTTCATACTTTGATCATGGTTCCTAGTGATCCATGCATTAGCATAGAACTCTTGAACCATCAATATTCCGACTTGTTGCATGGGGTTGGTTATGACTTCCCACCCTCTTCTTTGGATCTCATGTCGGATTTCCGGATACTCATTCTTTTTGAGCTTGAAAGGGACCTCGGGGATCACCTTCTTCTTTGCCACAACATCATAGAAGTGGTCTTGGTGGCTCTTGGAGATGAATCTCTCCTTCTCCCATGACTCGGAAGTGGAAGCTTTTGCTTTCCCTTTTCCTTTTCTTGAGGAAACTCCGGTCTTGGGTGCCATTGATGGTGAATGAAAAATAAAAAGCTTAGGCTTTTTACCACACCAAACTTAAAATTTGCTCGTCCCGAGCAAAAAAGAAAAGAAGAGTAGAAGAAGAAGAAGAGAATATGGGAAGAGAGGGAGAAGAGGGGTTCGGCTATATGAGAGAAGAATGGGTAGTGTTGTGGGAAAAAGAAGAAGAAAGGAGAGGTATTTATAGGGAGGGGGGAGGGTTAGGTTTCGGCCATTTTGGGTGGGAAAGGGTGGGAAATTGATTTTGAATGTAATGGAGGTAAGTGGGATTTATGGGGAAAAGGAGGTTGATGTGAATGGTGCATGGTGTAATTGGGAAGAGGAATTGATGTGATTGGTGAAGGTTTTTGGGAAGGGTGACATTGAAAATGAGATTTGGATTAGGAGAGTGTGAATAGGATTAAAAGAAAAGGTAGGTGGGGATCCTGTGGGGTCCACAGATCCTGAGGTGGGGATCCTGTGGGGTCCACAGGTCCTGAGGTGAAAAGAAATACCATTCCTTCACCCTATAGGCGTGTAAATTGCCTTCATGCACCATTCTGGCGTTCAAACGCCCATTGGTGCATGTTCTGGGCGTTAAACGCCCATGTGATGCTTGTTTCTGGCGTTGAACGCCAGTTTCAAGCTTGTTTCTGGCGTTCAGCGCCAGATTGTCCTCTGCGTGCGCATCCTGACGTTAAACGCCAGGATGTTGCTTGTTTTGGGCATTCAGCGCCAGAAAGATGCTCTGTTCTGGCGTTGAACGCCAGCCAGATGCATCTTCTGGGCGTTGAACGCCAGCCCGTGCGTCCTCCAGGGTGAAAAATTTTTTTTTCTTCTGTTTTTGACTCTGTTTTTAATTTTTTTGATTTTTTCGTGACTCCTCATGATCATGTACCTAATTAAACACAAAAATAACAAAGAAACAAAATAAAATAAAATTAGATAAATAAAATTGGGTTGCCTCCCAACAAGCGCTTCTTTAATGTCAATAGCTTGACAGTGGCTCTCAGGGAGCCACAGAGCAATCAAGTCAATGTTGTCTAGTCCCAACACCAAACTTAGAGTTTGGATATGGGGTTTGAACACCAAACTTAGAGTTTGGTTGTGGCTTCACAACACCAAACTTAGAGTCTGACTGTGTGGGCTCTTCTTGACCTTGAGCTGAGAGAAGCTCTTCATGCTTACTCTCTTTTGTCACAGAGGGATGGCCATGTGCTTGAAACACAAGATATTCTCCATTTAATTGAAGGACTAGCTCACCTCTGTTGACATCTATCACAGCTTCTGCTGTGGCTAGGAAAGGTCTTCCTAGGATGATGCATTCATCATCTTCCTTCCTAGTATCTAGGATTATGAAATCAGTAGGGATGTAAAGGCCTTCAACCTTTACTAGCACGTCCTCTACTATCCCATGAGCTTCCCTCATGGACTTGTCTGCCAATTGTAATGAGAACAAGGCAGGTTATACCTCAATGATCCCTAGCTTCTCCATTACAGAGAGTGGCATAAGGTTTATTCCTGACCCAAGGTCATATAGAGCTTTTTCAAAGCTCATGGTGCCAATGGTGCAAGGTATTAAGAACTTGCCAGGATCTTGTCTCTTTTGAGGTAGAGTTTCCTGAATCCAAGTATCCAAATCACTAATGAGCAAGGGAGGTTCACTTTCCCAAGTCTCATTACCAAACAGCTTGGCATTCAGCTTCATGATAGCTCCTAAGTATTGAGCAACTTGCTCTCCAGTCACATCTTCATCCTCTTCAGAGGATGAATAATAGTCAGAGCTCATGAATGGCAGAAGGAGATTTAGTGGAATCTCTATGGTCTCTGTATGAGCCTCAGATTCCTCAGGATCCTTATTAGGAAGCTCCTTCTTGCTTGGAGGACGTCCCAGGAGGTCTTCCTCACTGGGATTTTCGTCCTCCTCCTCCTTTGTGCATTCGGCCATGTTGACTAAGTCAATGGCTTTGCACTCTCCTTTTGGATTCTCTTCTGTATTGCTTGGGAGAGTACTGGGAGGAGTTTCAATAACTTTCTTACTCAGCTGGCCTACTTGTGCCTCCAAATTTCTAATGGAAGATCTGGTTTCATTCATGAAACTGAAAGTGGCCTTTGACAGATCAGAGACTATATTAGCTAAATTAGAATTGTTTTGTTCAGCATTCTCTGTCTGTTGCTGAGAAGATGATGGATATGGCTTATTATTATTCAGCCTATTGCGTCCACCATTATTAAAGCCTTGTTGAGGCTTCTGTTGATCCTTCCATGAGAAATTTGGATGATTTCTCCATGATGGGTTATAAGTGTTTCCATAAGGTTCACCTAAGTAATTGACCTCTGCCATGGCAGGGTTCTCAGGATCATAATTAAGCTTCTTCAGAAGCTGCCTCTCTAGTACTGTTGGATGCATGTTGCAATCCATTCAGATTTTGAGAGATTATGTTGACCTGTTGAGTCAACATTTTGTTCTGAGCCAATATGGCATTCAGAGCATCAATTTCAAGAACTCCTTTCTTCTGAGATACCCCATTATTCACGGAATTCCTTTCAGAGGTATACATGAACTGGTTGTTTGCAACCATGTCAATGAGTTCTTGAGTCTCTTCAGGCATTTTCTTCAGGTGAATAGATCCACCTGCAGAATGGTCCAAGGACATTTTCGAAAATTCAGAGAGACCATAATAGAATATATCTAATAGGGTCCATTCTGAAAACATGTCAGATGGACATCTCTTGGTCAGCTGCTTGTATCTTTCCCAAGCTTCATAGAGGGATTCACCATCTTTTTGTTTGAAGGTTTGAACATCCACTCTCAGCTTGCTCAACTTTTGAGGAGGAAAGAATTTATCTAAGAAAGCAGTGACTAGCTTATCCCAGGAGTCCAGGCTATCCTTAGGTTGTGAATCCAACCATATTCTAGCTCTGTCTCTTACAGCAAAAGGGAAAAGCATGAGTCTGTAGACTTCAGGATTAACTCCATTCGTCTTTACAGTATCACAGACTTGCAAGAATTCAGTTAAAAACTGATAAGGATCTTCAGATGGAAGTCCATAAAACTTGCAGTTTTGTTGCATTAATGCAACTAGTTGAGGCTTAAGCTCAAAGTTATTGGCTCCAATGGCAGGAATGGAGATGCTTCTTCCATCAAACTTGGATGTTGGCTTTGTGAAGTCACCAAGCATTCTCCTTGCATTATTATTATTATTATTTTCGGCTGCCATCTCCTTCTCTTGTTCGAAAATTTCTGAAAGGTTGTTTCTGGATTGTTGTAATTTAGCTTCTCTTAATTTTCTCTTCAGAGTCCTTTCAGGTTCTGGATCAGCTTCAACAAGAGTGCCTTTATCCTTGTTCCTGCTCATAAGAAAGAGAAGAAAACAAGAAAAGAAAGAGGAATCCTCTATGTCACAGTATAGAGATTCCCTTATGTTAGTAGAAGAAGAAAGAGGTAGAAGAATGAAGAAGGAGATTCGGATTTTTGGATGAGGAGAGGTGAAGAGAAGTGTTAGTAATTAAATAATTAAAATAGAAGAAGAAAAGAGAAGAAAATTTTCGAAAATAATTTTGAAAAAGAGTTAGTGATTTTCGAAAATTAGAGATAAATGTGATTTGAAATTAAAATTTGAAACAAAAAGAATTTTTGAAAAAGAGAGGGAGAATTTTCGAAAATTAGAGAGGGAAAAGTAATTAGGTGGTTTTGAAAAAGATAAGAAACAAACAAAAAGTTAGTTAGTTGATTGAAAAAGATTTGAAATCAAAATTTGAAAAAGATAAGAAGATAAGAAAAAGATAAGATATTTTGAAATCAAATTTTTGAAAAAGATAAAATTTTGAAAAAGATAAGATAAAAGATAAAAAGATATATTTGAAAAAGATATTTTGAAAAAGATTTAATTTTAAAATTGACTTAACTAACAAGAAACTACAAGATAAGATTCTAGAACTTAAAGATTGAACCTTTCTTAACAAGAAAGTAACAAACTTCAAATTTTTTGAACCAATCACATTAATTGTTAGCTAATTTTCGAAAATTTGATATAAAGATAAGAAAAAGATTTTTGAAAATATTTTGAAAAATAATTTTGAAATTTTCGAAAATTATACAAAAAATGAAAAAGATATGATTTTTGAAAAAGATTTTGAAGAGATAAAATTTTTAAAATTGAAATTTTGACTTGACTTGTAAGAAACAACTAATTTTAAAAAATTTTTGACCAAGTCAACCCAAAATTTCGAAATTTTGGAGGAAAATAAGGAAAAGATATTTTTGATTTTTGAATTTTTAAAGAAAAACACAAAAATGACCCAAAACATGAAAATTTTGGATCAAGACACAAGATGCATGCAAGAATGCTATGAATGTCAAGATGAACATCAAGAACACTTTGAAGATCATGATGAACATCAAGAACATAATTTTGAAAAATTTTGATGCAAAGAAAACATGCAAGACACCAAACTTAGAAATCTTTAATGCATGAAAAATATGAATGCAAAAATGCACATGAAAAACAACAAAAGACACAAAACAAGAAATCATCAAGATCAAACAAGAAGACTTGTCAAGAACAACTTGAAGATCATGAAGAACACTATGAATGCATGGGATTTTCGAAAAAAATGCAAGAAAAATTTTAAAAGCATGCAATTGACACCAAACTTAAAAATTAACACAAGACTCAAACAAGAAACACAAAATATTTTTGATTTTTATGATTTTCTAATTTTTTTGTATTTTTATTAAATTTTTTCGAAAAACATAGTTTGGAAAAACGAAAAATAAAAAAAATTTTTGAAAAAAATTTTTGAAAAGAAAATTACCTAATCTGAGCAACAAGATGAACCGTCAGTTGTCCATACTCGAACAATCCCCGGCAACGGCGCCAAAAACTTGGTGGACGAAATTGTGATTCCTATTTTCTTGTAATTGGATTTTAGAAATTGGCACTATTGGACACAACTCCGTTCAACTAACCAGCAAGTGTACTGGGTCGTCCAAGTAATAAACCTTACGTGAGTAAGGGTCGAATCCACAGAGATTGTTGGTATGAAGCAAGCTATGGTCACCTTGCAAATCTCAGTCAGGCAGATTAAAATAGTTTATGGGTTTTTCGAATATAGAAATAAAGGGTAGAAATAAAAGGGATAGAATACTTATGCAGATTCATTGGTAGGAATTTCAGATAAGCGGATGGAGATGCTGTAGAGCCCAGGCACGCCTGCTCTCCTACTGCTTCTGCTCAATCCTTCTTACTCCTTTCCATGGCAAGCTTTGTATAGGGGTTCACTTGGTGTATGCTTGGGCTGAGCTTGATCATTCCACGAGCTAAGGCATATCTTGGCGTTGAACTCTGAGTTATGACGTGTTTTGGGCGTTCAACTCCGGATCATGACGTTTTTCTGGCGTTTAACTCCAGACAGCAGCGTGTACTTGGCGTTTAACGCCAAGTTACGTCGTCATTCTTCGAATAAAGTATGGACTATTATATATTGCTGGAAAGCCCTGGATGTCTACTTTCCAACGCCGTTGAGAGCGCGCCAATTGGAGTTCTGTAGCTCCAGAAAATCCATTTCGAGTGCAGGGAGGTCAGATTCCAACAGCATCAGCAGTCCTTTTGTCAGCCTTCTTCAGAGTTTTGCTCAAATCCCTCAATTTCAGTCAGAATTTACCTGAAATCACAGAAAAACACACAAACTCATAGTAAAGTCCAGAAATGTGAATTTAACATAAAAACTAATGAAAACATCCCTAAAAGTAGCTTAAACTTACTAAAAACTATATAAAAACAATGCCAAAAAGCGTATAAATTATCCGCTCATCAGCTGGCAAATTTATTTTGGGCAGATGGCATTTGTAGGTCCGATTATCAGTGCTTTGGAAATGTGCTTGCATTCGATACAACCTACCGGAAGAATAAGTACAGAAGGCCCTTGGTAATCTTCTCAGGTTGTAACCATCACCGCCAAACATGTATATTTGGTTTTGCCTTGGTAGAGGACGAACAGACTGCAACATATACGTGGTTGTTGCAAAACTTTCTAGAAGTCATGCTGAACAAGTCTCCTAGTGTTGTGGTCACAGACGGTGACGAAGCAATGAAGGCAGCAATTCGAGAAATCTTCCCAGATGCAACTCACCGATTATGTGGTTGGCACATTCAGAAGAATGTAACGGCAAACATAAAAAACAAAAATTTTTCCAACGACTTCAGAAGATGTTTGTATGCTCCATGGCATCCGGAAGAATTTGAAGAATATTGGGAGAATATGATAAAAAAAAATATGGGTTGGAGGAAAATGAATGGGTTCTGAGTGAATATGAGAAGAGGAAAAGTTGGGCAAGCGCTTACTTGAGGGATAAATTCTGTGCTGGATTTAGAACAACATCAAGGTGTGAGGCGATAAACAACTTCATTAAGAGGTTTATTGGCATTCGCCAAAGTCTTCTAGAGTTGGTCAAAAATCTTGAACATGCTCTTAGGGACTATAGAAACAATGAATTAGTTTCTCAATTTAAGACGCTGTATGGGGAGCCCGTTCTAACTACTGGGCTAGAAGCGTTGGAGCTTTCTGCTGCCAATTTTTACACTAGGGAGATTCTTGGAGAAGTAAAAAAGGAGATTCAAGGAGTAGTCGCATTAGATGTAATAAATGAGGAAAACATATCAACCACTGTTGTGAAAAAAATTAAGGAGTGTGACAGGAGACAACATATTTATAACGTACTTTACGATCGCAATACTGAGCATATGGAGTGTGAATGTAGTCGGTGGAGTAGTGAAGGCATTCCTTGCAGGCACATGTTTTGTGCAATGAAAAGGGTAGGTTTACCGAAGTTGCCAGATAGTCTTCTTTTGAGAAGATGGTCGAAGGATGCCAAGAAGTATCTGGATGAAAGTTCTGCTGGAGGCACTACGCAAGACAGAGAAAGAGAATTTTTAATGCGCTATGGCGCATTGTCAGTGGTAGCTACGTGGATGGTATTCTTAGGAGCTCAAGATGGTCCTTCTTTCCATGACACTATGAATGAAGTCTGTCGTTGGACCAAACACTAGAACAAAAATCTGACTTGAAAAGACAAACAACAGATTCTACCATGCCAAACTTTGTTGGTGACCCTTCGGTGGTCAAGACAAAAGGAGCACCCAAGGGGAAAAAGGAGAGGGGTAAACGGAGGTGCACTAAATGCAACAGTGCTGGTCATGTAAAGAATAAATGTCCTGTGAGGAATGATGGTGACGATTTGGGGGATAAGACTGGTAATGGCGCGCAAGCTAGCTTTGGTACCAAGGAGGTCAGTGAGATACAATATTGCATTAGTTATTATTTGATTTAAAATAAACTGGTGACCTCTATGTTGTAGTTATACTTGATAGAATTTTTGACTCCATGTATTAATTTTTCATAGGAGCTTCCCAAGGACTCTATGGCTTCTCAAGAGACATTAGCAGTGCCAAATACAGAAGTAAATGTACCTATGCAGCAAGAGTCTGGGCTAGGTGATTCAGGATTGATTAATGGCCATGAGAATCCCATCCCACTGTATGGAAGTCATCAGTGGCTATTACAGGTATAAATTTAAAGAGATGAATAATTGCATTGAGAGAAACTTAGTGTTTTGGTAAGTCTTAAACTATTTGAAATCACATTATAATTCGCTGAAGTCATTTTTATTTCTCTCAAATTTATTTGTGATGTGGAGAACAGGTTGTACAATAAGGACATTATTCGAAGTTCAATGGAATGCAGTAGCATGTATTTGTATATACTCATGAGAGTATGGTTTAAGATGTTAGTTAAATTCTTGGATTTCAATAAGACTTTGCTTTGAGGTTGATAAATTTTTAATATTTAAATTTTTAGATATTTATCATAACTTGTCATTGTTACACTCGGCTGAAATATGCAGAAAGTTTCAATAGTTTTTGATTTATATAAGTAAAATCTTATTGATTCTTATTCATGCTAAAATTCAAAAGGGTCTCTTGTACAGTTGCAAAATCTACGACTAGAATAGTCTATGCTATACCACTGCAGGTAACACTAGTAGTGAAATCAAATTCTGAACCACAAATTGAACCTCTTATGCCAGCTAATAAATTGCAACATTAAATATCAGAAGTTTTTGTTGGATGTGAAAATGTGAATGGATTATAGCAAATAATTGATTTTGTGCTGTTGCCCTTTTATTAATTCCTGAAATTTTTGTTGAAATTTTCTTGCTGCTGCTAAAATAGAAATCAATTCATTATTGAAATTTTTGTTTAGCTTTATTGATTTCAGGTTTAGTGTGATTAGGGATTACTAGTTATTGTTTTGTAACGGATTGTTGCTGAATGCAAAAAATGGAAATCAAATCAAGTGTTGTATGTTGTTGAAAGATAATTTTTGGTGAAGAAACTAAAATGGAAATCAAATCAAATGGCTTAATTATTAGGTAATTGTCCTGAATATTAGTTTCACCAAAAATCTCAAAGAAACTAAAATGCTTCTGTTGTTCTTGTTGAATTAAATCGATGAAAGATAAAATGAGAAAGTTTAATTTACAGGCGAACTTCTGTTAGGTAAACCACCTGTAAAACCTTCACTCTTTGAAACTTCCCACTGCTGTTCTGTCTACATCAGCTAAGGCCAAAGCAAGGGCTACGAAAGCTGAAGAACAGAAGGCCAATGCTGAAAGTTCATCCGAGTCTGCATCAGTTGCTTCGGGAAATGGGAAAGGGAAGTCTTCAATTGAAAAGGATGGAGACGCCAGGCAGGTGTCTTTATTATAAATGAAGGCTTCTTTAGAACTCTCTGAATTAAAAGCTGAAAACAATGTTTTTCATTTTCGTAGTTTTTTAAACTGAGAATCCTGACATTGGAACACCGAATGACTACATGGTTTAATTTTAGTATTGGAAACATGAAATGTAAACAGAAAACATGTTTTGGAATTAAACTGACTCCAGTGTTTTTACATCTCTTGTAAAATTAGCCCTATATAATAACATCTTGTTGACTACACTGTATTATTGTCTCAGATACATGCACCCTTACATGTATGCAGGACAGCAGATACGTGCCAGTTAAGTTGGCACCTTCAGGATTTGTGCTTCTTAAAGACTTGCGCCCCAGTGAGCCTGAAGTGCTCTCTCTCACAGACACACCCTCATCTACCACGTCAGCCGCTGGTGGTTCAGCAGCATGGTTGCAGAGTACTGCATCAGCAATGGCTATTGACAAGGAACCTCAACCATTTGAGTACTCCTCCTAGGTCCGGCACTGATTAGCAAAGCTCAAATTTGCGGTGGTTAGATAATTGGTTATTCGGAGGAAAAGCAACTACACAAATGGTTTAAGTGACTACACTGTGAACTCGTTCTTACTATATGCAGTTTGATTGTTGGTTGTAATAGCATCTGAATTGGTTTTGTAGTAAAATATGAACAAAACTAAGAAAATTGAGACTTTGAGAGTGATTCCTCTTATATGCATACTCTGTTAATTGTTAAATGCAGCTTCCAGAGCCGTTTAGTGTTATTTTCACATGGTTTGCCGCTGATCCCCTCCTTGTGTGGTTGGCTCAGTCACTTACAGGTGCTATTATAAAGGATTCTGTGATTCTAGAGGTAAAAAAATTTCTGTAAAACTGTTTATATTTTGATGTTATACGGACAGATGGGTAGTACGCGAAGATATATATAAGACACACAAATGGATAGTGACAAATTTTATCAGGTCAGAAAACAGTGGTGATAAATCACTATTATAGTTACAGCACCACACCATGTATATTCAGCACCACGCCTTTACTTAATTATATATATATATATATTTTCAGTACTAACCGGCATGTTTGTGTTGGTGTAGTGGCGAGCCATGACTCTGCCTGATAGATACATTGAGCATTGATCTCAGTAGGATCAAACTCAAGCAGCGGGGTTGAGTTCAAACCATATCGCAGCTACTGCTTTGACGTTAACCAATGTTTTTTTTGTGTGTATTTTATTATTTTTTATCTAAAATATCACCTTATATTAGCCAAGTTATACCACATTACTTTGATATATATTATTCTACTTTTATCAGTGAATTCGCCAATAATGAGATGTATACACCTTTGGTTGCTCTGTGTTCAGGTAAATGTCACTAACATACCAAAGTGAACTATTCCATGAATCATAAATTATACACTATAAATATCATCTCACGCACCAAATTTTTCAAGATAATAACAAGAATAAAAAAAATCCTAAGTGCAAGATATAAATCATTATAAATAATAAAAAATCCATATATTTAAAAAGTCAAAGAAATAAGTGCAAGATATAAAGTTAGCTTGTATTTTAAAGAAAAATAAAATAGCCTAATTCAATCCATAATTTCTAATAAAAAAAGTTTTTAACGTCTTAAGTTTGCATGACAGACTGCTGTATCTTTTTAGTCCAGTCAGTGACAGCAAGCTTCTCTATGATATCATGCTTTGAGTTATTTTTGTTATTCACCAAATCCACAGCTAGACGCATCCTTGTGTAATAAAAAATAACCTAACAGACAATATCAATGATATTACAAAATGGAACAAACATAACTTCATTAATAATGTTATTTTTCTTACCCATGTCTTATTACCGAGGCTCCAATAGCGAGTGAGTTGCATCCATTGAGCGACCCACAATTCAATGCACATATTAACAAAAGAAAAATAACAAAATAACAAACCGCCAGAAAATTGAATTTTTACTTTGATAAATGGTAAATTTAAACATACGATTCGACAGATTGTTGCGGGACAGCTGGTTCTCTGACTTTATACTTTGAAAATTGAATGTTTCTAAAGGAAGGTGTTTCACCAAAATTCTTTTCGGATAAAAATTCCTCTAGGTAATTTAACAAAGTGTTAATGGCACTCATACGCTCTATCACCAATGTGCCCTTTTTGAAAGAGTTCAGATATCTCACGACCTCGTTAAGTAAATCAACCACTATGAAAAACCAATGGCTATTGAGGTGAACTGGCACAAAAATCTACAACAACATCTGAAAATAACCTTAACTAAAAACAGTCATAAAATATTATTATATGAATTAATTGAAAGTTCAACAAAATTAATGAACCTGATGTAAAGTGGCAAGGTCTCCCATGAAGTTATCCTTGATGTATTTCATTGTGCGAACACAGTTCTGTTTCGGGCTTAACACAATTTGCTGCCATGAATATTAAACTAAGTTAGGAATCTTATTATGTTAATTTCTAGTCTACCTGAGAAGATATATTAAATTTGAAGACTAAATTTCGATACGCCAAGGGACTTACAGAAAATATCAGTGGCAGAAATCATTGGTTAGCATATTTGTATCCTTTTGGCCCAAAATATCCTTTGGTGAGCATCGAACAAACTAAGGTAAGGACCTATGGAGTACAAAAAATCAGAGTTATTCTACACCAATCCAAATTTAATGTTTTTACAAGGATAATAAATAAATAAATATTACAAAACTAATTCTTACATCACCAATTATTGGCTTGCCGGGCATTATAGTCAGAAGAGTCTTGCGTGTGCCACTACAATGATCATTTGGAACAAGCACTTCCCTAAATTCATAAAATTAGAATATTATACTATAGTGGTATAGTAGATTATAAAAAAATTATATGACAAATTAAATATTAATTAAAAAATAAGTTAATTTTACTTACTCTGGATCCATATTGTTTCCAAATATGTAGGCAGCAATGGCCAATTCTTTATTAAAAAATTTCATCTCTTTAGTTGGCCGAAATAAAAGGTCCAAACACTAAAAAAAATAGCAACAAAAAAAAAGTTTAGTACTCATTTATTTTGATCAACAAAAAGTAAAAAAAATACAATAATAAAAATATAAATAATTTATAAGTTCAATCTTTTTTTATTACCAACTATGATTACTAACCGTCTTTACATGTCATTTGTTTAATCTTTCTTATGTTTTAAAAAGTTTGACTATGTCTATATACTCAAAGTGTACACACAAAATCGGCCAAATATTTTTTTTGCGTATTAAAAATAAAAAATTTTTCATAGACTAACGGTTTTCAAATAGTTAAGTACTCACACGTGGCATGTCATCCCCGTCCATATTTGGATCGTGGTTGTCGTAGTAAATCCATGAAAACCCCGGAGAATGCTTTTCCGCAAATTGTAATTCTTTCTGCAACTCCAAAAAATATGGTAATTATTTTAGACGTCGTTAATAATATCATCTCAAATGACACGACATTAATAAAATCATTATAAATATCAGCAAATAAAATTTAGCTCCCTAATATTAATGAGGGTTCTAATCAACCTTCTAATGTCACTAACAGGCACAATTTGATGACCAAAGAAAAAATCGGTACTCACGAGCCTAAAATACTCAACAATGAAGATAGACATCATGTCTAATGAAAAGGAGATAAGTTGAGGAAGAGATTGTATTTAATGACTTAACATTAATATAGCAATATGTGAGAATACTAAAAAGTTCTTCACCCCTAAATGGTATTTAATGGTTGTTATTTAAAAATAAAAAGATAAAATCTTAACTGCGTTGACCGGTAATCCACGCTTTTTTCCCTTGCACCTCCAAGTACTCTTCTTTGTGACTGGTTCGTCACCCAATTACATTGAGGGATTGGCATCAAGTATTTCTTTCAAAGGGTCTGACAGTAGAGTAACAGGAGTATTTGAAAGCTTTCTGCGTTTCAAAGTGTCCGACGGCGATTTAACAATTGGAGTATTAATTGAAAGCTTTGCACCGTCACTCCCACTTTTTGGTGAAGAACCAACCGTTTTCACAATTTCTGGGAGAACTGCTGTTATCCCTTGCACAACAGCTTCGCGAATCATCGTCGACAGTGCCTCAGCAACACCCTTTCCAAGCTACAAGATGCCATACAATAAGACGCGTTACTTGTATACAAAGGTTATAACGCAGCAACTATAAACATCACAAAAGATAATTAAAGACATGTTAAATAGAGTATGCTAAGAAAGTAATGCATATTCGGGTATTGTAGTCCAAAAAATGGATTACCTTCTCATCCAAGGCAGAAAAATCCATGTCTAATTCTTCCTTAGAAGTTACAGAGGCATCCAGTGAGAACTGCTCAAGCCAAATAAATTTCAGTATTTTTATTAGACTAAAAAAACTACTAAACATAATTTACAAGAGACTAATAATCCTATCATTTAACAAAAACAAGCGTGATTACCTTACTCATATTCTCTACTGCTCTGATCTGCAGTGATTGAAAAAAAAGTGTTAGATTTAAAACTTCATAATAAACACTGTTATTTATAGAGATAACTAACAAAGATAACGAAAATTTTTTTTTTAAATAAGAATATCCTAATAAATGCAAAAAGATATCTAATTTTTAAATTAAATCCAATTTTTTGTCAAGATATTGTAACAAATAACTAAGATATTTAATTTTTTTATTTGATATTCAAATTTAAATTTAAATTCAAACTAGTATTTTTTCAAATTATTTATTCTTATAAGTAAAAAACGTATGAAAATTTACTCCTTTTTATTTTTTTAGTAAATGATTAAAAAATAAAAAGTTTGTCTTAGCATTATTCTTAGAGTATATGATTATATTATTAGAAAAAAATAAATATTCTCATTTATTACTATTATACCTTTTTTAAATTATACGATAATTTGATAAATTATTTGTTTTTAAATTATAAATTCAAATAATTGTATTATTAATGAATATTTTTTTCTATTAATATAAATATTATGCAATTATTTTATGATAGTTAGTTAAAAATTTTTTACCGAAAACATCTCTATAGAAAAGTTAGCAACTTTGCAAATTTTTGCATAATAAAATCATTGGAGCTTACGATGATACATATACACTAGATAACACTCATATTTTTTGTTATTTTGAAGAATGTTGTTTTTTTGTTTTCAATTTATTCTTTCATTTTTTTGTTAGATTTAATCATATTTATGGGCATTTTTTTATTCTTTTATTTTTATTATATTTAATATTAAATTTTTAATACAAATTGTTATATACCTTGTTATATTTAATTTTTATATCAAATAGTTATCTCATTATTTTTTAATTTATTCTTTTATTACTTTGACTTTATTTTCTTTTAGTACCATATTAAGTTCACATTAATAAATGAGTTCAAATTACAGTTCAGAATCCATCCCAACGATCATAACCTTAAGTTATTAAACTGTTAACGAACCAAATTACAAAAACGATTTGTCTTGACTCAGTTACAAATCTATAAACGAATCAAATTCAAGTTGTCACTATTATATAATACTGTATTAAAATTGCATTAAATCATTAGTATTTTATTTTAGATTTGTTCCTGATAAAAAATATTATCTAAATTTATTTAACACTATAATATTGTATCATAAGTAGGCTAACTAATAACATTAAGTAAAAAAAATAATGAATTAAAAATATTATTTTTCTTCTGCTACTTGGAATTATAGTTGGTGTAGCAAATTTTTTTTGTAAGTATTAATATAGTATTAATATATTTTTTTTTCTTCCAAAAACCTTTTTACCTAAATGAAAGTATCTTTACAATATACTATTAATATTTTGTAAAATAATATATTATTATAACTATTTATAATATCTTGGATTTCTTATCTTTATCTTTTTATAACTAGTAATATTTTTGTGTAAGTACACAAACATATTCTTAGTTTTTTATTTATTTATTTTTTCTATAAACATATTACAATTGTTAGTATTCTATCGTAGTTAAGAAAATGGTTTGAATTTGAGTGATTTTTGTACATTCAGTCTGATCAGAGTATTTTTATTGTTTGTGGTTGCAAACACAATGTTAATGTATAAATATCTAAGGTCTAGAATTTAATACTATAGATATTATTTGAATAACTGAATTCTAATATTAGAATTATATTAGTTTAATCTCTAGAAAACTGTTCTAATTTAATAATAGTTGTATTATACATAAATTATACTAGTTATATTACAATTATACCTAATTATTTGTTCTTAGCCTAAAGAATCAAAGGAAATAAGACAGATAAATCCTTGACTTTTTAAATTTTTGACAAATACATTCCTAACAAAATTTAAATACAAAATTTGTTGGAAAAATTTTAACATTTTAGTATAAAACTATTGTCTATATATTAAATTAGTCATGATTTATCCCAAATATTTTTATTATTCCAAAATAAATTTTTTTCCTAAAATAACCTTAATTATATAACTTATGAAAAGGTACAGCTTTTTGTTTCTAAGACTCAATTCCAAAACCTCCTGATCAAAATATGAAATAATCATCATAATAATTAACATCTCATTTATTATTATACATTTTTTTGAAAATTGGATTAATAGATACATTAGTGTTTATTTATACACCAGTCTTTTATAGCAACTGAAATTTTTTCCTTTGCAAAATGGATTTACTGTGTTTTAACATTATTCATATATTAGGAACATTATTTTTTAATTCACACAAAAGTATAGAATAACACAAAATAAAAGTAAAACTAAACAAAATTCGATAGAATACATATACGCTAGATAACACTTATATTTTTTGTTATTTTGAAGAACGTTATTTTTTGTTTCAAATTTATCCTTTCGTATTTTTTGTTAGATTTAATCATATTTATGGTAAAAATTAATAAAAAATCACATAAAATAAAAAATCATATTTTTTCTCGTAAGATTAAGGTATATTAAATATTCAAATAAAACAAATATTGAACGTAACTTAGAAGTCTATGGCTCTTCTTTATATAATTCGAGACAATTATTTTATTTTATCCATTTTGTATTTTAATATAAAAGAAATATTTAATTTCAAATGTTGATTTTATTAAATATTTATCTTTTAAATTTATTATATAACGAAGATTTAAAAACATAATTTAATTTAAATATTATCAAATTAATATTAAATATAATTATTTAAATATCTATCTTTTAGATAAAATTTTACTTTTAAAATTTGTTATATATAGTTATTTCAAAGCTGCTCATTTACTTTGTGCCAAAAATTAAAATTTATTTAAAATCGCCTTTTAATTTTAGAAAATTTTAGTTTTAGAGTGTCTTCTCCCTCGTATCACATCTAGCTAGGTTACCTTGGCAAAAATCCAATCCTTTTTCGGAACTTAAATAATTGACTTATATTTTATTTAACACTATTTCGGATATAGCCTTTCAAACACTTGATTAGGAATAGGATTCAAAAGCTTCTCAATTTCCTATTATAAAATCATTTTTATTCATACATTATATAATACATGAGAGAGAGAAAGGGTTGGTTAGCTATGGCTCTGCAAGTGCCAGAGTCTGCCACCATTGGAACCTAGCAACCAGCAAGCCAACAACCCAATTCATGGAACTGAACTGTTTATACAAGTTGTACAATTCTTTTCCATCCAATCGGTACCCAGTGACCACCCTTGTATTTTCATGCAGCATTAAATTGGCCACCCTGAGAAACCTGGCTCTCTTTGTCATCATCGGAGGCACCAAGCGAACTGTCCCTCAAGGAATTTACAGATGAATGATGTGAGAGAATATCTTTATCTGGCCTGCCAGAAACAGCATGTGTTAAACCTTCTCAAGAGCCAGACCTTTTGCACTGATAAACATCCAAATTTAGTTTGTCTGAGATCTTCAATGGAGACTTATGTTTAATTGGTTTTTTTCGTCCTTGAACAAATTCAAAAGCACAAATAAGCCCATCTGTCCAAAGGTTATTTCCAGGGTTGGATTCTCCAGTATTATAGGTGCTATTGCTTTCTGATTTTTGGTGTTTTACTGAGGAACGTGGTTGGTCTTTCATGTAACTCATTTTCTCAGCTCTTCATGAAGCTAATGTAGCGAAATTACATTAGACCTTTACTTGAAAACCACTCTTGTATGAGCAAACTTCTACACAAAACATGTTGTTGAAAAGTTTTTGATAACCATGGGTTCAACAACCAACAGCAACCCTACTAATTATTTACAAATCAATGTTGCAATCCTTAAACTGTAGGGAAAGGTGTTAGTTTTAAATATAGCACAGTCGGATATTCTAAAATCAAAGAAAAATTGAGCAATTAGCTATCTTAGAGAACTATCAAACAGAATTTATCGGCGAAAGCACAAGAATAAGCAGAACTTCAATACTCCAGCTTAGATAATAGTACATTAGATTAGGTTAGGTGTACTTTTTAAGTTAGATTCTAGCATATCAAACTACATTATCTCTGTTGATACTGCATAGTGTATTTATTGATCAGAATTCAAATCACCTCTTAATTAAACCGGAAATAATGCATAACCATAACCATTTATTTTAACTAGTAATGCTATTGCTTGAACAATGAATCAATCAACCTATCCATCTAACAGTTGTTTCTCGTTCGTTCCTCTTAAGTCGCACCAATTCAGATCATGCTTCAAAAAATAGAAACAAAACAACAAATTGGCAACTAGAAGACAAGGAATTAACAATCTAATTAACAATAAAGAAAAACGAAAACAAAAAATTACATATAAAAAATATTTAAAAAATAAGAAAGGGAAACGGAACGTACCAAACAGGTAGATGAAAGTGCGAAGTGGCTCCGAATCCTGAAAGGAAAGTGAGCTTAAGATTGAGGCGATGAGCAAAGAGATGAGCTCGAGCTTCAGTGAGAAAAGGCAGAGGAACCAGACGTTAGGGCTAGAATTTTTTAATTTTCGAGTTACCTTGATAGATTAGGGAGAGATTAACCTTGGATTTGGGCTTGGGCAAGGATAAGGGATTAGGGTTAGAATTTATTTTAGGGACTTAATTGTATTTTTAAATTATTAAGAATTTAAATGTTTGTAAAATAAAAAATTAAGAGTATATTTGTTTTTTTATAAAAAAATTTAAATATAATTTAATTTATCTTGTGTAAATCGATCGGAATAAATCGGATCTAATAATTATAATACGAACAATTGGGTTTATTATTTTTTTATAATAAAGTGATTTTATTTTGATTTATTAAAAAATAATTTATTAACCGATTTAATAAAGATGTTCAATCATATTATGACACGTATACACGTCTTTAAAAAAATACATTTTTTGTGTCTGTATGTAAGTGGCCTCCATTTAATAATATACTTTAGTCTATATTTTTAAATATTGATAACTAATTAATAACAAAAAATAATAAATTCTGATGACCTTCTAATATTTTTCATAAAAATTGTCCAAATAATCTAAAATTATTTTATTCAATATTTATTAATTCATGCTAAAATAAGAGATTTTAATGTTTAAAAATATAACACCTTAAACTAATTTTTATAATTATAATCAATCATTTTGATATTGAGGATCGTCTTTTGGTTTGATAATCGTTAAGAAAAGATTAATAGATAGATGGAATATTTGAAAGACTATTAAGTCCAATTTTAAGGGATATTATATTTAAAATTTTTTAAAAATTAAAATAAAATAAATAATTTTTTAAGAAATGATAATTGATTTTACTAAAATTTTTTTGTTATAGGGAATGTAAAATTATTGGTTAGTATGAATTGTGATTAATTGTAGTTAATCGATGGTGAAATGAATTTTGGTCAATTAATAGAACTCAATTAATTAGCATTATAGATATTCAATTTTTAAACTTCTTTACTAAAAAAGTTATCATTGTTTTCGCAATTTCTGTAATTTATTATGAGTTTTTTTTTCTTATTCAAAAATTGGTTTAACGAAAGAGAAAAAAAATGTATCGTCTCAATAATCAAACTAACATTTTATACACATTATTTAACTTCATTTTTAGGTTTAACTAATGATAAAATATAATAAAATAATATATTTATATATATATATATAATATAATATTTTTATCTAATTTTTTATCAGATTTTTTAAACATAAAATTTCAACTTATTCAATCCATTTACCAATTTCTTTTGTAACTTTGTAACACATTTAAATTTTTTTAACCATTAAATCTAAATAAATTAGTTTAAATCTAACAAAAATTAATTTTTATTAGTGAGAGCGTATTAAACACACTCCAACTTTCCACTAACGCAAACGTTCCGCACTTTTTAATATAAATACCTTCTTATTGTGTTCATTCTTCTTTGTCACGTATTTCTTTTTCGTCATTGTTTTTTATCGTTGCATTTTTCCTTCTCTTTTCTGGTGATTTTGTAGTATTATGCGCTTTTTCTTTTTTTTTTGATTTTTTTTTATTTTTATCCTTGTTAAAATGATAAAATAAGAAGAATTATAAGAATGTGAAATAAGAAGAAAAAGATGAACAAAAAAAAAAAGACAATAATAATGATGATGAAAAGGAGAATGAAAAGTTTTGAATTATATAAAATTTATCAAAAAATAACATCAAAACTTTTTAATTATGACAAAAAACTTTTCAATTTTGACACCAAAATTTATTAATCGTGTCGTTTTCAAATAAAAATGATATACTTGTTTTTAATGGTTTGTTATCATTTGTCCTGAGTAAGTTGAAGGGCAAATGAGTGTAATGATTAGGTTATGGGTTGTAGTTCACTATCTTATGTATTTTGCTTGTCCCTTCAGGCCCTTTCAAAATTACATCAGCGATACTTTTAACTGTATTGAATAGAACCAAGGTATACATTTTTTTGAGACTTAAATATGTCTAGTTCTTTACATGATTGGTACCATCCGCTTTTATCATTTTCTCTTCTAGAAGATAAGGGAAAAAAATATACATAAGTGGGATGAGCATGATTAAATATGTCTAGTTCTTACCTGTATAGTGTGATGTTTATGCTGCCATTACATGGTTACCAAGGATATAATTCATGCTGTGCTCGATGGCTTCAATGGCATGTTTCTAACTTATATAGTTGGAATTTTTGTTCCTTTTACTGCATAATTTATTTATTATATTCGAATTGGTTTATATTTAAACAATTTGAAGCTTTCTACCTTGCTGTAGTTGCAAACTTGAAATTAAGACTTCAATCAAAGTACACTAATCTGTAATGCTTAGGCCAAGCTTAGCTCAGTTGGTGACTAACTAACTAAAAATTGCTCAATATTCAAAGTTATTTTACATTTTTACCTCCTCGCGTTACTCTTGATTGCTAATTACTATATCATTTGAATGTAATGATGAGTTTAAGTCAAAATTGATTGTGTGAATTTGGCAACCAGTAGATGTTATCTAACAGCAATTATTTTTGATGAATAGCTACATTTATTTTATGACCCTTGTTAGACATGTTATCTAACAGCAATTCTTCGCCGTTCAGTACTACTACTGCAGAGATGAGATGAAAGATGGCGTTTGCAGATCTGAATCTGAATCTCTAGGAAGTTAGCATTTGTCGTTCGCCACCTCTGAGCTCGTCTCCGATCTGCTCTCTTTTGCTCTTCTGTGCCTCTCTCCGCCATTCCTCTATTTTTGCTTCAAATCTGCTCTCGCCGCCGCTGCTCTGCTCTCTGCTCCGATCCCCCAGTCTCCGTCACTGCCTCTGAACTCTCTCGCCTTCGGTCAGTTCTCTCCACTGATCTGCTCTCGTCTAGTTTCTGTGCCTCTCTCAAAATCTTGTTTTCTGATTAATCGATTATTGATGACTTGATGTGTTAACATATATGGATTCAACTTTTTAAATTTCTTTGTTAGATTAGCTTTGATATTTCCTCTTTATGAGATGTAAATTCAATGTGTGATTAAATTCAGCAGGAGCTCTTTAATCTCTGGGCTCTTTTGGGTAACCATTTCTTCTCTTTCAACCACAATATTCAAAATGTTCGATGAAATGTTTCAACCAAATTTGTTATTTTTTTTTTCTTTTCATTCTCTTATTTCTATTGCTATTGCAGTACAAGTTTGACATTAAAAATGCTCTTATCAATAGGTTTTATTATAGTCTCTGCTTTGATGTTTTACTTTTGTTCATATTATTATTGTGAATTAGCTTTTCAATTGAGTATTTAACAATGCTTTTAATTGGCTCTGAGTTTATATTGTGGATTAGTCATAGGTAGAATTTGTGGTTTCAATCTAATCTTGTAACCAACTTCAGAGTTGCAGCTCTGGTTTTGTGCAATGCAAAATTTATGATAATATATGATGTTCTGCTTCTGCCTCAGTTCTCCGAGTCTATGACGAATTATAGCATATTTGGTGATAATTGTCTGTCTGTTATTAATGAGTGTACATTCTTGGTGGTTCATACTCTCTCTGCACTAGTTGAATCAATCTTAATCTTTTTTGTATATGTTTGGAATAGAACTATGTTATGTATCTTTGTGAAATGTTTCCTTGCAATTAATTAAGGAAAACTACTGGGTACGTTAGCTGCATTTCTAATTGTGTCTCTTCCTCTTTTGCATTTCTAATAGTTGATAGTGATTAGCCCTATTTGGATTTTTCAAGTTAAAATAAGACTTACAATTCTGATTTACAGCGAGCAGAGGTTAAAATATATAAATAACCAATCTGCTACCTTCCTTGGATGTTTGTTAAGCTGATATAATTGATGGAATATGATCCATCACTTCTATGAGAAGACTCTATATCCAACATTTTCTGCCTATGCATGAATGCTGGCTGCTTCGGCAGAGGAAGATTAACAATTTCACTATTAAGCATTGAAATTACTGCAGTCATAGTAGGCCTATCCCTTGCAAGTTCTTGCACGCACAAAAGCCCAATGTGAATGTACCTCATTATATCTGCAAGACTACTCATGTTTGCTACTTCTGGATCTATTAGAGCTGTAATCTTATCATCATTCCACAATTTCCATGCCTATAAACATCAAGAATCACATGAACTATCTAGTTAGTTAAACTTTAAAGTAACCTTTTGATGGCTTGAAGTGTCACTTACAATCTACTGTGTCTAGGTTAGGTCTTGTGTTTATATATTAATCTATCGATTCTCATGGTATTGTTTCTAGGCTGAGGAGAGGCACACTGAGATTCTAGGCCGCCTTCTCTACACCACAAAATTGGTTGCAAAGCAAGAAGGCCTTGACGATGGCTTCAAAATTGTAATCAACGATGGACCAAAAGGCTGTAAGTGTTCCTATCAATGTCAATATGGGAACTCTTATCAAATCAATCATCTTGTATGAGTTATGGTTATTATTATTATTATTATTATTATTATTATTATTATTATTATTATTATTATTATTATTATCAATTTTGGGAACTCTATACTCGTTTTCTTTAAAGTTTCGTCAAATTCAATGGACTCCCATTTCTAAAAGCATACATTGACCTCCTTTAATATTTGGGTAACAAAACACTTGTTTTCACTCTTGTATTTTGTAAAATATTATACCAAAGACCAACTGTACTACTCTATTTGTATTTTTATCATTGATTTAATTAATTTATTTTATATTAGATCATAGGATAATATAATATAATGAAGTACACACTTGACCGTTTATTGTATTAAAGCATTAAAGCATTGAGTTTTGAACTTGAGATATAGAACATAGTTATTCTTTCAATGAGTTCAATCCTTCATTCAAATGTCTCCTTTTTATAGGATTCCAACTCCTCATTTTTCAACTCAATATATAATTCCCCTAACCCATTATTACTAGGGTGTGTGTGATTGAAAGGTTAATTTTTATGCCTAGGAATATCATTATTAGAAATATTATTTCTTGAAATAGTATTAGCAAGTATATAGTATTTTTATGTTTGGTTTGTAAAAATAAAATTTATGAAATATTAATAATATGTCTAGGAATGTTTTAGTTTTTGTTTGGTTCATATTTAATATATTTGAAAATTGTAAATACTTTGTCTAAAATATTCTTATAATTTTTAATTAGAATATTAATGATTAAATTTAGTAAATATATATAACAAAATATAAATATAATAAAATAAAATATTTTTAATTAAATTTTTTAGATTATAATTTTCTAAATAAATATAAATATAATAAAATATTATTTTTTATTTTATTTTTAAATTTACTAAAATATCCTTAATATCCTAAGTATTCTTGTTTCATGCACATCCATAGTGGCAAGTTATAAGTCATTAAAATAACCGGCCATGTGCTATGAGATATACTCATGGTTCGAAACGGATTGATTCTATCGCTCGCCAAACCAAGTCTCAAGTTACGAGGTTTCTTGGCAAATTCTGAATGTCAGGTATCAAAATCCTTCCATGATTGACCATCGACAGGATGCTTTAGCTTTTTATCCTTTTTACGCTCTTTCCGATGCCAACTCATATTCTTAGCAGTCTTTAAGCACATGAATAGCCTTTGAAACTTGCAAATTAGGGGAAAGTGTCGTAATATCTTTGTAGAAATATTGTGAGCTTTCTTTGAGGATATGTCACATTCAACTACCGCATGCTCAATCCAACGAGAAGTTCCACATTCATAGCAACATGTTTCATTCTCGTGCTCTTTCCAATATAGTATGCAATCACTTGGGCATGCATCAATCTTTTTATAATTAAGACCTAAATCTTTCACCATAGCCTTGGTTTTGCTGAAAGAAGAAGGGAGATTCAAGTTAGGAATAGCCTCTTTTAATAATTCCAGGAGAAAAGTGAACGAGACATTGCTCCATCCATGTAGACACTTCAACAAGTAGAGTCAGATAGTAAAAAATAACGTAGAAAATCCCTTGCAACCAGGATATAGTTCCTTGCTAGAGTCAGATAGTGAAAAATAACGTAGAAAATCCCTTGCAACTAGGATATAGTTCTTTCTAGGATATAGTTCTTTGCTAGCTATGTCAACCAAATTGTAGAACTTCTTTACATCTTCGTTCATACCTTCTTTTTCTCCCTCAACATCTGCTACATTCCTAAACCTTTCGTTTAGCAAGACTTCAATGTCATCACATGAATAAATCTCATCGGTATCACCAGTATCGACATCCATACCAATTAAACTTTTTCCATGATTAACCCATCGTGTATAGCCCTTGACAAATCCAAAGCATATCAAATCGCTATAAATAGATTGTCTTTGACCCAAAAGGAAGTTGCAACATTTTGCACAAGAACATATAATTTTCTCTCCTTGAGAATTTTCAACAGAGTAAGCATAATCCAAGAATTTATTGACGCCATCCCTAAACTCTTGGCTATGTCTTGGTAAACTCATCCAGTTCTTGGATGAGTCATGAAAAACCCTAATTGTTCATAGTGATATTACTATTAAACTAAGAATTTAGGTAGCAAAAATAATGTAATTTATATGTTCGTGATGCACCACTATTTCGTGGTACATCTTGTGCTTAATTGAGTGGATTTTATCCACTATTCTCACACTTATTCATATAAATCACATGTTTTACATTTTTCTTCCTGATTTTGTGCTATGATTGAAAACATGTTTCTTTGGTCTTAATTTAGCTAATTTTAATCCTCTCTTATTACCATTCGATGCCATGATATGTGTGTTAAGTGTTTTCAGAGATTACAGGGCAAAAAATGGCTTAGATGATGGAAAGGAAGCATGCAAAAGTGGAAGGAATACAAGAAACTGAAGGAACTGTAAAGCTGTCAACCCTGACCTCTTTGCACTCAATCGGTCATAACTCGAGCTACAAAGGTCCAAATGAGGCGGTTTCAGTTGCGTTGGAAAGCTAACATCGGGGGCTTCAAAATGATATATAATTTTTCATAGTTGCTATGCAGCTAGGTGACGCGTTCGCGCACTTGAAGCGCACGCGCACCTGGCGCGTACGCGCGACATGCGCGACGTACTGCAACTGCAGAAATCGCTGGGGGCGATTTCTGGGCTATTTTTTACCCAGTTTTCGACCTAGAAAACACAGATTAGAGGCTGCATAGTGGAGGATTGAAGGAACACTTCTCATTATTCACAATTTAGGTTTTAGATGTAGTTTCTAGATAGAGGCTTTCTCCTCTCTCTAGGTTTTAGGATTCCTAGTTCTACGTTTTGGATTGGATAATTGAAGAAAGTTACTACCTCCGTAGAGTTTTTATCATTCTAGTTTGTTTCCTATTCCTTTACTCTTTTATTTCCTATTTACTTTGTTTAGAGTTATATGGATATCTTCGATTTTGGAATTAATTAATGCAAAAATACTTTTCTATTTAATTTTCATTATTTGTTGATTATTTTTTATTGAGTTTTATTATCATGTCCTCTTCCTACTCCCTTTACATGTATGCAAAATTGGCATCCATGTCAATGGAGTAGGCTTTCAACTTGGCTTTGGAATTGATTAATATTTGGAGACCCTTGAGTTGAAAGAATCAAGAGTTAAATCGTAATTGGGAATTGTTGGCTGGCTCTCTAGTCATTAACGCTAATCCTTCCCAAGGGAGAGGATTAGGACTTGTGAATAGAAGTTGGTTCTCAACTTGACTTTGTTAACTAAGTAGAAACAACGACCTATTATTATTAATCTTGGAAAATCCAACAAGGATAAAACTTCCGATTAATCTTCTCCAAGCCAAGGTCTTTATTTTAATTACATAAAACCTCTTGTTAATTTTTCTTGCTTTAATTTCTAATCATTTATTTTTCCATTCTTCAACCCCAAAAATATACTTTTTCATAACCAATTATAAGTACACTTTCCTGCAATTCCTTGAGAGACGACCCGAGGTTTGAATACTTCGGTTATTACTTTTTAGAGGTTTTGTTGCTTGTGACAAACAATCTTTTGTATGAAAGGATTCTTGTTGGTTTAGAAGCTATACTTTCAATGAGAACTTATTTGTGAAATTCTAGACCACACAAAAGTCGGTTCATCAAAATGGCGTTGTTGCTGGGGAATTGCAAACGTGTACCTTATTATTGGTTATTGTAAATATTTGCTTTTGCTTGTTTTCTAGTTTTTGTTTGTTTAGGAATTAGTTGCTTATTTTTACTAGTTTTTGTTTTTCTTTTTTAGCTACCATGAACTCTCACCCCTTTGGCTATGAGTCTGGTTACAATTGTGTTGCAGGAAGAGGAGATTACAATGAGAATATGCATCAAGGATGGAAGAATCAAAGATGGGAGGAGTCACAATGATTTGATCAACCCTCTTGGCAACAACCACCTCCAATAGACTATCAACAACCATTCTGTGATGCATATCAAGGCAATGGTTATGGTGGATCTTTCCGTGACAATCAACACCCACCACATTATACCTATGAGCCCCCTCCTCAACATAACTTGGAACTACCATACTCACAAGCCCCTTTCCACCATTCACCTCCATATGACCCTAACCCTTATCCACCTTATGAACCATACTTAGAACCACCCCCATTCCAGCACAATTACTCCCAAGAACCACCACCTCAATATACACCATCTCCTTATCCTTATAAAGAAGAACCACCTTCCTATCATAAACCATTCTTTCCAACAAATGAACCCTCCTATCCACCTCAACCTCTATTGGATAACAAGACACTTATCTCTAATCTCATTGGTCTCACCTCTAAACTTTAATATCTTATATCCCGCAGGGACTAACCCTCCACCTTCAATATTCAACCCTCAAGCTTTAGTGCACCGCCACCCTCCGTGCAAGAATACCCATATCCATCAATCCAAGAGCAACATGATCCCAATGATACTATTGACATGGAACAAGAGAGAAGGGATCGTCTTAGGGACGCAATCACAATGGATCGGTTACACGCGGCCTTATTTCCAGAGGAGTAAGAGGAGGCCCAAAATGTGGAGGTAAGAGAGACCCTTAAAGATGAAGGAGTAGTTGAAGGGAGTTGTCATAAAAAGGAAATCATCAAGGAGGAGTACGATTTTATACTAAAACAACTGGACAAAGCCGCAATAGTTAAAGAGGAAGTGGTTGAGAACTTAGGAGATGCGGAACCTCCATGGGAAGGTCAAGTCATAGAGCCTCCTTCCAAGACGCTTGAAATTGATGTTGAGAAGGGTATTGATGATTGGATTTTTGACGGTTTAGAATTTCACTAATGAAATCTCGTTGTAAAGTATAGTTTCTAAACCAAACAATAATCCTTTCATACAAAAATTTGTTTGTCACAAGTACAAACCCCTAAAATCTATAAACCGAAGTATTTAAACCTCGGGTCGTTCTCCCTAGGATTTGTAATGAAGTGTCTTGTTATTGGTTGTGAGTTATAATTGGGGTTTTTAAGATTTTAGACAAGAAATATAAATGGCAAAGAAAATAAACTAACAACTAGCAAAGCTCTTGGCAAGATATAAGAACTAGAAGTCCTATCCTAGTTATCCTCCTCAATTGTGATGACAAATTGTCCATCGCTCCCACTTAGTTAACCTCTAACCATGGAGGAAAGTCAAGTGGATGAATCAATTTGATTCCTCAAGTCCTAATCAACTCCTAAAGGAAAGACTAGCTTTAGAGGCATTCAAATCAATTAGCAACTTCTAATTATCAATCAACAAAGAAATTAGATAACTCAAGAGTCACTAATTACTCTACCTAGGCCAAGAGGAACAAAACCTACACTAAAATCCAACCAAGCATTTCATCAAACACTTGGAAGGTACAAAAGAAAAGCAAAGTCAATTGACAACAAGAATGAAATCTAACAACAATTATTGAGAAGAATGAACAACAACAATCAAGGAAATCACAATTATCATGAATTACCTCAAATTGCATTATTGAAAGAAAACAAAGGAACAACAATCTATCCAAAACAAAATGAAGAATTACAATTATTAAAGCACATAACTAGAAAGAGGAAGAGGAGAAGATTAAGAATTGGTAAATGAAAAGTGAATCAAAGCATGAATTAAACCTAGATCTAAGAAGAGAGATTGTAACACCCTACCATACTCAGTCTTATGCTTATGTCATAATTCAAAGATGGCAAGGTATTACGACCTCTAAAATAAAAATTAGTACGTATAGTAGTATGAATGATTGATTATAACTAGGAGCCTTTGTAGAAAAAGGGGTAAACAAAAATCGCAACTCGAAAGTGCAACACTCCGGTCGATAACGTAACGAACAAGGATAACCAACGCGTGATTAAATATAAACAGAGGAGTGTCAAAAACAGGAATATCAAGACTCAAAATCCGGCTGCGAAGATAACCGGTCCGAGCATAACAATATATACATATGATAAAATAAGGAAAACCCCAAAGGAAACCCAAAGGGACACAAATACACAAAACCTATTCTCCAAAATCTCCCATAAGAGGAGTCATCACAGTTTGTATTATTTAATGGAGATAAAAGTATCTAAGCAAAACATATAAACCAAAACATAGCCCCGAGAACAAAGGATATTCGCAAATCTAGAAGTCTCCAGCATGCATCAGCGGGACACCTCACGTCCTGCATCTGAAAACCACAAAATCCGCATGGGTGAGAACCAGAGGTCCCCAGCATGGTAACAGCTTCCACATATATAATACATAATAATAGAGGAAAGCCGAAGGCAATCCTAGAATTTCCTCCAGATAATATCAAAGCTCATAAACAAGCTAAACCAAAAAGGGCATCTGACTAAAGATTCTTCAGTCTAACTAATACTTCCCTTTCCAATTCCTTCGGACCTCCCAACCACCAGCAGGAGTATAATGTAGCAAACACAGTTATATCAGACAAGAAATATACAATTAGGAACAATTAAGGCATTTAGACAATTAGCAAGTAATATGCAGTCAAATAGGCAATCTCAAACAATTCATATAGTATGCATATGATGAATGCCTGTCCCTAGTGGCTGATGATATCATCTGTCAGTTATAGAGCCAACCCGACAAGTTCTGGTAGCTAACCATTGGACTGTCCCTCTGTCACGCATCCCTAACTCGAGTTATACTCGTTATAAACTTGATCATAATCATGATCTATATCCATCACCCTCACTGGTGAATATTTACGGGGGCGAGCTCATCCGGGTCTTTCACAGTGCCCGGCCACACTTATGACATAGGGTCAACAGAGTATCAAGTCTCAACCTGGAGCATGTGGTGGCTAGCCACTGCTACTACCCAGGGAAACTCGTATCTCAGATAGTGAAAGTGCAAATCACAATTATCAATAATTCAGCATAAACATGCATGAATTCTCATCCATGGATCAACATCCATATCAGCCATCCGGCTCACGGTTCAGTCCAGAACCAGCCAATAGTCATATCATACACAGCCATTCTGGCTCACGATTAAATCCATAACCAGCCCATTGGCATCACGGTTAAATCCATAACCAGCCATCTCATTAACAAATACGGCCTTTCGGCCCATGGCATAACAAGCACTTCCACCACCATCCTCCGCATCTCACATAATCATGCTTGATCCTTAATGATCATTCATTTTCTCCTTGCTTCACTCGCAAGTTACCATATTCACTAGCCTTTCTTTTCATAGCTAGACATATCATAATGATTTAAGATATAAGTGGTGAGATCGGAGGCTTAGAAGTATGAAATTTGGCTTTTAAAACTCAAAAATCCACTTTGGGATGAAAGCAGGGCCACGCGTACGCACACTCCACGCGCACGCGTGGATGGCCTCAAAAAACTTCATCGACGCGCAAGCGTCATGCACGCTAACGCGTGGATTAAAAATTTGCCAATCGACGCGCACGCGTCAACCACGCCTACGCGTGGGTGTCCTCGTGCCCACGCCTACGTTCGCCTTTCCCGGATGATAATGCAACTCAAAGTCGTAGTCCTTCAATAATTCCATCCACCTTCTCTGCCTCATATTAAGCTCTTTCTGATCAAAGAGGTACTTCAAGCTCTTATGATCAGAGAAAACTTGGAACTTAACCCCATAGAGATAATGCCTCCACACCTTCAAGGCAAACACAACTGCAGCGAGTTCCAAATCGTGCGTAGGGTAACTAACTTCATGAGGTCTCAACTGTCGTGAGGCATACGCCACCACATTATGATGCTGCATCAGCACGCACCCTAGACCTTTCAATGAGGCGTCACAATACACCTCAAATGGCTCATTCGGCTCGGGTAACACTAACACGGGTGCAGTGGTCAACTTTTTCTTCAATGTCTGAAAGCTCTCCTCGCACTCAGGAGTCCAAACAAACGGAGTGTCTTTGCGGGTTAACTTTGTCATTGGCAAAGCTATCTGTGAAAAGCCCTTGATAAACCTTCGGTAATAGCCAGCTAAACCCAGAAAACTCCTTATCTCCGTTACGGTGGTTGGTTGCTTCCAATCCATCACAGCCTTCACCTTAGTTGGATCTACGGCTATTCCCTTCTTACTCACCACGTGACCCAAAAACTTCACCTCACTTTTCCAAAACTCACACTTAGACAGTTTTGCATAAAGTTTCTTCTCCTTTAGAATCTGCAACATGGTCCTCAAGTGTTCCGCATGCTCTTCTTCAGTCTTGGAGTAAATCAGTATGTCATCAATGAAGACAATAACGAATTTATCCAAAAACGGACGGAAAACTCTATTCATGTAGTCCATAAACACTGCAGGAGCGTTCGTCAACCCGAAAGACATTACAGTGTACTCGTAATGACCATAAAGAGTCCTGAAAGCGGTCTTAGGGATATCCTCACCCCTCACCCTTATCTGGTGATAACCGGATCGCAAATCGATCTTGGAGAAAACTCCAGCTCCTTGTAACTGATCCATGAGATCATCAATTCTCAGCAATGGGTACTTATTCTTTATTGTAACCTTGTTCAGCTGCCTGTAATCCACACAGAGCCGCATACTCCCATCCTTCTTCTTCACCAGTAACACTGGAGCACCCCACGGAGAGACACTTGGCCGTATAAAATTCTTTCCCAACAAATC
This sequence comes from Arachis hypogaea, assembly GCF_003086295.3. Taxonomy (NCBI): domain Eukaryota; kingdom Viridiplantae; phylum Streptophyta; class Magnoliopsida; order Fabales; family Fabaceae; genus Arachis; species Arachis hypogaea. Next base: position 27,783,575 of record NC_092045.1, read on the forward strand.
CTCTAACTGAGACTTTAGCTCGTTCATCTCTAACGGTGACATCCTATAAGGAGCACTTGAGATTGGTCCCGCCCCGGGCACCAATTCAATAGCAAACTCAACCTCTCGGTTAGGTGGAAACTCATCAATATCATCGGGAAACACTTCCGGAAACTCACACACAACCGGAATCTGTTCCAACCTTTGATCATCACCCGAAACGCCCGCGGTTAACAACATGATACCCTGACATTCGGTTCCGGAACAGCTCACCATCATCGAATTCAAGTAATAATTATTCACCACGACCGGCCCTTCAGTATCTTCCGGCATAAAGTACACTGACTTTGTAGAACAATCTAGCAGAACATGGTTCTTAGATAACCAGTCCAATCCCAAGATAAGATCAAGACCGATCATCGGTAAGCAGACTAAATTATGAACAAAATCACGCTGCTTGAACCTAAAGGAAACTTCTGGGCATCCTAGCCTAGTTACCGTGGCTTCATGGGTAGCATTGTACACTCTTAGATCATAACCTAAAGTTACAATCTTCAATCCTAACTCATGGGCTTTCTCAAATGCAATGAATGAATGTGATGCTCCCAAATCAAATAAAGCATTTAAAGTTTGACCAGCTATTTTACAGTTACCTCGAATGAGTGTCTCAGATCCTTCGGCACCTATAGCTGAGGTGGTGAACACCCGACCAGTCTGTTGTGCTTTCCCAGCACCTTGTTTCTGCCTCTCAGGACAATTTGCGGCTTTATGCCCCGCCTTTCCACAAGTGTAGCACAAACCCCATCCGGCCTTGCATGGTGCTCCCGGATGGTGACTTCCACACCTAGTACAAGCTTGATCATTCTGAGGCTGCTTCCCAAACCTCTTTCCTTGGGAGTTGTTGTTGTTGTTGGGCCTCCTAAAAGAGCTTCTCCTCTTGAAAGACGAACCCCTAGGTGCAAAGCTCTTCCATCGGTTCTGTGGGAATGATCCTTTTTGACTCCCTTTCTCAGCGGTTGCCCTCTTCACACACTCTTCAGCAACCCTACACTTGTTTACCAACTCGGAGAAAGTCCTAATCTCCATTGGTCCCACTGAACTGAAAATATCACTCCGGAGTCCTCCTTCATACTTAACACACTTCCATTCCTCATATTCCACCGGAGTCCCCTGGCACATACGAGAGAACCTGAACAGCTCCTCAAACTTGTCAGTATACTCTGATATGGACATAGTACCCTGCTTCAGCTGCAGTAACTCAAGTTCCTTAGCTGTCCTAGCAGAAGTCGGAAAGTACTTCTTATAGAACTCCTCTTGGAAAACATTCCAAGTGATATAATCATCACCCTGCTGCAGAAGACGTCGGATGCCTTGCCACCAATGCGACGCTTCACCTGTGAGCATATAGGTAGCAAACTCGACACGCTGTCCTTCAGGCACCACTTGTGCTTGCAGTGCTCGCTCTATAGCCTGAAACCATGTATCAGCCTCAGTCGGACTAGCAGTTCCCTTGAACTTAGGTGGATTAACCTTCAAAAAGTTTGCCAGTGTCATCGGGCCCTGAACTCCACCTCCATCATTACCATGATTGTTCATCTGTTGCCAAGAGCCTCAGCAGTGGCTTGCATAGCAGCAGCCATGTTCTCCAACGCAGTCATAAAGTTCACCAGGTCATTAGGGTTATTCTCCGATGCACAAGCATTCGTACGACCTCTCGCACTACCTCTACCGCGTCCACGAGGCGCCATCTAGTTCCTATACATACCAAACAATCGATATTAAGTTGATCAGTCTCAATATCGGAAGTCTAGTACTTCAAAGTCCCAAATGCATGCTCATGAACGTTTATGCCAATCATATCAAGCAGATATACTAATAGCACATAACACACACACAGAGAATGCACAGAAGCATAGTCAGTCCATCCCTCAGGCTCTACAAGAACGAACTGCTCTGATACCATAATGTAACACCCTACCATACTCAGTCTTATGCTTAAGTCATAATTCAAAGATGGCAAGGTATTACGACCTCTAAAATAAAAATTAGTACGTATAGTAGTATGAATGATTGATTATAACTAGGAGCTTTTGTAGAAAAAGGGGTAAACAAAAATCGCAACTCGAAAGCGCAACACTCCGGTCGATAACGTAACGAACAAGGATAACCAACGCGTGATTAAATATAAACAGAGGAGTGTCAAAAATAGGAATATCAAGACTCAAAATCCGGCTGCGAAGATAACCGGTCCGAGCATAACAATATATACATATGATAAAATAAGGAAAACCCCAAAGGAAACCCAAAGGGACACAAATACACAAAACCTATTCTCCAAAATCTCCCATAAGAGGAGTCATCACAGTTTGTATTATTTAATGGAGATAAAAGTATCTAAGTAAAACATATAAACTAAAACATAGCCCCGAGAACAAAGGATCTTCGCAAATCTAGAAGTCTCCAGCATGCATCAGCGGGACACCTCACGTCCTGCATCTGAAAACCACAAAATCCGCATGGGTGAGAACCAGATGTCCCCAGCATGGTAACAGCTTCCACATATATAATACATAATAATAGAGGAAAGCCGAAGGCAATCCTAGAACTTCCTCCAGATAATATCAAAGCTTATAAACAAGCTAAACCAAAAAGGGCATCTGACTAAAGATTCTTCAGTCTAACTAATACTTCCCTTTCCAATTCCTTCGGACCTCCCAACCACCAGTAGAAGTATAATGTAGAAAACACAGTTATATCAGACAAGAAATATACAATTAGGAACAATTAAGGTATTTAGACAATTAGCAAGTAATATGCAGTCAAATAGGCAATCTCAAACAATTCATATAGTATGCATATGATGAATGCCTGTCCCTAGTGGCTGATGATATCATCTGTCGGTTATAGAGCCAACCCGACAAGTCCTGGTAGCTAACCATTGGACTGTCCCTCTGTCACGCATCCCCAACTCGAGTTATACTCGTTATAAACTTGATCATAATCATGATCTATATCCATCACCCTCACTGGTGAATATTTACGGGGGCGAGCTCATCCGGGTCTTTCACAGTGCCCGACCACACTTATGACATAGGGTCAACAGAGTATCAAGTCTCAACCTGGAGCACGTGGTGGCTAGCCACTGCTACTACCCAGGGAAACTCGTATCTCAGATAGTGGAAGTGCAAATCACAATTATCAATAATTCAGCATAAACATGCATGAATTCTCATCCATGGATCAACATCCATATCAGCCATCCGGCTCACGGTTCAGTCCAGAACCAGCCAATATTCATATCATACACAGCCATTCCGGCTCACGGTTAAATCCATAACCAGCCCATTGGCATCACGGTTAAATCCATAACCAGCCATCTCATTAACAAATACGGCCTTTCGGCCCATGGCATAACAAGCACTTCCACCACCATCCTCCGCATCTCACATAATCATGCTTGATCCTTAATGATCATTCATTTTCTCCTTGCTTCACTCGCAAGTTACCACATTCACTAGCCTTTCTTTTCATAGCTAGACATATCATAATGATTTAAGATATAAGTGGTGAGATCGGAGGCTTAGAAGTATGAAATTTGGCTTTTAAAACTCAAAAATCCACTTTGGGATGAAAGCAGGGCCACGCGTACGCGCACTCCACGCGCACGCGTGGATGGCCTCAAAAACTTCATCGACGCGCAAGCGTCATGCACGCTAACGCGTGGATTAAAAATTTGACAATCGACGCGCACGCGTCAACCACGCATACGCGTGGGTGTCCTCGTGCCCCAGGCACAACTCTAGCACAGTTCTGGCATAACTCTCTGGAAAATGGCTGGGCATTGGGTGCAGCACCATTGGCGCGCCCGCGCACATCACGCGCACGCGTGGATGGTGCTTTCGGGAAGAACGGCGCGCATGCGCCAAGTGCGCCCACGCGCAAGGGGTCATTCTGCTAAAAATTTTCTAAGTTAAAAGCTGCAGAATTCACCAATTTAAACCCCAATCTTCCAACGGACATAACTTTCTCATTTTAAATCGTTTTTCACCCGTTCTTCGAACGGCATGGACTTCCCGGGTCCAATTTCATTTCTAAACAGATTTGGCACAAAACAGAGATTCATAGTCCAGGTTATGTCCCGTCAAAGTATGCCCAAAAACTATGTTTTTCATAAAAACCACAAAGTGCCATTTTCAAAACAAGCCATTTCCAATTCTTCTCAAAATCAATCAAAACATGCCATTTTCATCCCTTTTCTTTGAAATCAATCAAAATATATCAATTTCAACATCAAGCCTCCTCAACTCGCACATTGAGACTTTACCACAATATACAAAATCACTATCCCATCATTTTAACCCACTTCACCCAAGTGGCTCAAACTCAAATATTGACATATCATATACTCTTCCTCATGCCAATTCTCAACAACATCACTTCCACTAAATCATCATTGTACACAATCAATATCATACTCACCATCAACATGGTTCAACCCACAATTCAACCATAACCAATCATCAAGCATATATCACAACATGCATATTTCTCATACATCATACCATCAAGGCATCATTAATCATCATCACATATATGACCACATCATATATATCAATAATTCAACAACATCAATAATTCAATGCCTATCTTAGAGCCTCTAGCCTAAGTATTTCCTACCACATTACATATTAGATACGGGAAACCGAAACCATACCTTAGCCGATTTCCCAAGCTCAACCGGAGCACTTCCAAATCACTTATCCACAAGCTCTCATGGCCTTAATACCTCCAAGAACAGATTTTTCACCACCAAATCCCTTTTTTCAAGCTTTTCAAAATCACCAATCAAGCTCCAATATTCACATATACACAACCTAAGCCACAATCATCATACCCATACACAACATCTCAAAACCCAAACATCATAAAACAACAAAATACACTAGGGTTGAGAATCTTACCACACCCAAGGTCCAAGGAGACAAGATTAACCTTCTCCTTCAAGAGAGTTGGGTCCTATAACATCAAAGAACCCAAAATCTCAACATTTCACCCATGAAACTCGAAAATAAGGGCTGGAATTTCGAACAGCAACACGTGGCTTACCTCAAGATTAATTGTATGGGTTTTGTAGAGCTCTCCGCGGTGAACGCGTGGCCGCAAACGGAGCGGCAATCGGAGCTCTAGATCAAAAGTTATGGTGGTTTGAAGATCAAGAGAGAGATAGAAGGTTGAGAGAGTGTTCTTCCCCCATTCTCTCTTGCTTTCAGTGTGTTTTGAGTGTTGTGAGGAGAGAGAGTGCTGAAAACTAGGGTTTTGGTCTAGTTATGTTGGGCCAAGGGCCCACTTTGGGTCCGGTTGGCCCGGTTTGGCCCGTTCGGTCCAATCTTGGTCCGAATTCTATAAAATTGGTACCAAAATTCTCGTCTCAATCTCCTCTATCACATTTAGCCATAAAAATCACATGTTGGGTTTTCTAGAATAAATTCTCATTTATAGGCTAATTAGCCGTTAATTAACCGGGTTTTACAGAGATTAACCTAAACCTAATCCTAATTCTAGAGAGAAGTGAGAGCTTCTCTCTCTAAAACTAACTCTAAACTAATCCTAATTATGCTATATGATTCCCTCATTCAATAATTGATGCCTTTCCCTTAATCCTTCATCCTTTTATTCCTTTCTCCTAGCAATTTGCGCCAAAAATGGGTTCAGAAACCTTCTCAAATCGCCAGGCACGTGTTGATTAATGAAGTCATGTGCGGTCATCGACGCGTGCACGCACGGTACGCGTGCGCGTCCCTGGCCGATTCTGCAATGTGCGCGCGAGCGCCTTGTGCGCGTGCACGTGCTTGGCCGAGATCAATTCTTTTGTCTTTTGTGCTTCTCTCCATTTGCATGCTTCCTTCCTTGTTCCTTTGATCCATGCCTAGCCTATTTCAATCCTGGAATTACTAGCAAACACATCAAGGCATCTTATGGAATCAAGGAGAAATTAGAATTCATCAAAATAGGGCTTAAAAAGCATGTTTTTACACTTAAGCATAAATATGGGAGAGATAACAAAACTATGCTAATTCATAGGCTAAATGTGACAAAAGGTTATCAAAATACTCTAAATTCAATACAAGATAAACCCTAAAAATGGGGTTTATCAGGTATACAACTTCCAAGGCATATCATGGTTGAAGACTTGGAAGAGGTTTATCAAGAGATGGAAATTCAAGAAGAAGAAGCACAACCTTCCATGCCCTTGGTAAGCAATGAAGAAGAGATTGAATTGGAAGAAAGCTACCAAGAGGAAGAGGTTGATATTGAAGAAGCTTGCAAAGAGGTGGAAGTTATCCAAGGAGAATACAAGGGAATGGAACTTGCAAGATCACTAGAAACACCTCTCTCAAGGCCATTACTATCCAATACAACATCCAAGTGGGTAAAATTCCTATCCTTAACCTTTACTTTCCCACTTGAATATGGGCTACTGGAGACAGATGGTCAACTTAGAGTTCTTTGTGGCATTAAGAGTAAGAGGAATATGGTTAATGGTAAGATTTGTTCTACAAGGTTCAATATGGTTGAAAGCTCAAAGTTTAAATGGAAAGGTTGGTGTAGAGCTCGATTGAATGGGTCTAGCAAGTTGTTTGGACGCTTCAGTGAGAATTCTAACTGCTTGCCACTTGGTTGGAGAAATAATGATCAACAAGAAGACGGGTGCAAAAGCAAGGTTTGGGATCCCGGAATTTATTCTATCAATCAAAACTCTTGGGGCCTTGTCACTTGCTTTAACTTGCTTGAAGGCTTTATGCGCCCAGTTTGGGACCCCAGAGGCTACTAGAATTATAAACATTGGTGGGGATTCCTGGATGAGTTCAAGCACAAGCCACCATGACAAGGAGCTCACTATGTCCAACTTAAGGACTTTAACTAAAAGTGCTAGGTAGGAGACAACCCACCATGGTATGATCGTTCCCTTTCATTCTTAGTTCTATTTTATTTTATCTCTATCTGTGTTAATCCATAAATCATGCATCATCACCTGCATTCTGCATATATATATATATATATATATATATATATATATATATATATATATATATATATATATATATATATATATATATATATATAAACCATCGATGCTCACGCGTCTATGGCGCACATGCGTCCCTTGGGGGATCAAAAAGTGCACAAATGTTACAAAGAGTTGGGCTGGAGGCGTGCAGGAGGGAGGCTTAGCACACCAACAACCCATGCGGAAGCGTGCATTGCGCGTACGCGTCCCCTGCACAATTGTCAATCCACGTGTAAGCATCCCTGACGCGTATGCGTGCCTCCGAAAATCGGCATAATTAAGTATTTCGGCCGAAAATTGTGCTGGCCTCACGCTGGATTCGCGCAAAAGGTACTGCCTCGATCACGCGTACGCGTACTGGACGCCTCTGTGTCCCTCTCCTTTTGTGCAACCCACGCAGACGCACGCAGTACGCATACGCGTCGGTTGCGCCGCACCACTAAATCCCATTGCCGCCAGTTTTCATTCTTTCCCATCCCCCAAATCCTACTTCTCTCTCAATACTAATTCTTTCTTCTTTCTTCTTTCTTCTTTCTTCTTTCTTCTTCGTTCTTCTTCTTCTCTCTTACTAATTATCTATTTTTGCATTCTTATGATTGGAGTTGGTAATTTATTTGGGTGATTGCTTTCTTCTATATTTGCTTGTGGATATATTGAGGAGTGATTTGACAATTGACATTATTCAGTTTGGGTTGCTTTCATGCTTGGATTAATTACTCTACTTTACATGTTTTACATGTATACCAAGTGTTTGTGAAAAGATCCTTATGGCATTATGTACTCTCATTTATTCTATCCTTCTACTTTAAATGCCTATTTTTCACAAAAACCTTGCAATCCTTTATATATTGAACTTAATTGTCACACATAAACATGATTGTTATTTTGTTACATGTGATATTCATTGTTGCTATTGATGCTTGACCTATGCTTCTCATGCCTTTTCCTGCATGCTTTTAAACCTCTTGCATCTAGCTGCTCTAATATGCCTTCATTGACTTCAATTGATATACTATTTGCATGTAGTCGCGACCATGTATTTAAGACATTATCCTTTACCTTGGCATTGATTATCACTTGAACCTTCCTCCTCCCGGTTCTAACTATTTAAATTACATGTCCCTTTCCTTTCCCCCTCTTTCAGGATAGCCACCAAGAAGGATAAAGAGAAAGCCTCTACAAAGACATTGGCCAAGAGAGGAAAAAAAAGAGCACCAGCTGAGAAACCACAACCCCCGCCCACCTGCACAGCTTTGCATGCACCAAGGACGGTGCAATCTTTAAGTGTGGGGAGGTCGATACCGACTTCCGCGGGTAACTATTTTCTGACTCAACACCAATGTTTAATTTTTTTGGTTAAATTAGTTGTTGCATTTGCATGTTTGATTGCATACTTTACCACTACTTAGTTGAAGTAATAATTTCTTTTTCAAGAAACTTTTTAGAGTATTTCACTAATTTGAATTAAAACTTTTGTTGAACTTGTTTGAAGAAATTTTATTTTGGAACATGGTTTAGAGCTCGAACACACAAAACCAGTGAGATTTTGAGCCTATTCGATTGGTTGCATTCTATCAACCAATACTCTGTTTTGGTGTGTGTTGTTCTCTGTAAAATTGTGAGCTTACATACCCATATGGCCTTATCTTTTCATTATCCTTTGCAAACCAATTTGAGCTTATTTTACCCCATTTGTTCTTTATTTTAGCACATCATTAACTCTAAGTGGAAAACAATAATGTCTCTAATTTGAATCCTTGGTTAGCTTAGACTAGTGAAAGTGCTCACGAACTAAGTGTGGGAAAATTGGGATTGAAAATATTTGGTTTGAGAATTGGGTATTGTATATCCTTGATAAAATGTGAAAAAGAATGTTAAACACATGTTTATGTATTTAATACCTTAATCATATGCATTAAGAAAGACAAAAGAAAAGAAAAATAGAAAGAAAAAAATTAGAGAAAAAGAAAAGAAAAAGAGCAAGTAATAAAAGGGTCAAAATGCCCCAAAGTAAATGATAGCAATGCATATGAGTTATACTCAAAATCGGATGCATGAATATGTGGTAAACCCAGTTAATAGGTAGTTAGGCTTTATATTATGATTACATGGATTGTCTTAGGTTAGGTGGTAAATTTAGGTTAATCAAGGATTCAGATTTTAGTCCACTTGACCAAATACAATCCTACCTTGACCCTAATCTCATTACAACCCTCAAAAGACCTCTTGATTTGTGTATTTGTGCATTAATTTTTTGTTGATTGTTAGATGAAGAGCAAGCCTTAAAAAGCAAGATTAGTAGAGAATTGATAGAATTGAACCTTAAACACTTGAGTAATTAGAGTGTATACACTTCCAGTGAGGGTTCGATGCTCGATTCCTTGTTTCCGGCTTTCATGGGCTATTTTCTTTTGCAAGTCTATTTGTACTTCATTTTTATAATTTGAATTAGTGAAATCATGTTCATATTTCTTCTTGAAGGATTTGTTTACTTTTAACCAAGTAGGTAGAAATATTTTGCATATTAGTTGCATTCATATAGATAGGTTGCATTTCATACTTTCTACCATTCCTCTTCACTCTTATAGCTTCTCTTGAGCTTAGCATGAGGACATGTTAATGTCTAAATGTGGGGAGATTTGATGCACCACTATTTCGTGGTACATCTTGTACTTAATTGAGTGGATTTTATCCACTATTCTCACACTTATTCATATAAATCGCATGTTTTATATTTTCCTTCCTGATTTTGTGCAATGATTGAAAACATGTTTCTTTGGTCTTAATTTAGCTAATTTTAACCCTTTCTTATTACCATTCAATGCCATGATATGTGTGTTAAGTGTTTTCAGAGATTACAGGGCAAGAATGGCTTAGAGGATGGAAAGGAAGCATGCAAAAGTGGAAGGAATACAAGAAGCTGAAGGAACTGTAAAGCTGTCAACTCTGACCTCTTCACACTCAATCAATCATAACTCGAGCTACAAAGGTCCAAATGAGGCGGTTCTAGTTGCGTTGGAAAGCTAACATCTGGGGCTTCAAAATGATATATAATTTGCCATAGTGGCTATGCAGCTAGGCGATGCGCACACGCACTTGATGCGCACATTGGCAAAAAGTCCATCAACGCGCACGCGCACCTGGCGCGTACGCGCGACATGCGCGATGTACTGCAACAGCAGAGTGGAGGATTGAAAGAACACTTCTCATTATTCACAATTTAGGTTTTAGATGTAGTTTCTAGAGAGAGAGACTCTCTCCTCTCTCTAGGTTTTAGGATTTCTAGTTCTAAATTTTGGATTGGATAATTGAAGAGAGTTACTACCTCCGTAGAGTTTTTATCATTCTAGTTTGTTTCCTATTCCTTTACTCTTTTATTTCCTATTTACTTTGTTTAGAGTTATATGGATATCTTCGATTTTGGAATTAATTAATGTAAAGATACTTTTCTATTTAATTTTCATTATTTGTTGATTATTTTCGATTGAGTTTTATTATCATGTCCTCTTTCTACTCTCTTTACATGTATGTGAAATTGGCATCCATGTCAATGGAGTAGGCTCCCAACTTGGCTTTGGAATTGATTAATATTTGGAGACCCTTGAGTTAAAAGGCTCAAGAGTTAAATCGTAATTGGGAATTGTTGGCTGGCTCTCTAGTCATTAACGCTAATCCTTCCCAAGGGAGAGGATTAGAGCTTGTGAATAGAAGTTCTCAACTTGACGTTGTTAACTAAGTAGAAACAACAACCTATTATTATTAATCTTGGGAAATCCAACAAAGATAGAACTTCCGATTAATCTTCTCCAAGCCAAGGCCTTTATATTAATTACATAAAACCTCTTGTTAATTTTCCTTACTTTAATTTATAATCATTTATTTTTCCATTCTTCAACCCCAAAAATATACTTTTCCATAACCAGTTATAAGTACACTTCTCTGCAATTCCTTGAGAGACGGCCCGAGATTTGAATACTTCGGTTATTACTTTTTAGGGGTTTTGTTACTTGTGACAAATAATCTTTTATATGAAATGATTCTTGTTAGTTTAAAAGCTATACTTTCAACGAGAACTTATTTGTGAAATTCTAGATCACACAAAAGTCAGTTCGCTAACAACACTTTAAAAGAATATTAATAGATGAATGAATTCTATTAATAATTCAAAAGTAGGTAAACATTACATCAAAAGAACAATATACATTTAAAAAGTGTAAAAGAATAACATAAACATATAAAAATAAATTAATATAAAATAGAAATATCTTACGAGGCTATGACGTAACAATTTATTATATATGCACAATTTGGTCTTAGTATTCACCAAAGATCGGTAAATATTTTTTATCAATCTCCTTTAAAAGAAAAAAAAATCAAACTCCAATATTAACAAGTATTAGTAATTAACTATATTGGAAGAAAGCAGCAGGAAACATTGTTATATATGGAGTTACTTTGTAATTTTTTGTAGATTTTTTCTTCACCACTTTACGAAATGTCGTTCTTTTAATTGTGAAAATATGTCAAAGTTAAAAATAGGGAATGGCCAATAACGTTTATTAATATGATATTCATAAATTAAAACGACTTTAATAAATATTAAATTATATGATGATAACATTAATTACGATTTTAATAAAAATTAAAATATACAGTACAATCCTAGTAATTAATATATTAATATGATTTTTATGTAGGATGGCATAGTATTCACACATGGGAGAGGCAAAAACCAGAAGGGATATTCCTGCATGCAATGAAATTAAAAATTTAAGATTAAAAAAATAGTAAATATATTTGATGAAGAGCTTAGTTACCAAATAATAAATGGAAAAAAATTGAAGATTTGTATAGACTTGCCAATAATTCCTACAGCAAAGATCAAGGTGGTCATGAAGAAAGAAGAAATGTGTACGAATGAAACAATGAAAGCTTAGATAAAAAGTTGTATGTTAATTGACTTAATTCTATTTGATGGTATGGTACAATGTTAAAGCTTTGAAGGCTCCAACATATTTATGTTATATCCATCGGATAATTGGAAGCAACTTGGTAATTTTTAATTTAGTGAAAGGACAAGCAACTTGGATAAATTTGATTCTCTATTATACACATTTTATAATTTGTCTTCACTTAAATCACCGCCGACCCTGATTTTTTTTCCTTTTTTCCTTGAATATATATATATCGACTTTGATTTTACGTATACTAGCAGAGCAACCCGTGCATTCGCACGGCAACATATATTATTGTTTAGATTTAGAAAGAAAAAAACTAAATCTTTTTATTTTTAAGTTATTACCACAAAAAAAACTAAATCTTTCCATGTCTAAATATTATTAAGCTATAATATTATTAAAAAACAATCTTTTGTTTGAATTTTATTTTTATTATCCATGTAAAAATTATTTCTGGTCACAAATCAAACATTGAGTACATAATTATTAAAGAGAAGTCGCTGATATCTATTAAAAAACAAAGTTAGTACAAAATTATCAGAGAGAAGTGGTTAACCTCTATTATGAGACAAAGTTTGTCAAAAAGTTCAAACAATTTTAGAACATTACACAATTAATCAAAATAGACCACATACTTTAACCACTGCATTCATCTATGTACTCGTTAAAATGACAATTCAAAGATTTTCCAAACATAAAGATCTAACTGAGGCATAATGATCCTAGGGTTGTGTCTTCAACTTTATCTAAGTCATTTGAAATTTTGATGTTACAGTAATTGTTGTCTTCATCAAGTTGAAAGAATTGAATGAATTAATACAATAAAAATCATATGATTTATTTTACCAATTTAAATAAGATACCTTGTGTTTTATTCTTCACTACTTAATGCTCCATTCTTGAATTATGACAAATTCTGCATATGTTCAAGACCGAATGAGGAGATGCTACTGCTGAAGTCTTCTTTTGAACACTCCAAAACTGCATTAAATCTACTCCACCATCCAAAAGGAATTTCAATAATTTATTTAATCAAAACTTCTTCTCCGTTTTCGTTAGGTATTTTGACTCATAGAAAGAAACCCCTTTGAAGATTTGGTAAAAAAGTGATACAATGAATCTGGGCCCAAATGTAACAAAGGTAATTAAAAAAAAGTTAAAGACAATTACAAATACACCCCTCAATATGAAAAATTAACGCTGCACAAAAGTATAGTGCAATAACTACATCAAATTCAAGTTTAAATAATGAACTAAACATTATAATTTTAGTGATGAGTTATAAGAGAAGATATAAATAAATATAAATTAATTCCATATTATAATT